>NC_056078.1:40148421-40449868 GCF_016772045.2 Ovis aries | reverse complement strand
TGAAACAATAACCCCCCCTCAAATGGTTAAGAACTATGTTTTTATTAGAAAAAATTAACATACAAATAAATGTTTAAAGGATACAAGTATTACATCCTCCAGCATCAGGGCAAACTATGCAAAAAATATGAACAGAAAAACAAGACTGAGAATTATACCAAATGTCAACAATGGCTATCATGAGACGTTGGAGATGTGATTCCTTCTTGTTCTAGTCTTCCGTGATTTCTAAATCCTTGACTACACATCACTCTTATAGAAAGTAAAAACTAAAGAGCATTCTATAACCACCAACTTGAGTGCTCTGTCTTAATTTTCAAGGGATAAAAATGTCAGCAAGACAAATTCATCAGCGATTAACTGGATGCTAAAAAGTGCTTTGTAAACTATAAAGCCATTCAGATGTTAGTAATTATAAACATTTCAAAACTAAATAAAAGCTTTTTTACGTCTTCCCTTTTCAAATTTCAACTGTTTTTAATTGCCCGATGATTTTAAAAATTAAATGTTTTGTCTAAACAAGTTCATAAGAGTTGATTTTTGAAGGGCAGAACATTAAACTACCACACATCCCTGAATACTAACAAAAACGAAAGCAACCAACAAATTCACAACAGTATCACACTCTTTTAGTGTCACTGAAAATCCCTTGATCTGTAATTTAATAAAATGCTGATTCAGTGCTGACGATATAAATAGGAAACTCAAATTTAACCCCCCAAAGTGATCTGCTATTTTTGGAAAAGTATTTTTATTACTACTTAAGGGAACAATTCATTTAAAGATGACTTAATACACATTGTAACATTAAAAATGTCCATATCATAGTTAGCTTAGTCTATTTAGGATACATTTCCCTTTCAAAGTTTCTTTTGCTATTTCTGCAGCAGAACCTATGAACAAAGAACGCACAGCTGCCTCGCAGATGTATAATTTCAGTGTTTAGATTCCATTCTTCCTAGCTTCATTCTGCAAGAGGTTTTGGATTTTCTACTTCCATATGGTTTTTGACCTCCCTCAGTTTAGGTTCCACCTCCCCACATCTTACTCTATTTTAGTCGATTACTACAGAAAAACACTTCAAATTTGAAATGTCTTAGTGTTTTAAAACTTGCACAGCTGAAAAGAGGAGAACAGACAACAAAAAAGATGAGCAGATAACTAGAGTGAGACAGCCAAATTTCTAAAACTGTGTATTTCTATTTCGGTAACTTCCCCCTCTATCCCCCAAATTCTAAGTTTCTTGTATTTCAGGTTCAGACATACCAGCTTAATGTATGAACAGAATTTCAGCTTTACTCACCTAATTTCATCAAATTCTTAAGTTATGGCAGAAATATTAAGCAGTAAGATCTTTTAAAAAAACTTACACTATGTATACCAAAATGTTTGCAGATGTCACCTTTGAGTAGTACAAATATAACAGATTTTTACTTTTTTCTCGAGGCTTCTCTGTGTTTTACATTTGTTCAGTAAGCACTACTTCTGTAACTAGGAGGCAAAAAAGCCTTCTGTTTGTTTTAAAGAAAAACCTGCAAGGAAGAAGATTCAAAAATGTCTACATATAACCACTTACACAAAAAATTTTTATGGAGCAGCATAAACAATTTAATAATATTCCAGAGGACAGTCTCAGCAACACCAATAGCTAAAAATCAGGTTTCATTTCTCAACCTATTTGACTCCAAAATCTTCCCCCAGATGAGCCTCTTCACTTTCATTTTCAACTGATGTGGCAGTATTTTTAAACCGTTTTTCTTCCTGTTCTCTCACAAGACAGATTTTAAGTGTATTCTAAGAAACAATACAAATAACAATTATGGTTTACAAATATCTACCCAATTTCAACTACTTTAGAGTAAAAGCCGTGATAAAGCTGTGAAAAAAGCTTGTCTGTTTGATTCTCATCAACAAACCTATATCTTAGAAATGAGATATACAATAGAGCACTAATTTTAAAAAATGTTTATGAAAAGGGTTCTGGATGTTTAGAAAATAGCTGTAATCCACCGACCTTTTCCTATCCTTTTCTCTACAATGCAAAGGAAACATTAGGCCCAGCAAAGAATGCCAATCAAAAAGTTACCCACGAGAAGTTTCAAACAAGTCTTAAATATTAAAAACAGAAGCGGGATTAATTGTTAAAAGTCAATCAAATTTAACCCACCAAATATAAATACATTTCGGCCTTGAGTGGAGAACATGTTTTAACAGGTACCTCAGGCAACACTACAGCAAACTCAGGCAAACTGATCTTCTCCTTGTGGAGAACACAGAATACAAACAGGCAAAAATAGAGTAAAAATGTACTTGACTATGTGTGGTTCAGGTCTTCATATTAAAATTATCCTACTCCATTTGAGAACAAATATAACTTTGTGGTCAGGAACACGGATTCTAAGTCAGACGACTTGGGTTTGAATCCCGGCTCTGCCACTTATTTAGCTGTTCAAACCTCGACAAGTTATTTAAATTCTGTGCCTCATTTTTCTCATGCGTAAAAAGGAATAGATAACAATATCTGTATCATATAATACTTATAAGGATACATGGCTTAACATGTACAAAGTACTTGAAATAGGGCCAAGCACACAGTAATATTAGGTATTATTTAATCCATCTTGATCTTGTATTTATTCTATTGTTCTACATTACTGAAACTGAAACCCATTTACCTTGTACATGTTGAAAAATGAGTAAAAATTAACTTACAACTTTATAAGCTGAAAGCATCATATACTAAGTAAACTATGTTAAGCCGATGCTTTGTATCAAGTCATTTTTATTTTAATGGCATCATCGACTCAATGGACGTGAGTCTGAGTGAAGGGAAAGACAGGAAAGTCTGGTGTCCTGCTGTCCATGGGGTCACAAAGAGTCGGACACAACTGAGCAACTGAACAACGTTTCCAAGGTTCAATACACTCCAACTCCATAACAACTAAGGAATAAGACAGTTTAATTAATGTTCCAACTTAAAAGATTACCACATTCAGTTTATAAATCTGAAAGTTGCATAAAGCATCCTTAACACTGCATTATACTGAGCAGAACTGGAATATACTTGAAAACAGAAATGTTAGGAAAATCAAACAATTGTGTGTGTACCCTAACAGCTTTTATGGAGAGAGAAGAATGAGTCCTGGTGTCACGAGGGGCTTTAGCAGGAACTTAACCTGATACGTGTGTAGCTTTAATAACGGGTCTGAAATTGGTAAAAACATGAGAAAAGGTTTTATTTTTCTCCAGTTTCCACTCCAAACTATGCTTTGCCCAGTTTCCTTTTCCTAGTCCTTGGTGGCATCTGGAACAATTCTTTCTGACTTTCAGTGGCTTTCAGTTATTGAAAAGTCCAGTCCCATTTACTGATACTTAAATCTTTAATCCTCAGCCTTTCAATCACCTCCTTCATCTCTGAATTCAGGCTTCACCTATGGTCCAAGAGAGTTAACAGAGGAAGGGGTGTGGTCTGGTCTATTTGTGGGATGGGGCCTAGGGAGAGAACAAAACAAACAGCTCAGTGTCTGCGCTCTCAGTAGTCTTCTGTGGTCGCTGCCACTTTGCTGGCTAATAGGAACTATACTGTCTGTATCACAGGTAGTCAAATGGCAACTTTTCTTCTGGGGACAAGCTGGAACTTCCTGATAACCGAGGGGTGAGAAGCTCTTAGCCACTGCACATTTTCCTAGCTAAAGATCTGCTTCGACTCTCCCCTCTCCAGCAGCCCAAGCCCTGTCAAAATGACTGAAGCCTGGTTACATTCTGCAGTACCACTTGAACTCAGAGAAATTCAAAACAGACACAGGCTATTCCACTGTCACCATCTCTGTCCACAATGAGCTTTCTCTCCAGTTTTCCTAACCCCTTTTTCAAACAGGCATAGATAAACCAATCAGGTGCATAATGACTACTCATCTAGGTAATGAGATGTTCTGCTCTACTTCTGCTGGTACTCCAGCAAAAAAAAAAAAAAAAGGTAGGGGGGCGGAGAAGAAGGGTATTTATAAGAAAACAAATGACTGTGAAAAGATTCAAGATTCACCTTTAGGGGAATACATGGAAGAAGTGATCTTTTTGTGACAATGGCAGTTCAGGCGTGATATCCGCTTTTCTTCTTTTCCTAATGAAAAGAGTCAGTCTTCCCTGGTTTTGAAACTCAAGGAAAGAAATTAATACCAACTGACTTCTGAGAGCCTCTGCTTCAGGGAAAACAAAAACCAAAAAAAAGCCTATTATCAAATGCCTTCAGCTCAAAATAATTGTTATGCTACAGTGGCAGAGTCTGGACCGATTCACCATCAACACATACAAATACCTGGACGCTTACTCTGTACAAAGCACTGAACTAGTACTGTTGGCGAAACAAAACTTTTTAGGACAAAATTCAATCAAAGAGCTTATAAAATATACAGAGCATAAGACAACTGAAACTTTTTATTCTCTTGTTTTTTAATACTTTTACAAAAGCAAATGAGTTACCAATACAGTATGGTAAAGCAAAATAAAGTAAAAATAAAAATTAAAAAAAAAGCAAATGAGTTTTTATACATCACAAAAAAAAGTAAAAAAAAAAAACCAACAACAACAACAAATAAAAAAGCAAATGCAATGTGCCAAAGAAAGAGCTGATGCCATACAAGAGTTTCTACAAATGAGTAAGAAAACACTAGATTAGAAAAATGAATGAACGACAGAGAAATGCAAAGTACCAAAAAAACATGTAAAACTGCTCAATCTTATTCATAATCAAAGAAGCATAGATTAAACCTATAACGCTGTTTGTTCAGCTGGCAGACTGGCAAAAATGAAAACTGACTGATGTTACTGTGTTGAAGTGGGGAGGGGAGAACACATGCAAACACTTGGTTGGAGAGTGAGTTGTTACGAAGATTTCGCAGAGCACTCTGGCACTATATCAAATCTGTATGGCTTCTCTTACAGTAAATGCACTTCTAAGAATTTCATCCTATAAAATAAAAATACTCTCATAGGATATGTACAAGCACCACAGCATTGCTTGTAATGCCAAAAAATTGGAAACAATTAAATATTCATCAGCAGCTGATTAGTGCATTAAATTAAGGTATATTTGTAAAAGGGAATACTACTCGGCTACTAAAAAGAATGACCAAATTTATATTTACTGACATAAGACTGCCACATACTCAGTGAAAACAAAGTTAAAGAAAATGATGCATAGTATGACCTCATTTTTTGGAAACAGGGAAAGGGGTTAAGAGGAAGAAATGAAGACTGGAAAAGAAAAATTATCTTTATATTACTTTAAATAGCAGTGATCTCTGGAGGACAAGGCAAGATTGCAGAAGACATTGACTTTCTACTTCCGGGGTGTTACTGCTTGACGTGTCAACACAAATATGCGTAACTTCTTTAAACAGAAGAAACAAAAGCGGAGGTCTGTGGTGCCAGGCAGGGAAACGGCACTGAGCTTCCCCTGATTAAAAACTGAGAAGGCTTACAGTGAAGAGATTTAATGGTCAATGATGCACCAGAAACACCAACCGCCTCCAAACAATCACAGAAGAGCCAACTTTTAGCCTTGGCCCACTGAGGACAGCTTCACAGAAGAGACAGGATTCTCGCTAGACTTTGAAGAACTATGGTAAGCAAAGAATGGGGGGAGGAAAGGCAGCACTCTACAACATAATGCATACTTAATAAGTTTTAACAGCCACATTAAAAAAGCAGAAAGAATCGAAAATAATATATTTATTTAACCCAACATAGTCAAACAGTATTAACAATATATAATCAAAATTTGTATGTAATCAAAATGTCTTGTAAAATACAAGATATTTTACCTTCTTTTTATTGCACCATCTTCAAAACCTGGTGCATACTCCAGACTAGCCGCATTTTGAATTTTCAACGACCACACGTGGTACCACAGAGGACCCTACAGATCTAACGATTGCGAACTCACATCCAGAACTGGATAAAAGGTGACAGAGGCTAATAAAAGAGCAGTGGGAAGTGAATGAGGCAGAAAAGGCAGAACGGGCCAGAGAAG
Source organism: Ovis aries (assembly GCF_016772045.2). NCBI lineage: Eukaryota > Metazoa > Chordata > Mammalia > Artiodactyla > Bovidae > Ovis > Ovis aries. The sequence goes on along the minus strand of NC_056078.1, from coordinate 40,443,837 downwards.
AAGGCCAGTATGGGACACTGTGAATTTTATATCGTAAGCAAATAAGAAACCAGAAAAAAATATTTAGCAAGTAAAGATGATCACTAAAGCACTATTTCAGAAAGATTAACTTTTTTCTTTACTCAAGATACACACATATAAATACAGCAAGCAAGCCTTTTTCTCAACATTTTTTATTACATGAAAGATTACTGAAATTGATACAATAAAAGTTATCTGTCATCAAGTGATAGTATTTTGTTGGCCTGATATATAGAGACTTTTGAATACTGTTCAAATATTTCTATTCCATGACATTTTTAAATGATTTTTTGAAAAATAAAATAAAATAAAAATAAGTTCAAGAATCTCACCAAAAGTTAATAGCCTTAACTTTAGTATTTCCCAACAGGACCACCTTTCGGCTAGAAATCTAAATATTCTTAAATACAAATTTAAGACATTCAAGATTTTATATTCCTGAAATACATTTTAAAATTTTCATTTCAAGTAAGAAAGCTACCTACAAATTTCAACACACACACGACAGCATGACAGCCACACAAGTCTCCCCCAGACCTAACTTCAATGTTGGGAGCCTGTAACGTTTCAGACAGCTTAGGCAAATCAGCTGTCTAAAGAGGAAAAAAAAAGCTCAGAAGAGACAGGAAAGCAGGCATGGAAGAGTGCCACTGGTCACAGGCCACTTCCTTCACTACCTGAAATGACCGCCAGGGCAGACAAGTGACTTCTCAGCTAAGAATCAGAAATCCAGGGATGTCACCAGGACCCAGCGCAATTTCAGTAACTAACCACTCCACATTGAAGTCATGTAACTTTATTCTTTTAAGCAGAAAGCAACATTAAAGCTTATCAACTCCTTTCACATTTTAAGACAAGGAAACAAAGAACCATACAGAGTTAATACAGCATCCAAGACTGCACAGTTAGCTTAGTGGTAATACCAGTACTATATAGATGTCAGTTTACAAAAATTAAAAGCCAAAGCTCGAGTGTTTTGCAGCTTCTTTAAAATTTTTTAAATTTCCCAAATTATCCACAACAGGTATACTACTTTTATAATTTTTAAAAAAGCAAAAAATGTTTGCTTTAAAAACTACTAAATCGTGATACTTCCAGGAACACTCTCCTCTCCTTTCCAGTCCAAGGTCTCACTGTACAGGATACTGTCTCAGGAAAGCCTTCCAAAACACCTGCACCCTGAAAAGACCAACCTCCCTTACCACTCTTGTAAGCCACCTGTACTTCTGTTTTGTAGATCTTAATGTAACTATAATTAGATAATCATTTGTGAAGTTATGTAGTGTCTATCTTCTCTATCTAGGTCTTAAATTGCTATTTCTCAGGGCTGTTCTAGGCTCTCTGCTGTTATATACCGGGAGTTCCTGAAATGAGGTCTGTAAAATAACCATGAAATTATATATTGTTGTTGCTGTTGTATATAACAACAATCATATACTGTTGTTGACTCAGTTGCTAAATCATGTCTGACTCTTCAAGACACCACGGACTGCAGCAGGCCAGGCTGCTCTGTCCTCCACCATCTCCCGGAGTTTGCTCAAATTCATGTCCATTGAGTTAGTAATGCTATCTAACCATCTCATCCTCTGCCACCCTCTTCTCCTTTTGTCTTTAACCTTTCCCAGCAACAGAGTCTTTTCCAGTGGCTCTTCCCATCAGGTGGCCAAAGGTACTGGAGCTTCAGCTTCAGCAACAGCCCTTCCAATGAATATTCAGGGTTGATTTCCTTCAGGATTGACTGGTTTGATCTCCACGCAGTCCAAGGGACTCTCAAGAGTCTTCTCCAGCACCATAGTTTGAAAGCATCAGTTCTTGGGTGCTCAGCCTTCTTCATGATCCAACTCTCCCATCTGTACACAACTACTGAAAAAACCATAGGTTTGACTATAGAGATCTTTTCACCAAAGTGATGTCTCTGCTTTTCAATATGCCGTCCAGGTTTGTAGCAGCCTTCCTTCCAAGGAGAAAGCGTTGTTTAATTTCAAGACTCCAGTCACCATCTGCAGTGATTTTGGCTCCCAAGACAATAAAGTCTGTCACTGCTTCCACTTTTTTCTCCTTCTATTGCCATGAAGCTCCAATACCTTTGTTTACCTACCCAGATAGCATCACCAAGTCAACGGACATGAGTCTGAGCAAACTCCCAGAGATAGTGAAGGTCAGGGAAGCCTGGCGTGCTGCAGTCCAGTGGGTCGCAGAGTCAGACACAGCTTAGTGACTCAACAACAACCTACTCAGAGCCACCTTTCTTTGAGGAAACAACCACTTGCCCATTTCACACGGCTTCAAAAAGGCGATCAGTCCCTGACTGCTTCAGTGGGCATATAAGCCAACTCTGGCAGTGATGGTACCCCACATCCTATGTAGACTCAATAGCAATCTCTCCATGAGACAGAATACACGCACCTGGGCAAGAAGCGTTTTTTCCCTCTCTTGAACCTACAGCAATAAGGACCACACAACCCTGAAGCTACCAGTGGTCCTCCCTGCCAGATCAAAGTACCTGCTGAAAACGAGGCAAAAAAAGTGGTAAGCAGAAAAGACAGATTCCCAATTACATTATCTGAACACTTAGATCCAGTCATATTTATTTCTAGTCTTTTCCCAAAAATGGGTTTGGGAGGTGGTTGGGGGTAGCTTTCCTCCCTTTAGGCTAATCTGAGTTAGTTTTGCCACTTGCAAACAAAAGTCACTTTAGAGAGCCACCTAGTTCCCATTGCTGGAATATACAATTTATATGGTATTCAATTCCAAATGTCTATCTACCTCCAGCTCAAACCTCTGTCAAACTCCAGACCTATAAATGCAACTTACAAGTAAGATTCTACCTGGTGTTTCAGAGGATCAAAACTAAATTATTTTCCTCCAGAAACCAGCTCTCCCCTTACTTTTTTCATCTCAGTTAACAACACACATCTACCTTGCCAGGTTTCCAATCTAGAAACCTGGAAGTTATTCTTGACAACCCCACTCCTCCTCTCCTCCACAGCTAATTATCAAGTCCTATCCATTCTACACCCTAATTACCTGCCACCATCCTAAGTGTGAGCAAGGAAGGAACAGCTTCCCTCCAAGTTTCAGTGTCTTTGGTCTTCTTTTCTCCAAACTGATTATCCACTATGTCACTTATCTCCCAAACTGTAAATCTGGCTATTTTATCCCCACACTTGACATACCCCTACTCTTCATAAGTGAAGCGAATGTGTTAGGGGCTCAGTCATGTCTGACCCCATGGACTATAGCTTGCCAGGCTCCTCTGTCCAAAGAATTCTCCAGACAAGAATAATGGAGTGGGAAGCCATTCCCTTCTCCAGGGGATCAACCCAGGGACTGAACCCGGATCTCCTGCCTTGCTTTACCATCTGAGCCACGAAGAAAGCCCTTCAAGGAACAGCCAATTATATACAGGTAGAGCAACAGCCAAGCCCTACAGCTTCAGATGTTATTAGTGGTATGAAAAGTGTTTACTGTAAGAAAACAAAGTTCACCACAAATATAACAGAAGAGTAACAACATGCATAATATCAGGCAGGATAGCTCAAACTCACCAGTTATTTTTTTAATTTTAAATCTGTTTAACTGAAAGATAACTGCTTTACAGAACTATGTTGGTTTCTGCCAAACATCAACATAAATCGGCCATAAGTACACATATGGCCCCTCCCTCCTTAACCTCCCTCCCACCTCCCTCCACATCCCACCCCTCTAGGTTCTTACAGAGCCCTGGTGTCCTGAGTCCCTCATGTCATACAGCAAATTCCCACTGGCTATCTATTTTACATATGGTAATATAAGTGTCCACCCGTTTTCAATAAAAAATACACAAGAATATCTTTCTTTATCTATTTAGTGTCTTTCCTTTATCTATTCAGCAATTCATTAGTTCCATATTTAACTGCCCTTTTGAACCTGGTTTAGGAACTCACTGAGTCCACCAAAAGATGGATTCCACTAATCATATGATCTCCTTAAGACAATACTCCAGTGCTTTCTTCAAAACACATTACTGGAGGTCTTTGAAAACATCCTTCTGTTTCTTTCTTTTCAATTTTTAGAACTCACAGCCTTTTAAAGTATCGGCTGTACAGCACTATTCCCAGCAGTTAAGACATGGAAACAACTAAAGATCCATGCACAGATGAAAGGACAGACGCGGTGCCCATATGCAACGAAACACTACTCAGCCCTGAGAAGGAGCTAAACAACGCCACCTGCAGCAACATGGACGGACCTGGAGGGCATCATACTAAGCAAAGGAAACCAGACAGAGACAGATATCATATGATACCACTTACTTGTGGAATCTACAGTGTGACACAAATGAATTTACCTATAAAACAGAAACAGATTCACAGACATGGAGAATAGCCTTGCTGTTGCCAAGGAGGAGGAGTGTGAGGGAGGGAAGGATTGGGAGTTTGGGATCAGCAGATGCAAACAATTATATATAGGATAGATCTTACTGTATAACACAGGGACCTATATTTAGTATCCTGTGATAAACCATCATGGGAAAGAATACATATATGTATAACCAAATCTACACTCTGCTGTAGAGCAGAAATTAACACATTGTAAAGCAACTATACATCAATAAAAAATTTTTAACGTTGGCTATAAAACTGACAAACATAACTATGATTTAGCAAATTATCCAAATATTTACAATTATTTTTATATTTACTTTTTAGAAAACTAAGTATATGATGATTGTTAATGATGATATATAAATACTGGATATTGTCTTTAAAATAATCCGCAAAACTGGCTATCAAAACTCTAACACAATTCCCCCTTATATAATCTGTGCCATTTTGTGAAAATTATCAGCGCTTTAGAAACCTGTGAGTTCAGAAAATGAGCAAAAGAAATGAAGACGAAAATCTGGGGGCAGTCAAAGTACCTTGCGATCAGGCTGGCGTACCCAGTTGTGAAGAGATCCCATCCAAACATATAAATATTTCTCTATATTGCATGAAACATTTTACTTGCTAAAGAGGTTTAGCAAGCACCCTCTCTATTCACAGTAACAGTAGGGCTATAAACCATTCCCACATAAATGTGGTTTAAATTCTTCTTCCCAACATATTCGCTAAAGGAATAGGAGTTTTGATGTGAGAGAAACCCTACTCATTAATTCTAAAGCACATATATTTTCCATATCTTAGCATTTCTGAAATGAAGGTGCAATCAATGGCTTCTTAAAATCAATTAGAAGCATATTTTCTTTATAAGTGGTCTATAAAATGAGGGTGTATCTTATAGTTGACACAATTCAACACAATTCAGCATTTAATCTTGTGTTAAAGAGCTGGACTGACCTGGTCAATAATGACCTTGAGGTTTTAAAACAGCATTCTAAAAGCACAAACACTAATAAAAAGTAGAAGAGGGAAGAAGGAAACACTTTCTAGATCAAAATTGAGCCTGAGAGGAAATTCATTTCCCTTTCTTTCCATGGCTCCCTGCTCCTAAGATCCAAAAGTCCAATCAATAATACTATAATTGATGTCCAACTGCTGCTGGGCCAGATAGGGGCCTTTTGCAAAGCCAGTTACAGACCCATTCTACAGTCTTAGGAGCAGAGCTAGTATTTGTATAAAAATTGCTGTAGAAGATCAAATGACTCACAAAATTATAAACTTAACATGGGTACATATATAACTATACACAAATTATATTTCAATAAGGTTGCTTATTTAAAAAGACAAATGAGTGGCAAGAGCCACAACCTTTCAGTTGTAAGACAACTAAGTACTAGGGATGTAATGTACAACAACCTGATAAATACAATCAACACTGCTGTATGTTATATACGAAAGCTGACAGGAGTAAATCTGAAGAGTTTTCATCACAGGAATAAAACTTTTTTCCATTCTTTAATTTTGAATCTATATGAGACAATGGATGTTCACCAAACTTACAATGATAATCGTTTCAGGATGTATGGAAGTCAAATTGTTATGCTGTACACCCTAAACTTAGAGAGTGTTGTATGTCAATTATATCTCAATAAAACTACAAGAAAAAGAGACAAGTGAGTAAATGCAAGAAGAAAATACTAGATTAAAAGACTTCATACCTTTAGAAAACCCTTTCCTTCACAAAGAGTTCCATCCAGAAGAAGAAAATGGAGAAGGCTTCAAAAAGAGTTGGAATCCGAAATGGGGCTTGAAGAATAGGCAGGACTTGTACATATGACAAGGAGATGGAACAGTTGTAAGCAACAGCAGAAGCAGCAGGGAAACAACACGGGCAGGAAGCGAAAATAGTGAAAGATACGTGACGTGAAGTTGCTCAGTTGCATCCGACTCTTTGCAGCCCCGTGGACTATAGCCTACCAGGCTCCTCGGTCCATGGAATTTTCCAGGCAAGAGTACTGGAGTGGGTTGCCATTCCCTTATAACCATCTGGCAAATCTGAGGCGAATCCCAAGAAAACAATTTCATTTAACAGAAGACACTGGAAACTTCTGAGTGGGGGAAATGAAAAGGACTCAAGATTAATTTAGGCAGTGATGCCTAAGATAACCCGGATAAGGAAGAAAAGGCAATAAAGTCATAACAGTAGTCCAGGTGGGATGAGAATCTGCTTCAGTTAGCAGGGAAAAAAAGACTGAAGAGGGAAAATCATGAAATATACAAAGATATACATAGGACAGAATATTGCACATGAGTATAGCAAATTAAACAATTTACAGAAAAATGAACTTTGTGAAAACCAAACAACACTGTATTTGAAAACTTAATATAAATATATTTCTGGAAAAATGTTAAACACTAAAATTGACACAAGAAATAGAAAACCTACAAAGATCAACTGCTATGTGATAAGTTGAAATGGTACTCAAATTCCTCTCCAGGAAAAAAAAAAAAAAAATCTGAGCTTGAATGCTCTTATAGGTGAGTTCTGCCAAACTCTCAAATAAAAGATAATCTCAGTCTAAACTGTTTCTGAAAAGAGAAAAAGGACAAAAGTGGTCCAACTCATTTTATAAATCTATTATAACCTTGATACCAACGTGTATTAAGAACTGAACCAGAGCTGGCATGAACAGAGAGAAAAGCGACAACACCATGGAAGGAGAACCAACAGATGCTGACTACAGACAACACGGGATGGGATGGGGAAAGGTCTGCCTTTGGGATAACATCGACAGAAATAAGGAACACCAGGAAACAAGTTTGCTTAGAACACTGCCTGAATAATCAGGTAGAGATATTCGTAGAACAACTGGAAAAACCAGGATTCAAGGGCAGGAAAGAAATAAAGAATAGAGACTTGAGAATTATTCAGACAGAAGGGTCTGAAACAATAATGTCAAAAGACCAGAGAAATATGAAAAATGATCTGAAAAGTGGAACTTGGAGAACACTTAGATTAATCAGAAGAAGGAAGACCAGAAAGTGGGAAGGGGGCAAAGAAAAACAAAGTCAGTATAACATCAGAGAAGCCCTAGTCTCATCTGGGAAATTCATATTCGTCCTTCAGAATTGTTCACAGGGTTCCAAAGCAACAATTTCAAGAAGGCCTTCTAAGATTCCTCCAACATAAACCATCACTAGGTCAGGTCCTCATTTTAAGCTCTTACAAATACTCTGCACTTTAATTATACAATTATATATAATTACAGAATTCATGTCTGCTTCAGTAGACTCTAAGCTCCATGAGGGAAAGGCACCCTGTCTGTCTTTGCCTTCTGCTGTCTCCCCTGTTATGTTAAAATATAGTATTTGTTGAATAAAATGGGCAGATGAAGGATAGACAAGGAAAGGCATTCCAAGAATGATGGGTTGACGCTAAAAGCTACAAAAAGTTCAAGTTGACTTAGAAAGGAGGCCCAAAAGTGTTTATTAGATTATAGGTGACCTTTTCGAAGGTGAAATTCAGATAACAAGGGTTAAGAAATGAATGGATGGTCGGGAAGTAAAGGCAGGAAAAGTAAATTACTCTTGGTAATGTCCTGAGTTAATTTTATGGAATGAATTTTAATTTCACTTCAGTTTTGCTCTATGTTTAACGAACATGTGTTACTTCTATAAGGACAATTTTTGTTATTGTTGTTAACATGATTTGAAAAGGTAAAGCAGCCACAAGACAGGTGGAGGGAGTAGTGAATTAAAAGGTAAACAAGTACTTTAAGAGAGTAACAAACTCCATTAAGCAGGAAAGAAAAGAAAAAGCTAAAATAAGGTATTAACTAGGAAGAAGGACAAAACATATTCTTCCACTAAGATGGAAGGAAGAGAAGATGATGATAAAAGGAATCCAGTAAATTCTGGAAGGAGCTCCCACTGGAAACCTCAATGTTCTCAAGAAAGGATGTGAAGTGAAGCGAGTAGAAAAAGTTTCAAATGAGTTCTACAGAGAATGCGCAGGGGGGCGGGTGTGGGGGGCTGGGGGGACCCAAAACAGAAGCGCCATACAGGTTCTATTAAAAGGGCATTCTAAATTTCAATTGGCCTTTTGTAAAACTTCATCCCATTTCTAGCTCAGAACTGCCCTAGTTTAGCTTTAATTTTAAATATTTAAATTCTAGTTCACAAACTATTTCAACAACTGAAAATTGATAGGCATTAATACAGTCTACTTTAATTCCGACTTGAACTGCTCTTTTGAAATAAATACAGTAAAGGAGTTGTTTTCAACTCAAGCAACAAAATAGCGATCATTTCAAGTATGAGTGAACTGAAAAGCGCTCCTAAACTTGAGTGTTTGCAGAGAAAGGCTTTTTGTAATTGTTGCTGTTTAACTCTTCGCGTGCCTCACTCTAACAGATTCCGAGTAACAGAGAAAATCTTGGGTTCAAATCTCAGCTCACTTAATCAAGTTATTCAACCTCTCGGCGTCTCGATTTCCTCTCCTAAAAAACGAGGAATACAATAACCAGGATTATCCTAAGGATTAAATGACGTAACACAGGTGAACGTGCCAAGTTCGTACTATGTCCTCAGAACGGTTTGCTAACCGTTTGAAAGAGAAAACTCGCAGCACTTTGACCAAATTAAAAAAAGCCTGAAAAAGCACAACTCACAAAACGTCAGACCCTAACACACAGCACATTATTTTTCTTCCCTGACGCAAGTTATTTTTTTCTTGCCAACCTTTCCACTAGGAGTCTGGAAAGAGAAAAAAAGGGTTCCAGTCAATCCAGCATAAAGTTTTCAGAAGCTGAAGTGCAGAATCACAACAGACATGGCAGCGGAAGCGGCGCAGGACAACAGGTGAACCTCCGAGAACCCTGGCACCTTCCCGCGGGCAAGTTTTGCAGGAGGGTTGGCAGTTCCTCCAGGCTCGACCGCCCCATGAAACAGACATTCGTTTTCCTTTTTTCCTTTTAGAAACGTAACAGACAAATCGTGACTATCACCCTCGCCGCTCCCGGGCGAGGGAGGTGAGCGCCTTTCCCATTTAAGGATTCAAGAATCGTCCTTGGTGGCGGCTTTCGCCCACACCGCCTCCCCAAACTCGGCCCGAAACTCGGGGGTGGGGAACAAAGAGGGGCCCGGAGGCGGGGACGTCGCAGGGGGCTGCCGGGGGCCCGGGTCTCCCGCAGGGCTGGGCCCGGGGCGGCAGGGCCCAGTCTGCCGCGGCCTGTCACAGCCTGGGCGGCAGAGACCCCCACGGGGCCGCCGGGCCTGGCGGCCCCCAGCTCGGGCCTCCCGCGCGCGCCTGGCTCCCCCCGAAACTTCGCCTGCGGCCCGCGCCGGCCTCCCGGGCGCAGCCGGCCTCCGCCGACGCGCACACGCACTCTCCGGGCCAGCCAACTCACCCGAACCCTGGGGAACTCATCCTCCAGCTCTCGGCGCGGAGCGCGGTGGGCGCGGCGGGGCGCGGGGGCGAGGCAGGGGGCCCGGCTCGGCCTCCGCCCGGGGCGTGCAGCGGCCCCAGCCCGGTCGCCCCTCGCGCAGCCGTACGATCCTCGTCTCGCGCGGACGGACACGCCGGAGTCCGAGCCTTCCTGCCCGCCCTCCCCGCCCTCCTCGCCCTCCTCGCCCTCCTCCCTCCTCGCTCCTCCTTCGCCGAGCGCCAGCAGGCGGATTCCAATCTCGGCAGCCGCCGCCGCCGCCGCCGCCGCTGCGGACACTCGCGCGGGAGGGAGGGGTGGGGGCGGCGCGGGCGCGGGGTGTGGGGGGAGGGGCGGGCCTCCGCGAGACTCGGCGCAACGCTCGCGCGCTGGGAGGGCGCCCGCTCCGCCCGGCCGGGCACGCGAAAAGAGCCGAGCGCGCGGCGGAAGGGCCCGAAGGGTCTCTGGGGCTAGGCGCCCTGCTGCCGGGGAGGAGGGCTGGCCGCCGGCAAGGGGGCGCCGGGCTGCCGTAGGGAGGGGGGCCTCTCCTCCGCGCGGCCCTGCCGGCCCCTCCTCACCGAGACGCCGCATCGCCGCCTCGGCGGGGCCGGCCAGTCTCCGGAAGCCGGGTGGAGGAGACGCCGTGCGCGCGCCGCACAGTACTGAGTGCGGGGCAGCGGCGCAGATCCCGCCGCTGCGAGCTGCGCGCGGGCCCGGCCCCCCGCACTGCCAGTGCTCCGGGGTTCCTTGTGTGGCCCCCTCCCCGGACAAACTCTAAAGCTCTAACAAAAACTCGTGACACGTGAGGGCAGGTTAGCGCTTGCGGAGTAAGCCTGATCGCTGACAATTCACACGCCATGGCGGAGAACTGCCCGACCGTGGTGGTAGTCGTTGCGACAAAGAAACGTACAAAGCCACAGTCCAACTATTATTTACTATAGCTCCCCGGCCTCTCTTTCTGGGCTCTTTGCCAGCGTACAGAGGCGCAGGTAGGGGGGAGTTGAAGGGAAAGAAGCATTTTCGCGTCGATCCAGGAGCTGTGAGGCCTGGCCCGCCTGGGAGCCCTATGATGGAGCCCGTGAATACCAAAGGCATAAGTTGAGCAGCGGTGTTAACCCAAAAGAACTGAAGTCAGCGGACTATAAATATTGTTCCCGTCTCTGCTGTCGCTCACTCTAGTGACCTCAGATACCCTCCGAGTCTGATTCCCTCCATTTGGAGAGCATAAATAGTTGCCACTCCTTTTTTCTCCCCATTCTTTGGAAAATGCCATTTCAAGTATTCAGTGTCCTGTATGTGAAGAGTCTTGGTCTCTTTTTAAAAACCAAATGTGACCTTGATCTCTTGGGTAAGTCTTTCAACGAATGCATGGCATTAAATTATCTCTTTACAAAAGATACCTTTTTTTTTTTTAAGTTACCTTTATAAACAAAAAAAGAGACAAGGAAAAGAATGTGCCAAGCCCCGATATTTGTTTTCACACACATTCTCCCTTAAGAGATATTTAGATTCCAGACTATTCCCTTGTATTCTTGTTTAAATGACTAAAATCCCTTCCATTCTTGTTTAAAGTTTTTTTTTTTTTTTTGGTCCATCTTTCATTCCCTTCCCCGCCGGTCGCTTTTATCCACCTCTGCCCTTAATGCCTCAGATACGTTCTGTAATTCCAAATTATTTTTTCAATTCTACTTATTCTGTAATTTTTTTTCCTGAACTCTATACCTGTCTCAGGTTTGAGAGTCATGGATCTTGCTATGCAGGATGAATGTTTGATACATGAGTTTCCCTGGATCACCTAAAATTTGTCACTTTTTCAAGTTTACGACGTAGGACACCGCTTTGATGTCAAGGGATAGGGTGGACCTTTTGCTTGAGGAGATTCAGACTGATTAGCTAAAGAACTCATAGATGTAAGCTGAGCAATGTGTCACGGCAGATAAAAACTATGCTGAGTGTGTACTCTCTAGAGCCTAGTTCAATTTTCAGATATATGAATCAGTCTATAAAATAGACAACCTCAGGTTAGAAATTTAGTATTTCAAAATGAACAAATCCATGTTGCCTAGGTTGTGTTATATGCCACTGTAGAAATTACAGCAAAACTGAAGCATCAAATTTTAGGTCGTCATAGCTTTGCTTCTTGAGAAAAGGATCTCCTTTTCAAATTTTCAAGAATTTTACTTAATATCCTTTTGCTTTCCTTGGACAGAGCCCACCTGAGTGCCCAGGCTGAAATCCTTAGCTTTATCACAGCAGGCAACCTAGGTACTGACAACTGAGCAGGGCATGGTGTTTTCTTTGGTTCCTGGCATGTGTATGCATGCCAGCCTGTTTCTCCGGTTTTCCTGCCCACTTAAATGAACAAGAGCAGCCAGGAAGCCCAAAGAGACAACTGAACACGTATGGTCTGGCCCCCAAACTCAAAGGCAACACCTCAAGGTGCAAATTCAACATTCTCTACTGTGATAGTTTTCCTCTAAGTAGGTTAACAGAATGCTTTGGAAATGGATCTTTTTCCTCTGCATGGTCTGTTTGAGGTATAAGCCTCAAGAGTGGTAGTTGCATGCCCAAATCACACAGCATTAGTTTGGAATGCAAAATCACCCCTCTTCTGCAGTTCTCAGGTCCTCAAGATAGGTCTGATCACCTATCTTAACACCCCGAGACAGCCAATTTCGTTTTCTTTATACCACTTTTTACTGTATGAAATTACTTCATTTAGTTATTTGTTCATGGTCTGAGTCTCTCTGACCTACTAGAATATAAACTCCATGAGAGCAGAAACCTTGTCCATCTTGTTCTCAACTGTTTCTGCAGAGTCTAGTGCATAACTAGTGCTCAATATTTGTTAAATGAATGAGATAAAAGACGGAATTTCCTTTAAGCATTTCTGAACCTTGTCATCAAAATCCAGTTTGTTTATTTATTTAATCTTCTCTTTTCTTTTAGCCGCACTGTACAGTTTGCAGGATCCTAGTTCCCTGACCACAGATGGAATCTAGGCCCCTTGCAGTGCGGAGCCCTAACCACTGGGCTGCCAGGGAATCCTGGTATCCAGTTTTAGAGGGTGGCTTAGACTATGTTGAAAAGGTGAGGGCGAGTCAGGGAAGCTATGGGTTATACCATATTCAGTGAAATGGACATGTCTGCTTTCAGGGAAGGTGTTAGTTGAATTAGGTCTTCCCTGGTGGCTCAGACGGGACAGCGTCTGCCTACAATGCGGGAGACCTGGGTTCAATCCCTGGATCGGAAAGATCTCTTGGAGAAGGAAATGGCAACCCACTCCAGTATTCTTGCCTGGAAAATCCCATGGATGGAGGAGCCTGGTAGGCTACAGTTCATGGGGTCGCAAAGAGTCAGACACGACTGAGCGACAGACTAATCCAAGTTAATCCATCCAAAGTCACTTCCCTGCTATAAAGGCAGTCCTAAGTCATCATGGATATGGAAATAAATTAGAATTCAGTAAGGAGGGACTAGTGAAGGGATGTCCTTGGCAGAGTGATGCTTTAGTTGTTTTCAAACCCAATATTAAATGGATAAGAGTGCTATGAAGAGTAGAGGAAACAGCTACATTATTCGGCATAGACCCTACTACATCATTTTATTGGTTAATAATACCCTGGTTAACGTCATGGTTAAGAAGGACCAAGCCAAAACAGAAACTGTGTTTAAGAAAAAAGATAGTTATATATATATATATATATAATTGAGTGCACAAAATAAAGTTTAAAAATCTGAATTTGTGTTTTCCTTTGTATTGGTATAATATTTTACTTCCCATTTTATTTTTACTTGTATATAACTTGATTTTTCCCACTTCTATTTTCATTTCTCTTTTTTTCAAAGGACTTGTTTCCTATGATTAAAAGATGGTTCAGTGAAGCTCTTGCTACAAAGTAGTCACCACTCGGTCCTGCCTAGTCCACGGTCTCAACTGACCTCTCCCTACTGTCAGCACACCCTTTACCGTAGACCACAATCCTCTCCTGGCAGGAAGACTCTTCTCAAAGCTCCAGTCCCAAGCCCAGGACTCAGCCACCTGCTGCTTCTGCTACTTACACCAAGATGTCCAACCTTGGCCCCCGTCTAAGCACTGACTCACAGCCCTTTTCTCGCTCCTGAAGCCCGGGCCTTTTAACCTGTGTGGAACTCGGTTTTCTCTGCCTGTGGTCTGGACTCTGCTCTCTGGAGTCTGCCCCAGCCCTACAACACAGACTCTGTTGTGTACCGATTGATACCCCTAGTGGTAACACTTGTTTGCCTTCAGCTTTATTTTCTAGAATTTCCCTGTCCATGTTCTATCCATCTGTCAGGCCTCCTTCCCCGCATTGCCTCAAGTTGAACAGCTGCCTGCTGTTCTCCTGGACTACCCCCTGTTGATTGCTCACGGTTCTCCAGCTAGCAGGTACTACCTAGAGGGCCTGAGGTCCTCCCACCCAACACCTAGACCTGGGGCCTCCCCACCCCAGCTCCACTCAGCCCACCGTCAATCTGTCCTTCCCTATCCTGTAGCGATTCACCTTGCTGCCTTTCTCTGTCCTGAGAGCAGTGGGTTTATAACCAATTACACTTTATTTTTTGACCAGATATACACAAGTTCAGTTCAGTTCAGTCGCTCAGTCGTGTCCAACTCACGCCAGGCCTCCCTGTCCATCACCAACTCCCGGAATATATATTAGTATATATATATATGTATATAGTTGCTTTTGTTTTTGCCTGGTTAAAAATAAAATGTACTAGGTGCTTGCATACATATATATATGTATATACTTGTATCTGCATACATATATATATATTTATATATATTGTTAATATGTACATGTATAAACCATATCCAGTTCTACTTACCACTCCTAAACACTGATTCTACTCAAGAATTTTGTTGGCACTAGTAGTCCAGAAATCCTAGCATCTGGAGCTGAGTATGGTTAACTTGTGAATGACCATTCAAAGAAAGACAAGGTGTCATGATAAAGATTCAAGCTGAGATAACTGGGGAGATAATAATTTTGGATCAGGAATGCTGTGTTATTAACAGCCATACTATATTAACTATATGTACGTGCTCGACATGGTTATCTAAATATATAGGTGTAGTGTGGTACCTCCAGTGTGCATAGACACACTAGTTTATCTACCACACATTTTGGGGTACCTAACCCTGTGCTAGATAGAAAGTTCTAGAGGACAAGAACTGTCTTTTTCTTACTCCATCATATCCTTAGGATCTAGCCTGCTGCCAGGCATACGAGTATGTGTTCAATATTTACTGAATAAATAAATGTACTATAATGCCCAGCACATTCCTTCCCCTAAAAGCTTAAAATCTCATAAAAGTAAGTTGTGCACATAATTCTTTACTTGATGTTTCTTTCCGAGTCAAGATTTATTGTCCTTAAGACAGTTGCTAACTCATTTTGTTCTCTACTGATAGACAGCCCTCACTCATTTCTTATATTTTTGTTAACAAAAGCAGGGTTGACTTTTTGGGTTTTGTTTTTAGTATTTTTGAGGCTTAATTTTAAAGCACTTACCTTGATAGAATGAGAGTCTAAGAAATCCTGTAATGACAGCACAGAAGTATCACCGACTATAACTTTTTCTTTTTTTGGCCATGCTGCATGGCTTCCAAAATCTCCAACCAGGGATCAAACCTGGGACTGTGGTAGTAAAAGCCCAGAATCCTAACCACTAGACTAGCAGGGAACTCCCTATCACTGGCTTTAAATTTAACATCTCTTCAACAAATAATGCTTAAGTTTTGGAGTTCTGTGTGCTCTTTAAACGGAGAAGGCAATGGCACCCCACTCCAGTACTCCTGCCTGGAAAATCCCATGGACAGAGGAGCCTGGTGGGCTGCAGTCCGTGGGGTTGCTAAGAGTCGGACACGACTGAGCGACTTCACTCTGACTTTTCACTTTCAGGCCTTGGAGAAAGAAATGGCAACCCACTCCGGTGTTCTTGCCTGGAGAATCCCAGAGATGGGGGAGCCTGGTGGGCTGCTGTCTATGGAGTCTCACAGAGTCGGACACGACTGAAGTGACTTAGCAGCAGCAGCAATGCTCTTTAAAAAAAGAACTTCCTCCATTCCCTCATGGGGGAATAAAATCAATTATCCAATCAGTAATCAATAGCTGTCACTGTTTCTTTTAAAATGTAGGTTTTACATTTGGTTTGTTACCCACTTTAAAATCTGTCTTCCTCATTGTATGCCTGAATTACACCAGCTACACTAGTTGGTCATTCCCTCTTTCAACTGATCTTGCTCAGTTTTTCCAGGTTTCGCTTAATGAGACGCCACACGCATCACAATCTGAGCACCACTACTGTATGAAAGTATTCTGCTAGAGTGGGGTCTCCACGTCCCACAGAATGAGCCACATTCATTTCTCCTTTTCCTGCCATTCTCCTGCCTCCCGTGCCCACATACCACCTCCTGTAGGAACTCATCTTTGACGGCTCCACCCTAAACCCCTTAGGCTTTTCTCTCTGTGGTCTACATCACTGACTTTTTTTGGACACTTTAGCTATTCCTGTGTCTTTCTCCAAAATATTATTTCATACTTTTATTCACTTACATACGAATAGGGGTTTTCTAGCCTCCCAGGCTGGGGGAGGACAACATAGAAGATATCAAAATACTCAAGGTATCAAAATAGTAGTCTTAGGCAGGAACCTACCAATGCTGCTGCTGTTCGATCGCTCAGTCATGTCCGACTCTTCGCAGCTCCATGGACTGTAGCCCACCAGGCTCCTCTGTCCATGGGATTTCCCAGGCAAGGATACTGGAGTGGGTTGCCATTTCCCTTCTCCAGGGGATCTTCCCCACCCAGGGACAGAACCTGTGTCTCCTGCTTGGCAGGCAGATCCCATTGTAATAGTTAAGATTCTTGCCCCTGTTTCCAAGAGGCAATGGGGAGGGTGGTGGGGGGCGGTGCCACAAACTTCTCAATGCGCCTGCCGCGCTGCTCTATCCCTCAGGGTCAAAGAGAGTACTCCTGTCCCTTTTTCCCTTCTACCCTCTCCTGCCCCTGTTTCTAGCACAATTGCTGTAGTCACTGCACTCAGCGCCTCGGGCAGCTACATTGCAGGATTCCAAGAGGTGCCATCCTGCTTTTTGTGAAAGATGCTGCCGAGAGTGGCGCAGTACACAACCGGCTCCCGGCCCACGGAACACCATGAAAGAGCCATTCCAATTGCATGCCGGGAGCCAAGCCCCTGGCTTGCTTAAAGAACCAACTGGTTTTTACTATTAACATTATATAGACCTCTACACAACATTATATATCTCACGCTGCTGCTGCTGCTGCTGCTACTAAGTCGCTTCAGTCGTGTCCGACTCTGTGCGACCCCATAGACGGCAGCCCACCAGGCTCCCCCATCCCTGGGATTCTCCAGGCAAGAACACTGGAGTGGGTTGCCACTTCCTTCTCCAGTGCATGAAAGTGAAAAGTGAAAGTGAAGCCGCTCAGTCCTGTCCGACTCTTAGCGACCCCGTGGACCGCAGCCTACCAGGCTCCTCCCTCCATGGAATTTTCCAGGCAAGAGTACTGGAGTGGGTTGCCATTGCCTTCTCCGTATATATCTCATAGATACATTATATTTTACTATATAACATTACATACCTTTCAGGGCGTTTGGGGGAAATGAAAGTGGCCAGATGTGTATCTGTCAGAATTAAATCAATTAGAATCCCATATAGGATGTGTAATTAATTAAAATTTTCATTTTGATTTCATTTTCATCAGTGCAAACGCTCAACACAAAAATTATTCTGTTGTTATACTTGGAATAATACATCATGCCAATCAGAATTTACATATGTACCATATTTCATCAAAATAAGATAACGATTATAAGCAACATTATTTTAGGTACAACTAGGAAAGAAAAACACTGCCAATTACGACATATCATTAACTGTAAGACATCCTAATTTTAGAAGTGATAAAACGTCAAAAAGTGTGCATCTAAGCATTGATGAAACACAGTGCGTTTTAATGCAAAACACCACCATATGGTCCAGTAGTTGGAAACACTAAGTTTCTGGGTTTTTGACATATAACTTATTTGTTTGTCATGCACGATCCTCAACTAATCACACTGTGAAAGTTAACCACAAGAGCAGAGACAGTGCAGTTCCACTGCATATAAACATATAAAACAAACATGACTAACCTATGATTCAGTCACATAAAGTTGAAAAGAAATACTAGCATCCAGTCAATGTACTGTAGTATTTGGATTACATTACAAATAAAAAATTAAGTTTTGGACAGCTGCTTATTCTGAAAATGTGTGATGACAAGGAGAATGGACGTATTTTTATCCTTGGAAAAGTCAAACTAAACAATTAGAAAAATCTCAACCGTGCAGTAGAATGACTTTACGTTTATCCCGGAAGCTGAACAATAGTCCTTGCTGCTTGTGGGGCCATCAGGAAAAGCCAGCTGTGGGTTTCTTTTTAGTACAATTAATTGCTTCCGCTGTATATAAAATTGAAAGAATTGGGTGCTTTAGTGCGGAAAAAGGATATCCTGTACACTGCTCCTATTTCCTCACAAAAGCTATTATTGAGCCTTTCGCCATTAATTCACATGCATTGGATTATCCTGTGGTGAAAGACCAAGTGGCTTCTCATTTTTATAGTCTCTTATCTCCTATTTATTTGGCACCTCTCTGGAGATACCTGCTCTTCTCCCAAGACTGCTTAATTGCTGGGATGTCAGACGGTAGCTAATGACTGACTTCCTTTTCTGAGACTAATTGTGAGCTCATCTCTGTACTTTTTCTTAGAGTGGCATTTCTCATTGTTGAGAAATATTCTGAGTTCTGTTATTATTTGAAATGACAGAGGCAGCAATGTTTAGTACCAGTTTTCAATCCCTGCCCACCATTCACTTTGAGATCAGCAAGTGACTCATTATAAATCCTCTGGATAAACCTGAACAGTCCAGTATACAACAGCCATTTGCTAAGTGTGACTGTGTAAATTTTAAATTAGTTAAAAGGCTCACTAAGTGCTCAGTAGCCACATGAGGTTAGTGGTTGCTATATCGGAAGAGGGAAGACATAGAAGATGGCCATTTTCACACAAAGTTCTATTGGACAGTGTCGCTGTAACCTGTGGCCTGGTCCTCTCAGGCCTCTTGAGTAGTATCTGAACCCGGAATCGATGTTTCTGTGCTCACCATTGAAAACAAATGGTACCAAGGCTACTTTCAGGATCATTTCTGTAGTCTGTTACTCGAGAAGTTTCTCTGAGCATGTGGAGCACCAGAAATGGGGGGCTGCTGTTCACCTGGTATAAAGTTACATAAGGTCTGGGAAGATCCCCTGGAGAAGCAAATAACTACCCACTCCAGTATTCTTGCCTGGAAAATTCCATGGACAAAGGAGCCTGACAGCCTACAGTCTATGGGGCTGCAAAGAGTCAGACACTACTGAGCAGCTAACACACACACACACACACACACACACAATAAGTGTTCTTACCACAATTTAAAATATATATATATATATATTTCTTTTTAAAATTATTTATTTATTTTATTTGACTGGACTGGGTCTTAGTGGTGTCATGTGGGATCTAGTTCATTGGCCAGGGATTGAACCCAGGCCCCCTGCACTGGCAGCATGAAGTATTAGCTGCTGGACCACCAGGGAAGTCCCCATGTATATTTCTTAATGGTAGAAAATTGACGAAAATGCAAATAGTGTCTGTGGTATCTCCAGGTAAAGAGACTATGATTACTTTTTCCTTCTTCCTATTTATATGTGTTTGGGGGGTTTTATTCCTTTCTTAATTAGTAAAAATCACATTTAAGATCCTTAAACCCATTCATTTATCACCAGTTTCAAAGTAGTTTTATCCAACCCCTGCCTTAAGAGAGGAAGTAGTCATTTTGAACAACTGTTTCTTTAAAAATTAAACTCAGCCAGCAGTTTTTAGTTAAGAGATCTGTATTCCCTTCTCTTCTAGCATGAAAAGCATCAGAGAACTTGCAGTTAGGATGCCCTAGAGCCCTGATAAATAGAATTACAGAACGTCCCTCAGGAAGAGATGGCTCATGATCACTAGCAATCCTCTCACCCAGGCATTTGTTGGGCATTTTGCCAGGTTATACATATTTCTAGACTATACTTCAGAGTCTCAGAATCAAGGCCCAACAGGTTAAGGAGGCCTATGGAGCTAAAGAGGGCTCCGGTTTTACCATTGAAAAGAGAACCATAAAAAAAGAATTCCTTGTTTCCTAAAAGTTCAGGCATGATCATACAGGTTTAATTAGGAAAAGCCAGCTGTTTACAGCAAATTATAAACTGCATAAGCAGACCTCAGTGGACACTCCCAAAGGATGTCCCATGAACCCTTACTTCTCCAAGTCCATATTCAGCAGATCTGGCGAGCCAGACCTGAGGCAGGGAGCTGTGATGCCAGCCAGAGTAGTATTCTAAAAGTCCCTTTCCATAGCTTTCCATGACCAAAGGAGTGTGTGGAAAGCCTCCGCTTTTTCTTTCCTTTTGTCCTTGAAACTTGAAGCCAATTCACTGTTTTCCTCACTACTACTGCACCCGCCCCGTAGAGACACATTTCAGAAACAAGCTAAGCAACAAGATAAGAACACCAACTTTGGAGTCAGAATTCTGGCTGAACTTCCTAATTTTTGACCTTGGGTAGAGTTTGTCAACCCTGAATCCCAGTTTCTTCGCCTATAAAATGAGGATAAATAATATCGATTTAATGAGGCAGATATGAGAATTAACCAAGAGCATTTGGAAAACTGTTGGCATAAAATCAACACTCAATTCTTTTTACTTACCTTTCCTTTTCCTTCTAGAAGGTGATTGGTCCATTGGTGTTTCTGTTGAAGGGGAAGGAAAACAAACTGTAAACTCTTAATGAGCCTTACTTCAAATACTGCCCAGTACAGTTCAGTAATTAGTATATGAGTTCTGCTTCAGCTTGGGCTGGGTTCCAGTTCTTTGCTCCAGCCTTAGCTCAGGAATTTTCTCCTCTAGAAAGCCTTTGCTACCCAATCCCAAGCTGAGTAAGTGGCTTTCCCAAGAAGTCCCATGGCACTCCAAGCTTGTTTCTATCCTAATCGTTTACCTTGCATTCTGCTTCTCAAAACAGGGTACTTAGCAATGAGCATGGAGTACAGGATGTTATAAGGCATCTTCTCCAGAGCATCAGTTTTATCTAATAATGAGTAAAACAAAGGGGATGTATATGCTGTTACAATACGATATTAGATTATATAAGAAATTTCGCAATGGCAGAGGGTTCCTAGAAGACATGTGCTCATTGCCCTTTGCTTTTAGATCTTTTTGCGGAGAAGTTGGAGAATCATGTATTGCCACATGGCAGTGAAATTATGCAGCAACTAGTCTGTTCCTTCCAGCAGACCATGAGCTCTGTTAGGGCAGGCATTGTACCTCATTTGCCCCTGAATCACAAAATTTGCCTACATAGCATGAGGCCCGTCTCAAGGTAGAGGCTCCAGGAATGCTTGTGGATCTGAAATCAACTCTCTGTCTTCTCCCAGTACTTTGGGGAAACTATAGTTTTTCCATCAAAGAGAGCAACTTTGAAATTGTTTAACTGACAGGACTTCACATTGAGTGCCTGTTAGAGAAAACACAATTCTAGCTGTACTTTTGGGGAAAGTATTTAACCTATCAGACTTTTGGCTTCTCAACCTGGTAGGGTGGTTAAGGCTTAATGAGAAAAGATTCACAAAGTAAACTGAGCTTGGCACATAGAAGGTGCATGCAAAAAAAGCTTCTTTAGTTTTCTCTAAAGTGACTAATAATTAATTCTAATCATTAATCTATAAACAAAGAGATGATTTTGGTTATTTCAATCATTCCAAGCAACACAAAAGGGACCTGAGCCACTGCCTGGGGCTTCTTCTACAGCACCCTGGTCCTTCTTCCTGAACTTCCACATCATCCGGCAGTTTCCTTACTGTCTCGGTGACTGTCACATTAAACCTGGACTTAAAAGATAGAGATAATTCAACTAGAAGGTGGAGAAAGGTAACCACCTATTAGGAGAGTGAGCTACAGAGTCAGGGCCCATTTCAAGCCTTGCCTCACTAAGTAATCTGATTTGCTTTTCCAACTCTGAGGCATGTCTTGATCCTGGTTCTGCAGACAGAACAGGGTCCTGGGCAGAGTTGCCAATTCCTAACTTAGAGCATGAGCCAGGGAGTCGGGACCCACAAATGGCTCTATCTTTCACTCTATTGGTCTGGGTCCGGAGTAACTTTACTCAGAACCTAGTAAAGCTTAAGCTTCAGGGTCCCTCACCATCAAAGGCCCCTGTTTATGCTGAGAGTTGCTTAAAATGTCCTAGGTTGAAAAGGGAAGTCAGGGTGTTATCAGGGAGCATTCTTATGTAAGTTTTTCTGATCAGTTGCCTAAGAGATTTCAGAAGAAAGAGACCTAGAGAGGCTTGATTCCAGGAATTTGATTCTTTCTTCTCATTCTAAATGAATACTCTGTAGTTTATTTTGTGTTTGAAATTTTATATTCTTTCTAAGGATGACTCCAAAAAACCCGAAGCTACTTTTCTCTATTGCCTCCCTACCCTACAGCTCACCAGAAAGTCACAAGCACAGGAGAAGAGTTTTAGGGGCCTGTGTCACGACGACTCCATGAGAGGTGGACTCACCCTCAGTACCTGCAGTCTGTCTTCTCTCTCAGGAACCTGTCGAACACCTTGTACCAACTTCCTTCCACAAATGCTGGGACCCTCTAGCATTCCCAAGTGCTTTGATAGAAATAAAAAGATAAAACCTCTATTAGTTGACTTCTCCCTTGATCTAAAAAGGATTTTGAAATGGTCTTTTTATACCTATTTTTATGCATCGATAGAGTTGGTACTAGGGAGGGGTCAGGGGATAACTGACTTGAATATGGAAAGGTAGTCTGTTAAGAATTTTTCCTTTTTTTTTTTAAACATTAAAAAAATTTTAACTGAAGTATAGTTGAATTTCGGTGTTTCAGGTATACAGCAAAGTGATCCAGTTTTATGTATATGTATTCTTTTTCAGATTCTTTTCCATTATAGGTTATTACAAGATATTGAATATAGTTCCCTGTACTATAAGGCATGTCCTTTAAGAATTTTAATAAGATGTTTTGGGTTTTAAAAAAAAATAGAATTAGTTCGTGAAAAAAGGAACATGGATCCCAAGTAAGTGATAACAATGATGGCATCCTTTTGCATTTCTGTTCCTAATGTCTACACTCTAATGCCTAACTGTAGATGGAGTTCTCATGATCATTGTTGGTCAGTTCAGTTCAGTTGCTCAGTTGTGTCTGACTCTGCGACTCCATCAACCGCAGCACGCCAGGCCTCCCTCTCCATTACCAACTCCAGGAGTTCACCCAAACTCATGTCCATTGAGTCGGTGATGCCATCCAACCATCTCATCTTCTGTTGTCCCCTTCTCCTCCTGCCCTCAATCTTTCCCAGCACCAGGGTCTTTTCAAATGAGTCAGCTCTTCACATCAGATGGCCAAAGTATTGGAGTTTCAGCTTCAACATCAGTCCTTCCAATGAACACCCAGGACTGATCACCTTTAGGATGGACTGGTTGGATCTCCTTGCAGTCCAAGGGACTCTCAAGAATCTTCTCCAACACCACAGTTCAAAAGCATCAACTCTTCAGCGCTCAGCTTTCATTATGATCCAACTCTCACATCCATACATGACTACTGGAAAAACCATAGCCTTTAATAGACAGACCTTTGTTGACAAAGTAATGTTTCTCCTTTTTAATATGCTGTTTAGGTTGGTCATAACTTTCCTTCCAAGGAGTAAATGTCTTTTAATTGCATGGTTGCAATCACCATCTACAGTGATTTTTGGAGCCTAGAAAAATAAAGTCTGACACTGTTTCCACTGTTTCCCTATCTATTTGCCATAAGTGATATGACCAGATGCCATGATCATCTTAGTTTTCTGAATGTGGAGCTTTAAGCCAACTTTTTCATTCTCCTCTTCCACTTTCATCAAGAGGCTCTTTAGTTCTTCACTTTCTGCCATAAGGGTGGTGTCATCCGTATATCTGAGGTTATTGATATTTCTCCGGGCAATCTTGATTCCAGCTTATGCTTCCTCCAGCCCAGCATTTCTCATGAGGTACTCTGCATATAAGTTAAATAAGCAGGGTGACAATATACAGCCTTGACGTACTCCTTTTCCTTTGGAACCAGTGTGTTGTTCCATGTCCAGTTCTAACTGTTGCCTCCTGACCTGCATACAGGTTTCTCATTATTAGTTGGATAACCTTTAAAATGTACTTTATAGAGATTAAGTAGGATCACATTGGTGAAGTTCATAGTTTTAAAAAATACATTGTTTTAAAAAGAAAGCAAATCTCAGAACGGTATGCATGGTATGATTCCAATTAAGTAAAACACAATGTGGGTCTGTATAGTTTGTGTGAGTATATATACAAGGATAGGTCTGTGTTTCCCAGATTTCAGAAAACAACACTGTGCTGTATCCACACAGAACTAACGTTTCCCAGACTTTAGACAACTGCATACAACCTTTTTTTTTAAAATCTCGCTGCACTGTGGGGCTTGCGGTATCCTAGTTCCCTGACCAGGGGTCAAACCCAGGGCCCAGCAGCAGAAGTAGAGTCCTCACACTGGGTCACCAGAGAGGTGCTTGCATACAGCCTCTGGCCATACTCATCCAGAACTACTTGATGAACAGCTTTGACACTTGTTTTCAAAAGCTTTATAAGGAAAATAAAATTTATTCTAACAAACAGTGACCTCCTTCACTAAGAGAGTCAAATATTAACTCTTTGCAACTGGCAGGTATATGAAAACATTGTCTACCCTGACTTACCGTCGCTTACAAGGCCCCCTGTGCTCTTTGCCACCTCTCCTGCTGCTCTTTCCTTACCTCTGCTCTCAAACCCTGTCCCTTCCTTGTGCCAAAACTGTACGCTGGGAGCCTCCATGTTTCTTTCCCCCTCAAACTCAAATTTTGGTGTGGTTGGTTTCTTCTCATCATTCAGACTTCAGCCCAAGTATCACTTCGCAGCCAGGTCTTCACTGACACTTGACCAAAAGTAGCCTATGCCAGCCCCCAATATATTGCTTTGTTTTATTTTCCTGTAGCACTCACTATTTGAAATTGTACTGACCATATTGTACTTGTTTACTGTTGGTCTCTTCCCTTTAGTGGGTAAGTTTTATGAAAGCAGGAATCTTGTCCGTACTGTCATCTTCCATCCCTACAATAGAGCCTAGCAGTTCAGTGAGTGTTCGTGGAGTGAAAAGTAATACTTCTGAAATATTATTCAATGTTAAAAAGAAATGAGATATCAAGCCATGGAAAAATACGGAGGAAAATGAAATGTATATTGCTAAGTCAAAGAAGCCAGTCTGAAAAGGCTACATACTATATGATTCCTACCATATGACATTTTGGAAAGGGAAAAACTATAGAGACAATAAAAAGATGGGTGGTTGTCAAGGGTTACGGGGGATGGAGGGATGAGTGAGTGGAGCACAGTGAATTCTTAGGCAACTATATATGATGTTATAATGGTGGATACATGTCATAATACATTTGTTCAAACCATATAATGTGCAATACCAAGCGTGAACCCTAATATAAACTACTGACTCTGGGTGATATGGAGGTGTCCATGTAGCTTCTGGTAGGGGATGCTGAAAATGGGGGAGGGCTTCCCTGGTAAAGCGTCTGCCTACAACGTGGGAGACCTGGGTTCGATCCCTGGATTGGGAAGAACCCTTGGAGAAGGAAATGGCAACCCGCTCCAGTATTCATGCCTGGAAAATCCTATGGACCAAGGAGCCTAGTGGGCTACAGTCCATGGGGTCTCAAAGAGTCGAACACAACTGAACAACTTCACTACACTTCACTACTACTATGCCTGGGTGGGGGCAGGGAGCATTTAGGAAATCTGTATACCTTCTGCTCAATTTTGCTATGAACCTAAAACTGCTCAGGGGCTTCCCTGATAGCTCAGCTGGTAAAGAATCCACCTGCAATGCAGGAGACTCTGCTTTGGTTCCTGGATTGGGAAGATCCACTGGAGAAGGGATAGGCTACCCAGTCCAGTATTCTTGGGCTTCCCTTGCGGCTTGGCTGGTAAAGAATTGCCTGCAATGTGTAAGACTTGGGTTAGGAAGATCCCCTGGAGAAGGGAAAGGCTTCCAATTCCGGTATTCCTGCCTAGAGAATTCCATGGACTATATAGCTCATGGGGTTGCAAAGAGTCAGACACGACTGAGCAACTTTCACTTTCACTTAAACCTGCTCTAAAAATAAAGACTATTTAAAAAGATATACTGACCCACGTTGTCGATAGTTTTAAGTGTGTAAGTGATCACTGAGTCACGTTGCTGTACATCAGAAGCTAACACAACATTGTAAATCACCTATGCTGCTGCTGCTGCTGCTGCTGAGTCACTTCAGTCGTGTCCGACTCTGTGCGACCCCATAGACGGCAGCCCACCAGGCTCCCCCATCCCTGGGATTCTCCAGGCAAGAACACTGGAGTGGGGTGCCATTTCCTTCTCCAATGCATGACAGTGGAAAGTGAAAGTGAAGCCACTCAGTCGTGTCCGACTCTTCGCATCCCCAAGGACTGCAGCCTAGCAGTCTCCTCCGTCCTTGGGATTTTCCAGGCAAGAGTACTGGAGTGGGGTGCCATAAGCTTCAGTAATGAAAACAAAAAACAATGCTGCTCTGAATGTAGGAGTGCATGCATCTTTCAAATTAGGGTTTCTGTGTTCTTTGGATACATACTCAGGATAGCTGGCTCATATGGTGGTTTTATTTTCAATTTTTGGAGGAATACTGTTCTCCACAGTGGCTGTATCAATTTATAGTCCCACCAGCAGTGTATATTTGTTTCCTTTTCTCCACATCCTCACCAGCATTTATTATTTCTTGTCTTTTCCATAATAGCCCTTCTCACAGGTATGAGATGATATCTCACTGTGGCTTTGAGTTGTATTTTCCTAATAATTAGTGATGAATATCTTTTCATGTGTCTGTTGGCCATCTATATGTCTTTTTTGGAAAAATAGTTATTCAGATCCTCTGCCCATTCTTTAATCAGGTTGTCTGGCTTCCTGTTGTTGAGTCATATGAGTTCTGTATGCATTCTCGATATTAATCCCTTATGAGACATACAATTTAACAGATACGGCCTTTATTATGCTGAGGAATGTTCCCTGTATAACCGCCTCATTGAGAATTTTTCTTACAAATGGGTGCTGAATTTTGGAAAATGCTTTCTCTGCAGCTGTTCAGATGATCATATGATTTTTAGCCGTTGTTTTATCAAGGATGTATCATGCCGATTGATTTGTGGATGTTGAACCATCTCTGTATCCCTTGAATAAATCCCACTTGATTGTGGCGTATGATCCTTTTATGTTACTGGATTTGGCTTGCTGACTTTTTTTTAAGGATTTTTGTATCTGTGTTCATCAAAAATATTGGCCTACAATTTTGCTTTTCTGTGGTGTCCTTGTCTAGTTTTGGTATCAGGGTAACGCTGGTTTTGTGAAGTGTTGAACAAGCAATTTTTATTTGGTCCACAATTCCTCAGTGAAGAGGGAAGAAATTTTGGTATCAGGTAATACTACCAAATTCTACTTCACATGGTTCATACTTCTGGGACATTTGTGTAATATTTATTCTTGCTGCTGGCTTTCCCAACGTATTTTTTCTGGATGAACAAGTTGAAGGAGTTTAAAAAATGGCACAGAAGTGAGGAGTTCTGACCCCACTCTACTGCTGATAATAACAACTAACATTTGCATTGAAATTTTCTCCCAAAGTTACTGTATTTGGCTCTCAAAATAAAATGCAGGTGTTATATAGCTTCATTTTCAGGTAGATATGCAGACTTAGAGAGAGTCTTCTGTTACCACACTGGTGGCATTAGATCAGCCTTGATCTAAACACTGGTCTTACAATGTCAAAGTCCATGTTTACTTCATGGCACCTGGCTGCCTCCCTAGCTGGTTGTGTATATGCTGGGAAGCCACTTCCCCTTTCCGAGACTCAGTTCTTACATCTAGAAAATACCCAGGTGATCTCTTGGATTCTTTCCAACTTTAAACTCTGTGCCTATGAATCTTTTTTTCTCCATCATGTATTTGAAAAATTGCTAAAGCTTTAAAAAGTACTAAAATAAGATTTTATTTCTACTTGTAACTGTATGGCTATTTGAAAATCTGATTCAGGCATTAAAAGTCAAATAAGTTATAAAAAATATCTTTTTCTTTTAAAGTAATGCCTAGAAGCAGAACATCTCAAAAAAGAATGAATTGGTCATGCTGAAGGCCCCTCAGAGGGGCCTTCATTATTCTTAAAAAGATGCCATGAGGGGATTTTACTCTGAGCTTATTTTAAGACAAAAGGCATGGAAGAAAACATACTTTTCTAGAAATTAAGTTATTTAGAACAGAATAAAAAGAAATAAATATGAAATAGCTAAATAAATAAATCTTTCCAAAAGGAAAAGGCCAAACCTGGTCTTTAGGTTATTCTTTACTGGTAAATTCACTTTGTATGCATAACATCTGTATTATTCATGTATCCTTCTTTGTTTAAACTACTGTTGGACCACACAATCAAAAGAGCAAGTGAGTTATTTGTTTTTTCTCCTTAGGGCATTTTGTTTTCTCTCAAACTTATATTTGCAGGCATAGAGAAGTAACCTACTTTTGGTTATCACATGAAAAAACTTTACACAGAAAAATCTGTATTTGCACATCCGTTTGGGGTTTTATTTTGCTAAAAAGAATTCACACAGGCCAAAAACAAAAAACCATGCAAAACATTTTTGTGCACACTTTTACCACACTATATTCCATTTCTGAAATGTTAAAATTAAAAATCCCAAAGCAAGAGTACTTAGGTTGAAAAGTTAACATTATAAAAGCTAGATTCCTAACACAAACACTGCAGACATAAGTCACTCAGTTGCAAAAGGTTAATGTTTATAAATGTTAAATAAATGTCAACAATGAGGAGACAAGAACTGTAGATCCAAAGTGTACTCCTCACCGTGAACTATTAAAACTTGTGTTTGGTATTGCAGGACATCCACGATGTTAACTTGAAGTAGTTACAACCTTAACCCAACATTATGCCAAAATTAAAAACACTGAGGGAACCGTATTAAAAATCACCTCCTTTTCCTGCTACCTTTAAAATGTTTTTGTTGTTGATTTTTGGTTTTGGTAACTAACAGTCCCCCAGAATACACACTAGCTGTGAAACGTAGAAAAACGGCTTCAATAAATGATTATTATGAAGCTCACCTTTGAGATTTCACTTTCCTTGTTAATGATCATATGCTTTTTAATGGCCACACTTGTGTCTGTGTAAAATCTTTTAAGTGATATTTTTGGGGAAAAAACTCTAGGGAACTTTATTCCCTTTCCTTGAGACCAGTCCTTGATAATTAATAGTTTTTTTTGTTGTTGTTGTTTTTTAAGAAAATCTGCCTAGAGCCTTTCTGTACAGTCAGCAACCTCCTTGTCCCTGTGTATTTGAACTTTCCAAAAATAACAGAATGCTTGCTTGCAACTCCTGAAAAATCTCCAGGCACTCCCTGCAGATGTTGCTCTGCCTGGTGCTTTATATTCACTTTCTCCCTGCACCAAAGCTAAAGAAGGGCCTTGTGGTAGGAGCACATTCATGTCCCTCCTGGTGTTCCCTGGGGGATGTTAGTGGCTTCACTCTTGGAAAAAAAAAAAAAAACACGGGCCTTCTGTTAGAGACAAATCTAGCTGCTTCTTTCTCCCTCAGGTAGAAAGGCAGTCCCCTGGAAGCCTCAGTTCTCAGAAGAAAAAGTAGTCTAATGCATTCTCATAAAACATTTCAAACGTGCAAAGAGAAAATCCAAAACAGGAGTGAGGAGAGGGTAACGGTGATTGGAAGATGGCCTAAATATTGTGCTCAAGTGAGAAACATCCACTCAAACCGCCTCCTTTGATGCCAGGTTCAGTGAGCATAACAGCGCTTCCTAAAAGGGAAAGAGACGATAACCATTTCCAACCTCAAAAACTAAGCTTCTCTCTTTATCACCAAACAGCTTTAAAACGCTTACTGAACTCAAACTATCACTAATACTTTAAAGAAGTTTGAAGATCCAAGTCTATTTCAATAAATGCTTAAACAATTGCTAGCTCAACTCAGCTCATACTTTTTTCAAAATACTAGCCAAAATGGCAGACGCGTCTATATCAGGCCATCTTTCCCTTCCAGCAGGCAACACAATTGTTTACAATCAGTGTGTTGCATTTAAAGGAAGATACGAGAAGGATGGAGCAGCTCTGAGGTGGGAGGTCCTGCCAGCTTGTGTGTTCTTACTGAGGCTGGCAGAAAGGAAGGTTTCTCTTTCCCACCGGGAGTTTGGGCATGTCCTCAGCCTATTCTGCCATCCTGTTTCAAACACTGTCTCTCTCTTCTTTTCCGCAGGTCATTAAGCCTGTTGAGGAGAGGGATGTTGAAGAGGACCTCAGCCGTGAGCACTCATAGGACTGGGAGCGAAACGCACGCACAAGGCTACACATTCATGCCAACGAACCTCATAAAGCCAAACGGGGGCCAAACACAGCCCAGAGTCATTGCGCAATCTCCTCTCACACACAGCAAAGCAAAACTGGAAAAAAACCCAATTCCACTTGCCCACCACAAGTCAAAAAGCAGCTAAGCTTTCTGGGGACATTGGCTGTTTCAGGCGAAAAGAGGGTGGCAGAAGAGCCCTTCTTTCCCTCAGCTGTCTGCAGCATGAGCCCGATCCTTTCCCGAAGCCCTGTCGATTGCCCAGAGGCTCCCAGAAGACATCCCTCCAATGTCTGGGCTCCCATGAGAATGTTCAAGCCCGTGCAAGGTCTGAAGTCTGATGCGCCGAGGTAGCTCCATGACGCGAGGAATGGAATAACACTTCCTTTTTTGGTGAGGAAGGCCCAATCGGTCTTAGCTAACAAGCTCTCAGCTATGGCTCTAAAAATACCCTGCAGTGAGAACTGTTTGGCACTTTGTTTTGTTTGTTAGAGGAGCTCTAAAGAACTCCACAGAAAACTTCAGATTCTCCACAACCGCTCTGAGCTCTGTCCCTGCTCTGGTGACCTCAGGGAAGTGTATCGCTTTGGGAAAGTGACTTTTTCTTTTTCACTTTTGAGTTCTTGGAATTCTGTCCTCAACGTTTGAAGTACAATTCCAGTCTTGGATTAATTACTAGCTTGGTTCAGGAATCTTCATTTGGCTTCTAGTCTGAACTATGCAAATACACGATCTGTGTGCAGAAGAAACGACTAAAATTATACTTCAAAAGGGCTCAGGCGCTTCCTGTCTTCTCCCTTTCCCCCCAAAAGAGAAACATCAGTCTCCTTCAATCCTTTGTCGCCAGCAGCAGGAGCAGCTCCCTGCCCATCCGTATCAGATGCCCTGGGCTCCCTACACGTTGACGGCGTGTGCATGCTTCTTGCACAGGGGTTTGTCCTTCTTGGAGTAGAATGGCTGCCCCTCCAGGTTCACGTGGCAGATCTGAGACAGAAAACAGACAGGCATGAAACAGTCCAGGAGAGAGGGGGGCATGAGCAGAAAGATTTCAGCCATCCCTTTAAGACAAAGCACTGTCACAGAGAGACGGGAGAAAAGGCAACAGCCAGCTTCTCCTCACGACAAATGCTTCACAACCAAAGCAGTATATGCGCAGCATTTACACTCAGTCGTGTCCAACTCTTCGTGACCCCATTGACTATACAGTCCATGGAATTCTCCAGGCCGGAATACTGGAGTGGGTAGCCTTTCCCTTCTCCAGGTGATCTTCCCAACCCCGGGATGGAACCCAGGTCTCCTGCATTGCAGGCGGATTGTTTATCAGCTGAGCCACAAGGGAAGCCCAAGAACAGTGGAGTGGGTAGCCTATCCCTTCTCCAGCGAATCTTCCCAACCCAGGAATTGAACCGGGGTCTCCTCCTATGCAGGCAGATTCTTTACCAACTGAGATATCAGGGAACCCCAAAGCAGTATAGATGGGTTGAACTATTATTAAAGTAAAGACTTCCAAAGAGGAACACGGAATAAACTGAAGTTAAATTAAATTAAATTAATGGAATACAGAATACATACACAATAAAGGTGATCAATGTTGTGTGTGTTTGCTTAGTCACTCAGTTGTGTCCCACTCTCTGTGACCCCATGGACTGCAGCCCACCAGACTCCTCTGTCCATGGGATTCTCCAGGCAAGAATACTGGAGTGGGTAGCCATTCCCTTCTCCAGGGGATCTTTCCAACCCAGGGATTGAACCCAGGTCTCCTGCATTGCAGGGAGATTCTTTACCATCTGAAGCGACCAAAGGAGATCAAACCAGTCGATCCTAAAGGAAATCAACCCTGAATATCCATTGGAAGGACTGATACTGAAGCTGAAGCTCCAATACTTTGACCATCTGATGCGAAGTGCTGACTCACTGGAAAAGACCCTGATGCTGGGAAAGAGTCAGGGCAGCAGAAGAAGGCAGAGGATGAGATGGCTGGATGGCATCACCAACTCAATGGACTTGAGTCTGAGCAAACTCTAGGAGATAGTGAAGGACAGGGAAGCCTGGCGTGCTGCAGTCCATGGGCTTGCAAAGAGTTGGACACAACTTAGCGACTGGACAACAATTAAGATGATCAATTGATGATATCCACAGAGGTGATTAATATTTAAAGAAATATAACATGTCAGAAAAATGATCCTCACTAATAATTAAAGGAAAAATAAATTAAAACCTCTATGAGATACCTGTTAACCTAGCAAAATAAACAAAACAAAAAGCCTCAAAAGCTCATCCCCTTTAGCCCATGTGACTAAAGCCAGAAAGAGAAAAAAGTGATCAGTCGAAAGTCAGCAATATCAAAAGAGATCAGGCCTACTTGTCACTGTTTAGGGAATGTGAATCAGCCCAGCCTTTGGCAAGGGATGCGGCAGCACTGAAGAGAAGCCACAAGAGGTGCCTGCCCTGCACCCCAGTAACACCACTCTGGATAATTCCATCCTGCAGCAACTATAGCACAGAACAAGAGAGCAACATGTGCTCAACTACAAACCAGGTAGCCATTAACATTTCTCTGAAGGGGATGATGATTAATTTAATTTTTATGGTGCATTTTCCCAATGAAATGCCACCGTGAAATATAAATCAAATATGGCAAAGTATATGCAGGAAAATATTACACGAAAAAAAGAGGCAAAATTATAGACCCCCTTGATGACAACATGTGAGTGGAGCTTAAAGATGGAAACAAAGCAGAAAGGGAGGAGATCAGTAGTATTTGTCAATGTGGACAAATACAATACCAGACACTCTGTATACACGATCTCATTTAATTTTCACAAAACTTAATGGGATAGGTATGACTCTTCTCTATTTCACAATTGGAAGTTAAGGCTCAGAAAGGCCAAGTATCTTGCTCAAGTCACAGACCTAGTCAAGTTGTAGAACCTAGGAATCCATAGTCAGGTCTGCAAGACTCCACTCATTTTCCCCATACCTCACAGCAGAGAGAGACTATGTTTACTTGGAATTGTTCTGGGCTTACAGACTTGTATCAGGGTAGCTCACTAAGCCCATGTCAGCTAGGAGAGCTAGTCCTGATCTTCCTTTCTTACTAATTCTTTTTCAAGTTACGGGAAAATATAAGCTCATTAAAAGTGATTTGGAAATATAAAGTGATGGAAAGAGGACCAAAAAATCCCTGAAAGTTTTCCAATCAAAATATTGCTTTCCAAAAATTAAAACCATGTTCCACTTAGATACAGACAGCTTCATGGGGCACTGAGTGCTACCCTGGGCTAGTTTGGGGGAAGGCATAATGGTTCTCTGTGATAATTCTCCAGAGGACGGGAGTTGCCTGGTTTCTTTGAGTAGATCCTGTGGGCAGTGCTGTGGGTCTTTCATACCAGAACTTATTTGTAATCTCAGACTGAGCAACCCCAAGCTTTACTGCTTCTACTGGTCTCTCTCTGGGATTTGCACCATATCATGATTCTCAGACAAGCACAGAAGGCTCGAGGGAGCAGACCCACGCTCACCTTTGTGTGATTTCCTCTGCACACGTGACACAGACTGCTCATCAGCCTGCCCTTAGAGAACAAGCCTTCTGTGCCACTGTCTTCCCTGAACCTCCTCCAAGTCTCTCAGATCTTTCTAGAAGTTGGGTAACCAGATTTACAGGCAGCATCTTAGGATTAGACAAGCTATGGCTTGAAGGTAAGGTAAGAGAGCCCTGTACTGTGCTTGCGGAGCTGTGGCTCTGCAGGGGACAGCCCCAAAGCCAGTGTATTTATATGGCTTTGTCCCTTTTTGGAGGGGAGGTCCTGATGTAATTAAAAGACCCTAAAAGGTGATGAGAGGTGTTCACAGGGTTGGAAAATCAGAGTGCTATGGACTGAATTGTCCCCCCACCACTAAGTTCACATGTTCAAGTCCCAATCCTGAGTACCTCCAGCCTACCCAGAACAGGGAAAGCAGTGACTTTATAGGGAAATAGGGTCTTTGCAGATTTAATTAAGATGGAGGTTAAGATGATGTCATATGGAGTAAGTTGGGCCCTTGATCCAATATGGCCAGTTCCTTATAGGAAGAGCAGATGAGGACATAGAGACAGACACCTGTACTGAGGGGAATGTCATGGAAAGACAGACACGGAGGGAAGGTGACCATGTGGCGGTGGAGGTCGGGACTGGAGTGATACAACCACAGCTCAAGAAACACCAAGCACTGCTGGTAACCACCAGGAGCGTGAGAAAGCAGGGCCCTGCTGACACCTTGGATTTGGGCTTCTAGCCCTCAGAACTGGGAGAGGATAAGAGTTTCTGTTGCTTAAGCTGTTCATATTGTGTAGCCTTCAGTTCAGTTCAGTTCAGTTCAGTCGCTCAGTCATGTCCGACTCTGTGACACCACGAATCGCAGCACGCCAGGCCTCCCTGTCCATCACCACCTGCTGGAGTTCACTCAGACTCATGTCCATCGAGTCTGTGATGCCATCCAGCCATCTCAGCCTCTGTTGTACCCTTCTCCTCCTGCCCCCAATCCCTCCCAGCATCAGAGTCTTTTCCAGTGAGTCAACTCTTCGCATGAGGTGGCCAAAGTACTGGAGCTTCAGCTTTAGCATCATTCATTCCAAAGAAATCCCAGGGCTGATCTCCTTCAGAATGGACTGGCTGGATCTCCTTAGCAAACTACTATACAGAGTGAATACAATGCACCCCACAAATGGGGAGGGATACAGACATGCAGTGGAAAAGCTGAAGTGAATTGCAGTGAACTTTATGACTAGGGTTGCTCTATGTCGTAAGTCTATAAAAAGTATTCAAGTTTAAGCCATATAGATCTTTCACATATTCCTAAAATTTATCTTGAGCAGCTCTGGTTAAAAAAAAAAAAAAAGCCCTAGTAGCACATTAACTTTCCCAAATAAAGTTTAGTCAATTACAAACTCATATTATGGAGTTTTATCAGGGACAACTATTTTCTAACTCTAATGTGGAGTCTAAGTGTTGGCATGCTTATTGTCATATCCCTTCCCTAAACCAAAGCCCTTGTAAAGAAAATGTCAGTCTCACAGTAAAAATGACCTGGCTGTTCAGCAGAAATAAACTGCACGTGGTTAATACTTAATCCAGGACTTATCTCCTGGCAACTGCATATCAAGAGCAGGACCATGTAGGAAAATGAAATTATATTTAGTCCTGCCTTCTAAAGGTTCAATCAAAAGAAATCTTACCTCAGCTTTCCATAGGATTAATCAATAAGCTCTGATCTAATGTTCATGGTGAACATTTGGGGGAAAACCCTTGAATCACGTCGTCATATCTTAAACAACTTATAACCATGAGAAGTCATCTGCCTCTATTAAATCCAAACATCATTCGATCCTCGCACTTATTGAGAGCACTGCCAGTGAAGCAAGCTACTGGCTTGCCACATCCTGAGACACTCCTCCGTCCTTCATGAAGTGGAGAGTAACAAAGCCATGTTGGTTTACAAATCATTATTAGTAATAAAGCTTGGCTCAACTGTGACCTATCCAGGCATCATGGTATTTTCCAGCTTTTAAAGAAGACAGAATATTAGAATAACAGTTGAAAAGTATGTGGAGAGTTTCTCATCTGGCCCCACTTTGTCGCTCCAATCCCTTCTCAGAAAGTCAGAACACCAGGCTAAAAACATACTGCGCAAATGAAGCAGGTGTCATGCCAGGTATGCCCCAGGGCTTCGATAAACTTGTCACCAGCCTCCACGGGGAAATCACAGCCGTGACACTTGGTGCTGAACAGATTGACGTAGTCTGAAACGAAAGGCAGAGGAAGGACCAGGTTGGGAGGGATGCCCCTCCCAGCCACACCAACCCAATACCAGAACAACCGCCCAGATCACTGAGCTTGAGGCAGTGATGAAACCTAATTGGTTACTTGTCGTCTGGCACACAAAATTCTCAGTTACATGATTGGTTTCTTTCCTTTTCCAATAATTTGCACTGGGATTGTGCAGATTCAGGCTGGTCACCACCGTGTGCTGGTTTGATTTGCAAACACTTTCTGGAACTGTCATTAACTTTCTGCAGGGTGATTTTCTCTGCCTCTGTCACATCTTTTGGCCCAAAGAGACCAATCCCCCAAAAGAAAAAGCAATCCTATTTCCCAGCAACTATGCTTATTTTGGAGCAATGAGAGCCTTTAACATTTTTTTAGAGTTATGGAATGTTCTTCGCTTGGTTATTTTTCTGTCGTGAGGTATCTGTGTTGATAATATATTTTCACTACAAGAAACAGTATTTGAGTTACTGTGTCAGAAGTAATTCCCCTCCCCCAGCCAAGAGGATAATAATACCAAATATTATTTATGTAATGCTTTACAGTTTACCAGGAATCCTCATATAGATGGTCTTATTTGCTAGTATCTCAATGTCAAGGTCTATGTATTAGTTTTCTTTGTACTCCCAGCACAGTGCCTGGCACACAAGTTGGTACTCAACACATGTATGTCAAATGACTGAGGGAATGGATGACTCAATAAATCAATGATTTGGAGAAAAAAAAAGATAAATCAATGACTGAACTTAATCTTTGCAAGATTAATTTTGTGTGTGTGTTTTTGTTTTTTTTTTTGGGTGAGGAAACTGAGGCTCCAAGAGGTAAAGGCTATAGCCAGAGGCTGTAGCCAGAGTGAGACAGCAGGCCAGGTCCCGAGCTTCTCAGCCACAAACTGTCCTGGCTGGGTCAAAAGCAGCACTCCCAATGCACTCACAGTAGAACTCTTCCAGATCCTTCTAGAAAATCTTGATGCCTTTTACAAAGCCTTTATCCCCCTGTAAGTGGACTTATCTTTCCAGCTCTGCCACAGTTGGCTTTTTCTTACAGCGATTTTCTGCTCTGATCCCCTTGTGGAAAGTGTGCCTGATCACTGTCTTAGGCTGCTGCCGAGAGTCAGCATGTACTGGGGGCCATGAACTTGGATTCCGAAGAAAGAAAGACCTGGGCTCAAATCCTACCTGTATACAGGAATTGTTCAAATCTGGGGCAAGTCACCTAACTTCTCAGTGCCTCCACTTTTTCATCTATATAATGTGAATAACTACAGATTAAATATAATAAAGTATGTGAAGTACTGGGCACCAAAAATGTTGGCTTTCATTTTGAATGCCTTTAAGACGATGAAAGGAGGGAAGGGAACATGATTTGAGTACCTACTATGTGCTAGTACGAGTGCTTTTTTACGTTTCCTGTTTAATCCTCACAGTAACTCTGCAATGAACTATTATTTTCATTTTAAAGACGATGAAGCTGGCTGTAGCAGGTGGTCAGGAGCCTGCTGGACTCCAAAGGTCATCTCATCTCCGTGACTTCACGCTATTTCCAGTTATCTATTTGCCATGAAGCTTTGATAAGTTGTATCTCTTGCATATTTTTTCCAATGTATGGTTTCCTTTTGGGGGTTTAATTATACTTTGTCATGCAAATACTGTTACATACATCGCAAGCCATCGATCTTGTTTCTGATAGAATACTTAGTTTCTTTAGTAGGCAAAAATCGATTGCCTCACCAGGTAGGAAAACATCACTCTGCTTCCTTAAGAGAGTTGTAGCAAGTTTTCGGTTCACTCTGTGCTCTGCAGGAACTTCCTAGTGTGTGATGAGAAGCAGGCCTATAGGCCAACCTACCTCCACTTGAGAGAAAGCCCTGCACCCCACTTGTGAGTTCTTTTTCATTCTGCCCAGCTGGTCTCCAGATGCCCTGGATTCTTTCCTCCATCTTTGTGCCTCTTTATGAACCGGGTCCTGCACTCAGAAATCCCTCCCCACTTTGTCTACCTGAATCTCTGCAATCCTTCGGGCAGCCTTCCTTCTAGAAAGACCTCATTCCTCTCCCACTCAAGGGAGATGAGACAGCCTTTCTGAGGGCTTCTCCTGGACTTCTCTCCCTCCCCATTCATTCACCACCCACCCGCCTATTCACTGTCTCTTCACTGTCCATTTGCGTGCCAGCATATCAGATGTTGATGGGTCTGCTTGAGGTTTTTCAGGGCAGCGACCCTCTTCTCTACGCTTAGCGCCCTTCACAGCGACTGGCACACATTTGATGGTGAAATGATGAATGGACAAAGATATGTTTCAAACAGCCTTGTTAAATTTGATTCCTTTTGCTGTTGTGCAGCCTGTTTCCGGCCCCCCCCACACCCCACAGATTAAGCTCTTGCTTCTCTGGTTGCTCAGATGGTAAAGAATCTGCCTGTAATGCAGGAGACCCGGGTTTGATCCCTGGTTGGATCTGATTTCCAACCTGGGAAGGAAAATCCCCTGGAGAAGGAAATGGCAACCCACTCCAATATTCTCGCCTGGAGAATCCCCATGGACAGAGGAGCCTGTTGGGCTACAGTCGATGGGGCTACAAAGAAGTGGACACAACTGAGAAGCTCTTGCAAGGGCTTGAATTTATTTCTGGGATGTCTAGTCCTGTCTACTGATTAATTTTGCTTTGTTTTGTTTTAAACTTGTCTTTTTACTATCTGGAGAACTGCCACTTTGTTTTGGAATTTGATATCACAGGTCTGACTCTAATACATTGTTAATGAATTGTTTATTTATTGGCCTCGCAGCCAATGTGGCATGTGGGATCTTAGTTCCCCAACTAGGGATGGAACCTGTGCCCTCTGCATAAGAAGTGCAGAGTCTTACCCACTGGATGCCAGGGAAGGTCCCTCATGTTTCCCTATAATAGTAAAAAAATGACAAGGTCAGAACCAAACACAATATCCCGTGGTATTATATTGGGGACCTTCCTCAAGGCTGACTCTGATATTTTATCTCAAGGGTAGGTTAACCAATCAGGCTTGATTTTACTGCACCATTGGGTCATCTAGCTCTCCTTTCTTTACTTGTTCATAAGAGTGTCACTCTTTATCACATTCAACAAGCATACTAAATTTCTAATGCTCTTGCTAGAATAAAAATCAGATTATGTTACTTCTTTACTTTAAAACATCTCAGTGACTCCCACTTCTTAACAGCCTGGTTTCAAACTGCGCTCCTTGGAGAGCTGTGGGTCTCCCGAAACCATTAGAAGGACGATGCCTGTTGCCCATTCACCATGAGCACGTGCTCTGTCAAGAACTCTGTGCCCACTATCTCAGCTAATCCTCACAACAGCCTCTGAGAGTTAGGTGAGGAAGGAAGAGACTCAGAAAGGGTAAGCGTCTGATCCATCATCACACTGCCTGGAAGTGACCCCTTAGGGACTTTAGTCAGGGTCTCTCAGGGTGGCCTGGGGTTGAAACTAAATCTGCTTCCTTGCAGCCTTGTCTTAACACCTTAAGACCCTTTTTACTCAAAATATCATCTTTGAAAACCTTTTTTTTGGGGGGGGATTGCTAGGGAGAAGAGCAGTGGGAAGGGTATAGATCTGTTATTCTTTCACAAGCCTCAGACATAAATTGTGGCTTATCACACATTATGAAAGCTATAATGGTTTTAGTTGACTGATAATAGCAATTTGTACTGGTACCACAGCATTTTTTTGGACAACCCCACGGCACGTGGGACCTTAGTTCCCAGACCAGGGACTGAACCCGTGCCCCCTGCAATGGAAGCACAGAGTCTTAACCACTGGGCCACCAGGGAAGTTCTGGTGTCACAGCACTTTTACTAATTACCAACCATCATCATTTCCATGTAAGAAGGGAAAAGACAGGTGCTACCTTCCTCCTTTCACTGATACGGAAACTGAGGCCAGAATGACCGAGTGACGTTTAACGTCATCCCGTGAAGCCTAGAGCTGGAAAGGGAATTCATCAGGGC
This sequence comes from Ovis aries, assembly GCF_016772045.2. Classification (NCBI taxonomy): domain Eukaryota; kingdom Metazoa; phylum Chordata; class Mammalia; order Artiodactyla; family Bovidae; genus Ovis; species Ovis aries. Next base: position 40,403,651 of record NC_056078.1, on the reverse strand, counting down.
CTCGGACACCAAGAAGTTTCTTTTATGATTTATTGTCAATGGGAGGAAAAATGTTTTATTTTGTTTTGCTTTTCCCCTTGAGGAACTGAAATGTTTTCTCCTTTCTGGTTTTAAAGTAAACTAACTCACTGTGTTTCTTTTATTGCCCTCAAATTTGCTGCCCAGTCACTGCAGCTCTGTTATTCGTCATAATCAGCATGCTTCTTTTTCCCTCGTCGACTTGGTGCTGATCTGCTAAAGTTCTATCGTCTTAACTTTCATGTGTATGTTACCTTTGCTGGAACCTGCCTCAAGTCCTTACCTGAGACAGACAGGCTGTGAATAAATGAGCGTGTAAGTGTCAGTGAGTGAGTAAATAGCTAGTTAACCAGGATGCCCGACTCTAACAGAATGCTTTGTCTTTAGAATTTACCATAACTGACTCCAAGTTTTAAGATAAGATATAGCATTTGGGGGGGATTAGAGAAACTCCAAATTCAGACAGCACATGGCAGGACCCCGAAGGAACATCCAGGTGTAAACGTCACAGGAGCTGGGAGGGGACTTGCACATACTCGGTACTTAACACATTTCATACTTTATCTGAGTTTAATCCTCACCACAACTCTATGACACAGGTGTTGATCTTCCCCTTCTGCAGATGGGGAAAGTGAGGCTCAGAGAATTTCAGTAACTCATTCAGGGTTACAAAACCAGCCTGAGGTGGAACCTGGAACAAAGGCCAGAGCCAAAGCCTTTTCAGACGAGGCCTCGTGGTCTCCAGATCAAAACCACCTGAAAGGCTCCCGAAATGCTCACCAGATGCCGACCTGGGTCCACATCTTTGGTGCAGGGAAGGCAGCAGAGACTGAACGTCTGTGAAAGGGAACCCCGAACCCCCTTCTTCCAGACTGTGGGGCCTCCCCATAGCACAGAGGTCCTACCTTTCTCACAGTAGGGTTCCCCATCTTCCATGTGGAAGAGGCTGTTCCCGAAGGGCTTCTTGCAGGCTGCGCAGACAAAGCAGGTGGTATGCCACGTCTGCCTCAAGGCGTGCATCACTTCCTGGGGAAAAGAGCCTCAGTTCAGGACAGAAAGGTCAGCGGGGAGAAGGAGGCGGGCTTGACGCCCACACCAGGCCTCGGTCAGTGCAAGAGCGCCCCATCAGGGAGCGGGACAGGCAGCCCGGGAAGCGGGCCTCAGAGACATCGAGGAAGGTCAGAGGTGGCCGACCTCGCTCCTACTCGCACAGTGCCTGCTGGGTGCCAGGTTCTGTGTGTGCTCATAAAAGCTGCGATGCTTCCCCTCCCATTAAACCTGGGAGGGAGGCTGCTTGTTACTGTCATTTTACCAAAGGGGCATCGAGTGTCAAAGCCACATAGAGGTACATGGTCAGGTGACTTGCTTTTCAAAAGCTCCGCAAGCCACTTCAAGCTATGTGGCCCAGGGATACAGGGATCTCTCATTTCAAGTTCATTTGTTCCCTAGTTCACTGGTGCCAAACCAATGCCCTTCTAGGATAGAAATGGAGTTGTTCTTGCTCTGTTAGCACGGCAACTGCCTGGCTTCTAAATGGGACCCCACAACATTGGGGAGGAGGAGAGACTGGTTGGAAAACAGACAAGGGTCCGAGGAGAAGAATGCTGCCCACTTACCCCCATGATTTTGGTGTTACACTTGGCACAGACTGGGGCAAAGAACTGCTCATAACACCGCTCACAGTAAACGTTGCTCTGCTCCTCCACAAAGCACACATCTGCCAGGGAGGTCTTGCAGTAGGCACAGTTGAACTCTTCTGGATGCCAGGAACGGCCCATGGCTACCAGAAAGGGGCCCCTGGGAAAGCAGAGGACAGTATCTCCTAAGCAGCCCCAAATGCTCAAGACCAGGTATTTCAAAAACTCCCAACAATATTCACACTTTGACCCTGATAACCCTGACTTTTGTGACTGTTCTAATGAAATAACAGGAAATTCAGATAAAGCTCCATGAAAAAAGATGAGGTTGCATCACTTACAAAAAAGAGTAATGGGGAGGCGACTCAAACATCCACTACGAGGGGACCCAGTAAGTGTATTATGGGATACCCATTCAGGTAAATACTTGTAGTAAGAAGAGCCAGGATATGACGGTGCCAGTGGCTAACATTTGTTAAGTGCTTACTCTCTGCCAGGCACCGTTCAAGAAGAAATTCGCATTGATTAGTGTGTTTAACTCTCACAACGACTCTGTGAAGCAGGTACTATCATGATACCCATTTTTAGATAAGAAAATTGAGATACAGATGTTAAGGAAGTTGTTCAAGGCTATAGGGCTATTAAGCTAGACCCAGGACACAAACCTGGATCTAGACCAGTAATCAGAACAGTGAGACTAAAGAAATGCTTTATATTTTAATTTTAATTTTTCTGAATTTTCTAATTATTCTCTAATGAGTATATTCTTTCTGTTGTTGTTTGGTCAACTAAGTTGTGTCCAACTCTTTTGTGACCCCATGGAATGTTGCCTGCCAGGCTCCTCTGTCCATGGGATTTCCCAAGCAAGAATACTGCAGTGGGTTGCCATTTCCTTCTCCAGGGGATCTTCCTGATCCAGGAATTGAACCCACATCTCCTGCACTGGCAGGAGAGTTCTTTACCCTGTGCATTAGCAAATGGGTTCTTTACCACTGAGCCACCTGGGAAGCCCCATATTTTTTCTAAGATACTTTATCTTTAAATAAAAGTATATTTTTCATATACATAAGTTCATCCCCCCCACACACATGCACATACTATAAACATGTTATATTCAAAAAGTATCGCCCATGATCCTTGGCTTCTAAGTATGAAATGACTTGTTTTCCTTTCAGTGTGGCAGATGGCCACCAAAACCCTGAGCAGCATAGGCCTGACTGAATAGACCCAGAAGCAGCCCCAAAGGAAAGCTGGGTCAAAACCAGCACTGTCAGCCAGCTTGCAACAGACCTAATAAACCTACCAACCAGACTTGCAATTCTCAGAACCCAGCCTTAGCCCAAGGGGGCGGTGCTGGCACAGCACCAACCTGGAGCTTCACCCACTTACCTCATGGAATCCTCACAACTCCCTGGGGAAGTGGGTGTCACACAGGCATAGAAGCTAAAGCTCAGAGAGGGTTAGCCCAGAGACAGCCAGCAAGAGGGGCCTGAGGCTGTGCTGCAAGCGGCCTTCTCCCTGCACCTCCCTCCCCCCCATCCCCCTTCCCCTGCCAGCACCCCAGCACAGGGGCTCAGTGGGGTCTGACCTTACCTGATGATGCTGTTGCAGTGGCCGCAGAGTGGAGTCCGGCTGCTGGCTGGGAAGCGCTCGGCCCTCTGCACCGTACCCCTGGCAAGGGGGGACACCTGGGGAGCCGGTGGCGGTGGGGTGTAGGCAGGGGCGCCTCGGGGCAGACTCTGCTTGCTGACAGTGGTGGTGCTCTTGCCAGGAGCAAACTTCTGAGAGAAGCTGTCATCTGTCACCCATGGGGGACGGCTGGCAGACTCCGCAGGGCCCCCACTATAGGGCGTAGGATTATAGCTTGGGGCTGGCGAGGGGGTATAGGCTGGTGCTGGGGAGGGGGAATAAGTGGGAGCAGGGGAAGGGGTGTACGCAGGAGTAGGGGATGGGGTGTAGGCAGGGGCAGGGGAGGGCGTGTAGGGGGTTGGACTGTAATTGGCCCCTGGGGATGGGCTATAGGTAGATGCAGGCACTGCAAGCCAAAAATATCCAAAGAAAAATGTGTCAGGAATTCATCTCTCCCAGCTTCCCCCACCCTCAGCCAGAAAACTATAAAAGACAACTTTCATATTAGAGCGGCATAATTCCAGTTTTTACACAGAGATGCGTCCCGAGCTTCTTCATGGCCTTGATTTGAATTTGCAGCAAGGAGCCAAGGGAGATAAAGAGCCATGGAGCAGAGCCCTGGGGAGCTCGGACAGGGCTGGGAAGGGATAGAACTATAAATATCTGCAGCTGTGCGGGGTGGGGCTCCGCCAGGCCTTGGCTGCCAGGAGCCTGCTGGAGACAGTGAGTGGGGGCGGGGGGTGCGGGCAAGGCTTGTATCTGGATCCCCTGGGCTGGAGAGGGTGAGAGTGGGTCATTCTGGCCTTGACTGGAAGATGCTTTTGTTTGCACTCTGACCAGTGATTTGACATCTGAAATGCCTCAATCGTATACATTTGCTGAACCTGGACCTAGTCCAGCCTTTGAGACAAAGCCGATGACTGGACAGTTAGGTTTTCAAGTTTAGATTTTAGGTTTAGTTGCAATCGTGCTTTGTTTGTTTGTTTTTTCTAACAGCTTGGCTTGATGTGTAATGGGGGAAAGTCCATTTTGGTTCGAATTGGGGTGGTGGGTCTTGAAGACATCATTCAGAGGAAGGCTAGACAGAGATGCTGAAGTGACACGGCCCAGGTCTAGCTGCTTCCTCAGCCTGTGGTTGCCTCTGGGGGACTCAAGCTCCCCTGCCTCGCTTTGATGGAAACTGAGAGTGTGTCCGAGTGTCTGTTAGAGGTTACCTTCCAGTGCAAAAGGAAAATTCCCTGCCCTGCCTCTGGACCCCCCTCCTCCAGCTCACTGAGGGCTGAACACCCTTTTAGGGCAGCAACACAAAGGAGCAGAGCAGCTGCTCACCCAAAGCCCTCCGAGGTCTGGGCCTCAAAACCCCGGTTTCCAAGTTCTGCTGCCTCTTGTGAAACTAGCAGGGCCAGACCCAGCTGCGCCCGGCACACCTGGTTTAGCCAGCCTTCGCTCGTAGGGAGGGAGGTTCCGGATGCCTCACCTCAGCTCACAGTTTGCTCCTCTGCAAAGAGGCTTTATCCCTTCTACCCCAGGAAGTGTGTCAGGGCAGCCTCCCTCCCCGTCCCTGTGTCTGGCCTGGTGAATGGACTATGCTGATAGGTGCGAAGGCAGCCCTCAGCAGGCTCCAGCCTGGAGAGGAAGGTCATTCTCAGGGCTGAAGTTCCTGGCCTGCCCTCTGGTCTCTCCCCACCTGGTTCCCCTGGATTAACCTCCTGCTCCCAGACGATTGGCCCTTCAGAGCTGGGTGGCATGGAAACCCTATTGCTGGGAATGGGTAGGGACCAGGCCTGTGATTGAAAGCAGAAGGGATAAAACCCTCCACAGCCCTGCCCTAGAGCCATCCTGGGAGTGAGGCTGGCTTCCAAAGGTAAAAGTTTCTCCATAAGGAATCCTCTTCCCACTTACTAAGAGGATAGACTAGGCACATAACAAGTCAACTGGGTGGTCCTCTTTACAGTTGAGGTCACTGAGGCTCAGACAGAGCTAGTAAGCGGTGGAGTGAGTCTCCAAAACCATTCTTTCTATCACCCTAAGCTGCCTCTGTGAAAAAACACGAGTCTGATTTCCAGAAGATTTGAGTGTACCATGTTGACAGGAATACCTGTCAACTTGGAGGAGACCCCATGGTCTGGCAATGCAGCACAGGCACCAAGAGTCCTGGGTCCAGGTCCTCGCTCTGCTACGTCCTGGCTCTGTGTCCTTGGGCAAGTTCTTTAACATCTCTAGGCCTGAATTTCCTCGTCTAAAAATGGCAATAATAATTCTTAGTACCTCATTAGGAGGATAAAGGGAAATAAGAACTATAAAGGCTTAGCCTAGTACCTGGCCCCGTGTATGTCACTAAATGCTAGTGAGAATGGTGAGGCGAGTGACCCCTGGGTCTCGTGGCCCAGATGAGCTCACAGCTTGATCGTGGCGTCACCTGAAGGACCCCAGCCCAGGGAGACTGTAGGATTTAGAGGATGGGAGATGTGACCTAATCCTAATACTGTGTTATCTAGTACATAGTCCTAATGTGGCCATTAAGCACTTGATACACAGCTAGTCCAAACTGAGACAGACTATAAATATAAAATACACACCAATATTTAAAGACTTAGTACAAGAAGGTAGAATATCTCACTAATTTAGTATTGATTGATTATATTGATTAAAGTGATACTTTGAATATACTGAGTTAAAGAAAATATATTAAAATTAATTTCACCTGCTTCCATATACTTTCTGTAAATTTATTTTTAATTGAATATATACTTTTTAAAAATGTAGCTACTGGAAAATGTATTGTTACCAGATAGCGCCATCCTAATCGGGACAACAGTTACCAAGTACTGCCTGCTTTCACACGCCAGGGCCTTATGTGCATTATTTCACGCAATACTTGCCGCAATCCAATGAGGCAGGTAATAGTCTCTAGTCCGTTTTACAGAAGAGGAATTGAGGCTTGGAGAGCTTATGCAACACCGAGCTGAAACTGGCGCTCCGGATACAGGACTCAACCCCAGATCCCTGCTCAACCACTCCCCAGGCAGAAAAACAGGCTTTAGCACGCCCCTTCCAAATCTGGCCCTAGCCCACTTTTCCAGCGTCTCTCTAGCAACACTAACCCTATTGCCTCTGCCAGGCAGTCTTTCTCTTCCCTCATCTGGAAGGCCTTCCAGTCTCCATGATTCACTCCCTTTTTCTAAACCCCCAAGACACGAAGGTCTCAGCAGGTCAGAGGCACGCTGGCATCTGGGCACGGTGGGCTGATTCCTTGCCCAAGAGTCCCCCGGCAACCCCCACCCCACTACGAGCTAAGGCCCTTCCCTTCTTCCCGGCGCAGGCCAGCAGCTTCCCTCCACCATCAAGTACCCGGTGAGGCCCGGGGCGCAGGGAGCAGCTCCTTCGCAGTTCTCTTCCCTCAGCGCCCTCCAGCCTGGCTGCCCCCGCCATCCCCGACGTGCCAGGAGAGAGACTTGATATCCCATCTCCGAGCCCGAGGCTGTTGCTATTTCTGCTTGATGGAATGAAGCCCGTCCAAATTAGAAGGTGATATTTCATCTCTAATTGGCAAGTTCAAAAGGCCCCTATCGCACTCGGCGGCTCGGGAATGTGTAATTAACCAAGGTGATTTCTGACTCACTCCAGGTCGGGCCCGGCTCCCGCGAGCGCCTAGCCCCCACCCGGCCCGCGGGCCGACGTGGCTTCCCTCGGCCCGTGTGGGGGCCCCTCCGCCCACGGTCCCCTCCCGGGCCCCAGGTGCTCCAGGGAGCGGCCGCCCGGTCTCGGAGCCAGCGGTAGGACCCGGCTTGCGAACGCCACGGTCGGCCAGGAGGAGCCTTCGTGAGGAGCTGCGGCTTGGGCTGCACACAGGCTCCCCGCCCGCCCCGGGGCGGGGCTCGGCGGAGGCGAGATGGGGAGGGGCCCCGGGCCCGTGTTCCCCGTACCTCGCCGGGCCGCCTGCCAGCCTCCCGGGGACTCCGCCCTCAGGAGAGGGGGCGGAGGCAGGCCGGCTCCGGCGCGAGCCCGCCTGGCTGCTTCCTCCCCCCACCCGCCGGGCAGGAATGAGTTAACGTCTGCCGGCCTGGGAACGCGGCAGAGGCGCGCAGCTCCGGGGCTCCGGCTCGTCTCGGCCGCCCGGGCTCCGGGCCCGGAAGGAGGAGGGGGCGCGCCCGCGGGCCAGGCGGCGCGCGCCACTGGTGCCGTGCCGCCCCCTGGCGGGCCCGCAGAAGAGAGCCGGCGGCCGGGGCGGGGGCGCCGAAGCCAGGGCCGCCCGGAAGATGCGCTAAGGGCCCACCTGGGAGGGGAGCCCGGGCCAGGGCGCAAATGGCCACCTTGCGCCCCGATAGAGCCTCACCTCCTTTCGCAGCTGCTCCCCCAAACTCCTTATCACCCTCCCTCCTGTGCTCCCCATCGCTGCAGAGCAACTGCTTCCTCCAGCTCCATCCTCGCAGCCGGCTGTAAATTGCTCCCTAATACTATGGACTTTTAATCTCAAAACTCTTGTGTTCTCGCTTCTGAAGAGACAGAGCAGGGCACCTCTCGTGTACCAAGAACTGTCCTGGGTGCTTCATTCTCATCTCCGGAGCATCAGGTGTAGACAACATGCCTGTTTTTTAAACGAGGAAATTCAGGCCGGGGAGATGGGGTACTTTACTGTGGATAGCAGAGCAGGGCCTGGCGATGGAGCCTGACGCTAAAGCCACTTCCACCCACACTCGACCCTGCTGTCAGAGTGTGTTTTATGAAACGGATGGCTGGTCATGGCTCCTCTGCCCTACACATCAAGTCAACACCCCAAACAAGGCTCCTCTCGTCTCAATCCCTGTCTCATCTTCCCTTACGTTCACTGAGCGGGGGCATGCCAGGGGAGATACCTAAGCCAGCCTGAGAACTGCCCTGGAGCTCTGGGGAAGGCCCAACTTTGCCTAGGAAAAGGGAGGACATAGGCTGAGCCCTTGGCTCTGCAGTGATGAGAAAGTCTAGAACAGAGCCAGGGAAGCCAGCCACTGGCCGACCCTGTGTGGGTCCCTCTCCCGCCCGTCACATGTGCTTTCCATGCCTCTAGTTAGCCTGTCCCAGCTGAAGAAACCAAAGACCGGACAGGTGAGCAGCTTGCCCAGCATCACATTATACCGTAGGTCTGTCCAAAGCCCATGGCACTTTTGTTATAGCTCCGCATCCACTGGCTTGAACCAGACCCAGACTCCTAGAGGAACAAGACCCTCCCCCCTAAACCCTCTCTTGCTCACTTGGAGCCTGCAACTCCCCAGGCAGGAAATGTCTTGAGATCTAGGAGGCTCTGTTACTGCCTGGCACTGCCCATCTGTCTCTGCAGTGCCAGAGACAGCTTCCATAGGATTCTGGTCCATAATTGGAAGAAGGGAGGGTGAACGTCATTAACCCCCATCCTTCTGGGGGATGTGGCTTTAGAGCTGACCCCTGGAGCCCATGCCCAGGCTAGACAGCCTCCCCCAACCCTGCCTCTCACCTGGCTGGTAGACAGAAGGCCGAATGCTGGCAGTGGTGACAACCCGGGGCTTGGGTGCAGGGGCAGCTGGGGCCTCGCTGTGTGTTTGGGCAGCAGGTGCTGGAGAGGTAGCCACAGCGGGACTGTAGGCGGAGGCCCGGGGCCTAGAACCAAGTGGGGAAGAGTGAGCAGCCAGAAGGACACCCTAGCCAGGCCCTAGAGCCTGAAGCCACGGCCCGCTGGCTCCCAGATCTTTAAAGAGGCTCTGTAAGGAGGAAACCTGACAAAGATGTGCCTAGGGAGCTGCCAGAGGCTGCGAAGAAAAGACCAGGAGGTCTTAGGGAGATGAAGCTGCTCTTTGGGTGCTACGTCTTGGCGAGCCTGGTGAAAGCAGCAGAGACTCTGTGAACACGACAGCCCGTTGCTACCACCTTAGCAGAGGGAGGAGAGGACCAGTCAGACCAGAGGGTGATGGGAAACCCTCCACCCCGTGTGGAGACACGGAGGGATGGGGGTGGGAAGCTGGGGCGGGCAAGGAGGTCGAGGCAGGAAAGAGGAAAGATGGAGACAGGCAAACTTACTTCCCAACCTTTGGGGCCCCTCACAGCCTCAGACCACCTGGCTTCCTCCCCCTCCCCCTTTCTATTGTTGTGGAAGGAGCAGCAAAGTCCCAGGCTCCAGGGAGGGGCTGTCAGGAGACCACCCCCCCCCCCAGCCCCCAACATACTCAGAGGCTCTTCTTCTGTATAGAATTTCTGTTGCCCTCCTCCCACTGCGTTAGCTGCCAAGAGGCCCAAAGCAGGCCTTTTCCCACTTATGACCCAGGGACCCTGGGACCAAAGAGATGGAAAAAAGCAATGTACCAGTTCATTGCCCTCAGGAGATGCTGTGCTTGGCCTCTGCTCTCAGAGAACTAAAGACTCCAAGAGCTCCTGCAGCTAAGCAGCCTGTTCAATGTCTGATTCAGTGTTTCCCAATTTCATTTACCTGTGAAGTCCCTCATCTTTTCTTCATTTTAAAACTAACAAATGCCTTACAGAACATGTCCCTGGTTGCTCTCTGCATCTTTCATGCACTAATGGGGATGACATGACCCACACCCAGGGAAAATGGGACACTGACCGGGGAGTGGAGAAATGAGCCCCTGGAATTATACTGCCTTCTGCTTCCCTCTCACGGGCCCAGGGCCTGCCCATCTCTGCTGGGCAGAGTCATAGGATAAGGGAGTACAAGCCTCTGGGGCTCTGGGAGAGGCTTGCCCTGAGCTTAGAATCCACCACCAAGCTCCTAAATGGGTCCAGAAGGGGCTGGGTGCTGCCCCAGACAATTAGAACGCATCTCAGAGAGCCACTGTGCCTGACCTGGGGGCCTGTCCTGCCAAGTGGTCGTGTTTCTGGTTGAGTGAGACCACTGTCTCCCCTCTCCGGGCCTGCCCTTCTCTGATATATCCCTGTTAAGACCCATGGAGTAGGAGCCTCAGTGGAAGAGGAAAAGGCCATGTCCAAACGGTGCCTAGCTTCCACTGTGGTAGAAGAAGACAAAGGGTCAGCTGGTCCCACCAGTGGAGGATGCTTTCCCAGCGCTCCAGGAGCCACAGGTAATCTGTCAGAGATTGGTGCTGGGGGAGCAAGCAGAGGCTTAGGATATCCAGCAGGAATTCTGAGGCCATGTGGAGTGTCCATTTGTCTCCCACTGGCTCCCTCTGGCACCACTCCAGCCCATGCAACAAGGAGGGCAGAGAGCTGGGCCCAGAGTGAGGTCCCTTGGCCCCCTCTGCTCCAGCCTGATGCTGGCAGCCCTCCATGGCTTTCTCCACTCTCCACCCAGGCTTCACATCTCTTTGTAAGGCAAAGTGGAGGGAGGGTTTGCTCTGTTGAGGGGGTCCCGAGGCCCCCCAGACAAGGAGGCCTGGAACGTGGTGCTGGAGCCTGCCTTTCAGCAGGGCTGGGGCTAGACTGTCCATGGGACCCAGGCATCTAAAGCCTTCCCCTCAAACTGGGGTGGCATCTTCTCACTAGACAGTAGGGACATGTCTTATCCCCCTCAAAGTTTCTTCTTTGTGTGGGGAACAAGGCCTTACTTAAAGAGACTCTGGTGTGCAGAAGGGAAGCAGCTTACTAAGTGCCCCCAGGAAGCTGGGAAATGAGGACCCTGGAAGCCTGGTCCAGGCTCACCCTTGATACTTGAGTTGGGCTGGGGAAAGGCTGGGCTCAGCATTACCTGGGTCACTGTGAAGCCAGGGGGTAGAAGCAGGGCACACAGGCCACTCTGCCCATCCTTCATCCTGGCTTCAGGCTGCAGCAGGGAACCATGCACCCTGACCTGCTGAAAAGGTGTCCTTTTCAGCAAAACCCTGGGAGGGGAGTGTGGAGACTGGGAAAGCTGGCTCTGACTCCAAACACCAACTTGGCAGCTCTACACAGCCCAGAAAGAGCTGGGCCTGCCTGGCCTGTTACACTGCCTGGCCGCTCCAGAATGACCTGTCCAGCCTCCCCCTCTGCCTCCCCACACCTCCCCTCATCCTTTTCAACACCTCCCCTCCGCTGCCTTTGCTGAGTAGCCATGAGGGCAGACGGGAATGCAGTAGCTTGCAATACTTGAGGGCATTTTGGGTGCTGGGTGTTTTATGCACGCTTTTTCTATCCTGACCCTACAAAATTATTGGCATTATGCACTAATGCATGTGCATTAATGCCTTAGGAGATGAGGAAGCTGAGGTTCTGCAGAGCTGAGTCACTTTCAGAAGTTACAGATAGTAAGTGGTAGAGCAGAGATGTGAGTCCCACTGCACCAGGTGTCTCTGGAGCTAGCGTGCTTCTCCATCAAGAGAACAGACGGTAAGAGACAAGGGCGAGGTAGTTTGTAAATAGTCTGACCCACCTTCAGTGCTCAGGTCAACGCTCCCTCCTCCACGGAGGCATCCTTGATTTCCTTTCTTTCTCTGTAATCCCAGTTCCAGGAACGTGGATTTTCCACACAGTCTCTCTCTGTTATTTAACGTTACGTGTGTGTGTGTGTGTGTGTGTGTGTGTGTGTGTGTGTGTGTGTGTGTGTGTGTGTGTGAGTGTGTGTGAGAGAGAAAGAGTGAGACTTTTACCTCTTTCCCTAGAGCATGTGCCCCTGGGGCAGGGGGACACGTCCAGGCTCTGTCCTCAGCCACATACACAGTGCACCTCCCTGAAATGCACCTCCAGTATCCCCTTCAGCCCAGGGTCCAAGGGTCCTAACCACTTTGGACGGGCCTTTCCGAGGGCCCAACACAGCTGCCGACAGATGGACCCGGGGGAGGCCTTTCCTGCCTCTCTTCCCCACGGGCAGAGCCGGCACCTGTGGGCCAGTTACCTTGGACTGTCCGCAGGGCTTGAGGCAGGGGCTGTGGCAGAGGCGGTGGCAGCGTGGGCAGCGGCTGTGGCCGGGGGTGGCGAGGCTGTGCTGGGAGGGGCAGCAGCAGGCGACGGGGCAGAAGCGGGCAGCAGCGGGGTGGCGGCCTGGCTGGTGCACACTGGAGCATGCTCAATAGGGGTGCTGATGAGGCGACCAAGAAAGACAACAGGTCAAGGGCGCCACCCTGCAGGGGGGAGCGGTGGCCACAGCAGAGGCAGGCTGGGCAGAAGTTACCAGTCTTACTGTGACCAGAGCTGGATCTTCCAGGAGGCCTGTTCCCAGGCTGAGGGAAAGAGCACCCCCACAACCCAGGGCTCCCAGAAGGAAGGGCTCAGACCTCAGGGCGGATCACGGGAACATCAAAAATATTCTCAAGCCAACTGAGATTCCTCTACATGATTCCCCTTTCTCAACATGCATTATAAAACCAGTGCGGTCCAAAAGGAATCTAAATCTTCAACCAAGTTTTCTCCCCCATCCCGTTTTCCTCTTTCTTTCACTGTTCCCTGTTTAGTCAGAGATAAGCACTGCCTTTGAGAAGGGATTATACAAGGAAGAAAACAGAGGCAAGATATTTTGTTGTCAAGGGCTTAAGTTCTGAAGTTGTGAGAACTCGGGCTTTAGGCTGTGAAGGACTCGGAGCACTGATGGTACATTTGGAAGACGGGAAAAAGCTACCATGCCAGCAGACCAAGGTCATCTGAACAAGAAAGGGGGCAACGTGGAGTGAGGGACTCAATAACAGAGGCAGCTGTGCCTGTTTTCTGGGCAAATTCTGCCGAAGCAGCAGGACCACAGGTTCCCCTGTGCTCAGGCCCCTGGTGAAGGGGTGGGCAGGCCTGAGGCAGCCCAAAGATCTGCAGGCCATCTTGTGGCCTGGGGGCTATGGACGGCTTCCTACAGCCCTGAGAGCGATGTGCCTGCACATGTGGAAGGCCCTGTTATCGGGACCATGAGAGCTGACCGCTCTGCCAGTACAGACCACTGTGACCAGATGGGAGGGGGATGTCCCAGCAGATGCCAGCACGGGTAGATCATGATCAAGGACCAGGTGCCCAGGCTCCCCACCCCACCAGCCTTGGCATTCTGCAAGCGCCTCTTCCCCAAAACCACCCCAGATGAAAGAGGAGCATCAGAGCCTGGGTCAATGAGATTAGATTTCTGCCCCCTGTGAAATGAGGCAGAGAATAAAAACTGAATTTAGGAAAGCAAAGAAATGTACATTCTTTGCTCACTTGGGTTATTGGACTAAGAGCTACACTTTCTATGATGGCAACTTGTGGTCAAGTCGTGTCGGACTCTTCATGACCCCATGGACTGCAGCACGCCAGGCTTCCTTGTCCCTCACCATCTCCTTGAGTTTGTCCAAGTTCATGTCCATTGAATCAGTGACGCCATTCAACCGTTTCATCCTCTGTCACCCAGGATATTGCAAATCCTATAGGTGGGAATGATTTTCCTCATGTGATGACATTCAATTATTGACCTCCCACTATGTGCCAGGCCTGTCTTAAATCCTCACAAAAGCCCTCTGATGTGGGTGTTACAGATTCTTTTTAATAGGAGAAGAAATGGAGGCAGAGAATTCCATTGCTGGAGCTCCTAGAACTTGGTAGGTGACAGATTTGAAGCCTTACCCAGTACTTCAAGTGGCCCCTCAACCACGAAGAAAGAACCTTCCTGCAGTCAAGTAGAATCTTTCCCGAGCAAAAGGCACTATTCTTGTTTGAAATAATTAGAATAATCCCCTTCCCTCTCTAAGTGCTTATCATATGCCAGGCCTTGCACTAAACAGCTATATAAGCAGTACCCCATTACTCCACTTGATCCTTTCAACCTGGCTGGGCAATTGGTATCAAGATCCTCATTTCACAGATGGGGAACTTGAGGTCCAGAAAGACTGACTCTCCACTAAAACATCACTTTGTCACCAAGTGCCAGAGATGGATGTGATCCCTAACTACTATATCATTTCTCAGGCTTGAATATGTGGGCAAATTGGCCTGGAAATCTTGTTAAAAACGCAGCTTCTGGCTCAGAAAGTGGGTGGCGGGGCTGAGAGTCCAATTTCTAACAAGCTCCCGGGTGATGCTGATGCCGCTGGTCTGTGGACCACACTGCGAGTAACAAGGTGCTACACAGGTCCGTCCCAGACAGCAGTGCCAGGGGGCCACGGGCTGCTGCCCAAGGCATCACAACTTGCTCTCCTCTGTCCAGGGAGGCGTATGGTAGAGAAGGGCATGAAACAGCAGGAGAGGGTCAGGAAGAAGCAGCTGGAGAAGAGGCAAGGCTGCGAGTTGGTTGTCACGCGGGCGGGAGCACTGTTTTTCTCCGTCACCACCCAGGAAGCATCTGGAGGGGACAAGGGCCCTGGCCATGCCCTGCTCGGCCATTTCCCAGCTTAGTGGTTCAGAGAGGCAGCCATGGGCACCCCAGCTCCCAGGCTCATGGTGGTGCCCAGTCCTGGCCCACCGTGAGGCCACTCAACACCCCCCTCAAGAAAGAACTTGGCTTCTGGAAGCCATGCCTATGAAGTGGCTGCCTCAGAGAAGCAGCTGCAGGCCCTGACATCCCCACTGAGCTGGCTGCCCAGACCTCCACGGCGTGGACACGTTTGGGAAGGCCTGTCTGACAAAGGACGCCCCATTTCCTTTAGCTGTTTCTCCCTAACCCTGCCACATGGTTCCAGGGGACTTCTGGGAACTGCAGACAGCAGTAATAAAAATACCCTTCTCTGCAGGACAAACAGGAAACTGGCTTTACCTGTCTCCTGTATTCCAATCCCCTGTCAGACCAGCTTACCTGCTGCTCTCCCCAGGCATAGCTCCACATGAATCCTGGCTTCTTGGGGGGTGAAGTTGGAGTGGATATGGCCCTGGGAAATCTCATCTACCACAGGGCAGGACAAAGGGCACACTACGAGCCTGCTGCTCAGGGTTGTGACTGGGTAGCCGCCTATCTTGGGTTACTGGCTACAGACGCCAAGCAGCCAGGCCTAGGGAAGGTAGGAGCACCACTGACGAGCATCCAGAAGGATCTTGGGTTCTTGTCCAGGTCAGTTCATGCCTGAAAGTCCCTGAGGAGGGTGTCTCAGAAATCAAGCACTGCAAAGAGCTTACTAGACCCTGGCTTCAGTCCTGAAGACAGTGCCTGTTGGACCACCCCAGCCTGGTCAAGGACTCTGGCCTGGTTCATAATTCACCTTAAACATCTAAGCAAAAACCAAGCCAACCCAACTACATCAACTGGCCGGGGGTTGCCTGGGAAGGGTGCCGCCAGAGGAGAAACACACCCTGGCTACAGTCCCCCTTTCAGTCCACCTCTTCCCTCCACCCAGCTGGCATCAGGGTGCAGGGTGCCAACCCTTCCCTGCTCTGTCTGTTGAAGTGGCCTTTGGTTGTTGCTCCTATTGGCGACGGTGGCGGTGCTGGGCCAGGAGGGCTCTGTGGTCACCGGGCTCAGGCTGGAACTATTGGCACTGCATGCTGTGGGCATGCCGTGACTGATGGTGCTGAGCGGTGTTTACCTTTCCTGGGGTGATGATGCTATTTGTATTAGCTAAAAGAATGGAATATGAACATCTGTGTTGCTTCAGTGATGATAGAATGCCAGTCACGTGGTTGGTCTTGAAGCTATTCATGCTGCCACCCGCCCAGTCAGCATTCCACCTTGCAGCCTGATGGCAGTTGCTCAGTGCGGCCCTGATCACGTCACTCTGCAGCAGTGTTGCCGCACTGCGTGACTCCAGGAGCCCTGTGACCTGTGGTCCATGCAGTGACAGCCCCCCAGAGCTGCTCAGCACACAGCAACCCCCACAGGCTGTGGTGTGAATGATGCCCTGCAACCTTCCCTAGTTCCACACTGCTTTTGGAACAGAGACAAAATCCAGAGCCTGGCATTCCAGCTCCGGACCACTGCTAACCATAACATCCTCTGCCTGTCTTCCATTCCAGTCAAAATAATTAACTCAGGGTTCTGGGACATTCCTTCTCATCAGCATCTCTGTTTTCTCTGCTTAGAATAACATATGCAGCCTTCCGTGACTGTGCATGCCCCACTCCTATCTGTTCCCGAAGATCAAACACACAGACCCCTTCTTCCAGGAAGCCTTCCTGGATACTCCAAATGGAAAAGCAATCCCTGTCTCTGGACCTCACACAATCAGCCTTTCATCACGGTGAGTCACAACCACATCAGCCATTTCTGATTCCTTGGGCACCCACAGTGGCCAGGAACCCAGTGCCTCGACTGATGCCCATGGACATGGAATGCTGAGTAAGGACACGCTCCTGTTTGCCTCAGAGTGCTTCACACAGACCCCTGGCCTGGGGCCACCCAAAGTGCTGCCTGCAGTGGCCTGGGGTCACTGGGGAGACACCAGGTGGGCTGGAAAGCAAATAGCCTTTCAGGACTTCAATTAGGTGGATCCAAGAGGGTTCCATCTGATAGGCTGGGGTGATAGGGACAGGGGACTGGGAGGCCACCAGCTCTGATGGATTAGCTCAGATCCTCTGCTGGTCTTAGGACACCCACTACCGCGGCCTCGCTCTGCCTGGCAGCCCTCAACCCCCAGCCTACCCCTGGTCTTGGAAGTCCTCAATAAAAGGTCAGCTGAATATGAGCATGCCCGAGGATGCCTAAATGCAGGCAAAAGTGCACCTCTCCCCACTTCGCCTGTTGATCCCCTGGCCAGCCTGCCTTGCCTGGTCCCTGCCTTGACCCTGGGGTCAGACTGCTAGAGGCAGGATGAGATGGGAGGTCAAGTTGGAACAAGAGGGTGTGTGTGTGTGGGGAGGACACTTTGGGGAACATCTCAGGGTGGTAGGCAGGATAGAACACGCTCCCTGACCAGCCCTTCTAGATGGGACTGCCAGGGTCCCTGGAGGCAGAAAGCAAGCCTGTGCCCGGGCAGTGGGAGCGGGAGCAAGGCTCCAGCCCAGTCTAGTCCCGGGGGTGGCGGGGAGTCCTGAAGGATGGGCCTCAACACCTGTCATTATTTGTCAAGTGTTGATGACCTCATGTTCTCAGCTTGGGGTTCCCTCGGTCAGGGATGAGGCTAATGAGTAGGCAGGTGAGTAGGGAGGACATGGGCCTGCCAGACTGGCCCTTCCTACATGCTCAGGACTAGGACAGGCCATAGGTGTGTGGAAGCCAGGAATGAGAACCTTCCTTGCCCTCTTGCCACGTGAGCAAGCCTCCACCAGGCACACTTTCCAGATCCTCCCTCCTGAGCCATGGCCTGCTTATGAGGGAGCCCTGCAGTCTCCCTGTGAGCCACTCCTTAGTCCAGCTGTGTCCGCCTCAGCCACTTCTCTCCCTCCTGGCCAGGGCTGAGCATGTGCAGCGCCTTCCTGGAACCAGGGTTGTGGTGCGCTTTCCAATGGGGAAGGAGGGCTGGCTCGGCCTGCCGGCTGTGGCTGGTGTGGGAGGGGAGGCAGGGAGCATTCACACACGCTACCCGAAGGAGGCGAAGGCTGCCCTCTAGCCCACAGAACAGCTTCTCACCCACTGTCCTCTCTGCCTGCTCTCTGGAGCCCTGGGCAGGGCCATAGGGACAGGGAAACAGTGGTTTGCATTGGAAGGACTGATGCTGAAGCAACTCCAATACTTTGGCCACCTGATGTGAAGAGCTGACTCATTAGAAAAGACCCTGATGCTGGGAAAGATTGAAGGCAGGAGGAGAAGGGGACGACAGGACGAGATGGTTGTATGGCATCACTGACTCAATGGACGTGAGTTTGAGCTAACTCTGGGAGATGGTGAAGGACAGGGAACCCTGGCATGCTGCAGTCCACGGGGTTGCAAAGAGTCAGACACCACTGAGTGACTGAACAACAAATCCCAGCCCTAGTGGGCACTGCCCCTGCCCCTCTCCTACAGGCACCTGTCCGCTCCCCATCTCAGACCTGCCCCCTTGGGTGATTCGCACACAGGCACAGCAGGACTGGGGCAGGTTTGGTTCATTTCATATCCTCTTTATTTCGGAATAAGCATGCTTGTATGTACAGGAGAGAGAACTAGGGAGCCAGCGCACACAGCACAGAGAGGGAAACACGTGCTCCAGTCTCGCCACGGCCAGGAGGGGCCTCTCCCTCGTCTACCCTGGGGCCTCCTCTTCCTCTGCAGGGAGCCCTGTCCTGGGCTGCCTGGCTGCAGACGGCACGAGGGAGTAAGTGGGGCCGGGGAGCTGGCTTCTTCTCAGGACCCTGATCTATGGGCTGCTCGTTCCAGGATGGCACTAGGCCGGGCTGCTTCTCCCGGGAGCTGGGGCTGGTGGGGGAATGGACCAGTGGCAGTCTGTTTCCCTTGGTTTGGGGATGTCCTATTAGCAAACCCCATCGCGTCCTCTCTGATCTACAGGAAGGCCCTGCGCAGGGGAGCAGAGGCTTGGGCTCTTTGGGGGGTGGTGAGGGTTGCAGTGAAGGGCAGGGGTAGAGTGGGTGCAGTGCTGCGTGGGGCTGGGCCTGGGCCGTCAGCGCTGGGCTGGGCAGAGAGCACAGCTGCTGCGGGTGATTAGCGAAGGTGCCCCCCAGCACAGCTATACATTCTCAAGCATCACCATGGGGCTCACATGCCAGATCTGTGTGGGGGGGGAGGAGGGAGGAGTCAGGCCTGCAGGGAATGGGGGGTTCCAGACAGCCTCTTAGCTTTTAACATTAAGAATTTGGGCCGAAAGGCCATGGTGCCAGTTGCGTAATTTGGCAAAACGTGGGCTGTTACGTTCCGTTTCAAACCTTTCCCTGTGGCACAGAGAGAAACAGAGAGACAGAGACAGAGAGAGAGAAAGCAAGAAAGAAGGGGTTAGGGGACGTATCCGCCATCACCCTGGCTGACAGCTGGGGCAGAGGGCATGGGAGGAAGGGTTCAGCGTGGAGAGGCTTTGCCACCCATGGGGTAATTTCCAGGTGGTTAGGCCTGGTTTGGGGCAAGACCAGAGTTATGACCAGGATGGATGGACTACTGTCCCTGACTTGAGTGAGCCATGGAGAAGGGGCCTGGCTAGTAGACCTGAGGGCAGGCGGGGCGCCGGGGTGGTTGGGGGTCTCCAGGCTCTCCCTGGCCCGTGTGGTTAGGGCTGGGCAGGGCTGCTTTGGCTGTGGGCTCTCGGGACTGAGCACCATAGGCAGGCAAGCGTTGCATGGCCTCTGTCCCCTAGCTGGGCATCAAGAAAGAGGAACGCCTGTCCCCACGACGAGGCTGGGTGAGCAGACCTGCCAACTCCCTGTGCTGCCCCAGTCTCTGCCAACCGTTCTCTGTCCCCAGAGAGAAGCCTCCAGACACCACTGACTACCCCTCCCACCTAGGCCTGAGCACAGCCAGGCACACGCGTGCACACGTATACTCACAAGGCTGCTGGCACACATATACTGGGGGCCGAGACTTCCTGCCACTTCCTGCCAGAAAGGCCTCTGCTCAGCCCGCAGCCCTCTTAGCTGAGGACATAGGACAAAGCAGGCAAGGAAGAGCCAGAAACATAGATACGGAGGGGAGATTGTGCCTGGGAAAGGCCAAAATCCTAGACTTCCAGACCAGAGGGACCACTAACATCTTCCAGAATAGAGGTGCAAGTTGGTGGCCCAGGGGCCTCATCTAGCCACAAACACAGCGTGTTCAACCTGGACAGTGTTGAAAATTCATTTAAAAAATGAACTGCTATATCCAGATCATAGAATGCTACTCGGCAATAAAAAGATATGAATGAACCACTGGTATACTCCACAACTTGGATGAGTTCCCAGAGAACTAGGAGGACTGAAAAAGCCCATTCCATAAGGCCTCGAGCTGTATGATTCCATTTACATAACGTCCTTGAAATGACAAAATTATACAAACAGAGAAAAGAACAGATTAGTCGTTGCCACAGGTTAAGGACAGGGTGTGCGCAACAGGGAGGTTGAGAGTGGTCTGAAAAAACAAGACAGGGGCATCTGAGGACGAGGGAAGTATTCTGCATTGGAGGGTATAGGTGTCAACAGCCTGGGGGGGTACTAGATTGGCAAGATGCTGCCACTGTGGGTAAAGGCTACGTAGGCTCTCTTGGTATCATTTCTTATAACCACATGCCAATCTGCAATTGTATCAAAATAAATAGTTTAACAAATGAATTGTCAGCATATAAAAATCAGAAAGATTGGCTTTAAGTCTTTAAAAGTCAAAGGATGGGGTGATGCTGGACTTACATTTCTGCATGATAACAATCCTGTGTCCCCATATGTACACCTGGCCACCTCCCCACACCTGTATTACCTGGCAGACACCCCCTCGACACCTTAAGGCCTGCAAGTGGGTCCCTGTGTAAAGGTCCTGTTTGACAAGAGGGGTCCCCCGCTCACATCTTTGAAAACCCTTGGTCCAGACTTTCCTAATACCACAAAGGAGCCAAGGTGCAGACACATCACACGAATAGCCTATAGTCACACGGAAACTCAGAGGCAGGACCATGACCTAAGTGCCAGGCATCCCTTGCTATTGCCTCTCCGAGGGCGGGGAGAAGGGGGTGAAGATGGTACAAGCCCAGGCCCTGTAATGGGGCCCGCACAGCCCTGCCTGCTGACGGCGCCAGGGGCAGCAACTATCGACCAGCACTCAGAGCCCTCCCCAGGACACAGCTGCAGCCAATTTGTCCAGCCAGGCCCGAGCCGTTATCATCAGCGTTCAGTGACACAGTCAGGGACGGTCCTAGAGAGTTGGCAAGGCTTGTGAGTCTGCTCTGCTTGGAGCTGTTGGGAGATTCACAGCCAGCCAAGAGAGGAGCAAGAAGATGGAGGAGGAGAAGAAAGGGGAAGAGACTGCAGAGTGGGTGAGGGCAAAAGGGAAAGCGGTCCCGGGAAACCCATGAGGGCTGCTCAGGTGACACCCAGGGGAACTGTTCACTGAAATCAACTTTCTGCTTAACACAGGAAGACCACGAAGAGACGCAGAGTCCTCTACTGAGGTGAGCATTAGGTAAATACAGAGACTGAACTTGTAGACAGCTGCATAGACCCAGGGGCTGGCTCAGGGGGTGGGATCTGAGCTCTAATTGCGGCACTGCAGGATGGTTGTGTCCATGTGGTGGGATCCAGATGCCTGGCAGATTCAAGCCCTGCCTAGGAAGAAACCACACTTGCCTGCACTCCCACCCCCATCAACCTGCTGAGCCATCTAGGCGCTGGAATGCGTTCCTGAGGTCAGATGGAAGGTGTGGTGACCTTTCTGGGATTATAGGCTCTGCTACTTCAGATGAAGCCTGGGGGCCACAATACTACCTGTACCCACGTGGAAACTGGCAGGAGGCTGCTATTTAAGCCCACTTGACACTTTGCTAAGGCGATGGGTCTCTCCTGGGAGAGGAACCATGTCCACAGGTGACACTCAGACTGCTCTGTGGCTCGCCCTACTTCCCCTGTAAAGACAGAGTCCCTGGAGATTAGGCCCTGGAGCCTCGGAGGAAAGCTCAAGTTCAAGTTCAAAGTGTTAGTCAGTCATGTCTGACTTTTTGCGATCCCACAGACTGTAGTCAACCAGGCTCCTCTCTCCATGGCATTCGCCAGGCAAGGGAAGACCCGGGTTTGATTCCCTGGGTCAGGAAGATCCCCTGGGGAAGGGAATGGCTACCCACTCCAGTTTCTTGCCTGGAGAATTCCACGGACAGAGGAACCTGGCAGGCTACAGTCCATGCGGTCGCAAAGAGTCAGACATGACTGAGTGTGGGTTTCCATTTCTTCCTCCAGGGGATATTCCCAGCCCAGAGACTGAATCCAGGTCTCCCACATTACAGGCAGATTCTCTACTGTCTGACCCACCAGGGAAGCCCCACTTGCTACAAGATACCAAAGACATTGCTTCAGTGCCAGGAGCCAGGGCTGAAGAGGAGAGGAGGGGAGGGCGGGGTGGGGGGCGGGGGGCTCTGAGCTGCCCTGGGACATGGTGGGGGCTGTCCCAAAGGTGGAGAAGGGACAGGTGAGGGGCCAGTGTGCAGGTCCTCCGAGATGCAGATTATACCTGTCCAGGAGGCCACCCAGTGCCCTGCCTGGTCCAGAACAACTGGCGTCCCTACCAGCTTTCCCAGCACACAGCAACAGAAAGGAAAAAGCATCCCAGCAGACATACAAGCCTAAATAGGCTGCCGCGGTGCCCAGGTTGCTGGGCCCCAGATTTAGCAAACTCAGGCCATGCTGGAATGAGCTCCCTGGAAGCAAGGTGCAATGGAGCCTTCCTGGGGAGTGCAGCCTTTGTGAGAGACTCCCAGATCCCCCACTGTGAGTCAGGCTCAACTGGGAGGGGAAGGACAGAGGCTGTGTCTACCCTCAGCCAACACGATGCATCAGCAAGGTCTGGGGGTACAGATTCCAACTTGGGAGGAGGGACGGATGCAGGTGGGGTTCAGTCCCCCAAGGGAGCAAGATCCCTGACCAGCTTGGACTCAGGGTAGGGGTAAGTGTGTTCCCTACTGCTCAGAGGGCCTCTCGGTTGAGCTTGGGGCCCCAGCTGGGACCAGTGGCCAAAGTCACTACTTTGGGCGTTAATCACAAACAGAATTGAACCACAGCACCTGTTGTACCCCCATCTCTCACTCCCCAGGCCAGAAGCTGCTTGGCATTCAGCAAAATAAAAAAGCCTACTTTCCTCCTTTGGCCATGGGGAGAAGGGGCATTTGGTGGGGTGGCTGTAAGGACAACCTTCCAGAAATTAAAGTCAGAAAAAGGGAGGACAGGAGGCTTAGGCTCCTCCAGTCCCCAACAGAGGCTTCCTGGGGGCCTCAGAGCCTGCACTGCAGGGTCCAAGACTCAGAGGGAGGGGCTGACCGCAGTGCAGAGCTGTGTGTGTGTGTGTGGGGGGGGGTGCTGCTTTCTTAGGGTGGGTCAAGGTCTGTGACTGAGGGAGGAAGCAGGAATCTCTCTTCCAGATTTCCATACAAGGCTGAGGGAGAGACTCCAAGACCTGCAGCAGAGTTCTTAAGACACCCTGCCTTCTCAAGGGATCTGAATGGAGTTTGTGGGCAGTTAGACCCCAGGGTGGGGAAAGGGCCTGGTGGGGAAAGACAACTAGGCCGAACAGGCCCCAAGAGATGCTTCTGAAAGGAGGGGAGGGGAAGGCCCTCACCGGACCACCGTGAATACTGCCTTCTGTGTTCTCACTCAATGACTTCGCAGAGCCCACAAGTATTCCAGGGAGAACACGTGAGACAAAGGTTCTCTACCCTTACTAAATGTGCAGAACTCCACCTTCTAAATGGAGTCTGTTATTGAGATGCAAGCTGAGAGTGACTGGCCCCGAAACATAAAGTAACCAGAAGCACTGAGGAGGGGTGACGGGGGGCTGGAAAGGCAGGGCAGGCCCCTCCTGGCTTCTTGATGGAAGGGACCTGGAGATTTTTGAGCAATTTGCGGTGTGTGCTGTAAAGCCCCTCCATCAGATCTTCAGTAAAGACCACACTGCTCACTGGAGTATCTCTGAGTGGCACTCAGAAGAGGAGGTGGGATAAACACAGGAATGACGTAGGAGCAGAGCTGACAGCTTAGTTATGCCTCAGATAGCTCGATACTACCTTTTGTGCTAAGTCAAACACCATCTCATTTCAGGCTCTTTACAGACACACTGCAGGCACCAACAGGTTAAGAACCATCACTGGAACCGCATGCCATTGTTAGCAGGCCGGGGAGGACCACACTTTAGGCTCAGACGCCCCAGCCAGAGAGTGGAGCAACTTCAATAGGCAGAAACAGAGGTTCAAAAAGAAAATCCACATCAACTCGAGCTGACCCCAGAGTCCCACTCTCCACGTGGTCCCGTGGCCACTACACGCTGGTTAGCAAAGATAGAAAGCTTGGCCCAGGGTGGAAAGGCACCTCTGAGCCCCAGCCCCTCACATGGAGGCCACCACGGGACGTGCCGGCCCAAGGCAGACTCTCCCAGGAAGGACATGCAGACAACACATTTGCTTCTGGAAGTGTAAGCACAGTCACACTGGGCCCCATGCCTGCCCATGGAAGGCCCGAGTGGGTTCCAGTGGGTTCCAGGGCAGTGTGCCCACCTCATGCCCAGGGCTTTGCTTCCTTGCAGCAGCTGTGGTGCTGTGAGCAGTCTGTGGGACTGATACCTCAACGTGGGTCTGGATAAGTGAGTCCAAAGGCCAGGTGCCCCAGCCCAGCATAGCCCTCCGCGTGCCAGCTAGCTTCCCAGTGCCTACCCTTCAGACTCACAGGGGACAGGCCCTGAGATGAGTGGGCAGGCCAGGCAGCCAGCCCGGTGCCTCATAGAAAGAGATGCCCTCATTCTCAACAGCCCAGCAAAGGCCAAAGCAGCCCTGCCCCTTGCCCAGGGAGAGAGCCGGGAGAGCCCAGCGTCCTTGCTCGTGCAGCCTGGGCCAGGGGGCCAGAGACTCAGCTCCAGGCACCCGCCTCACTGACCTGGGACACACACACCCCAAGCCAGCATCTGCCGGAGCCCCTCAGGGGCTGGGAGTTTTCAGATGCATTAACTTGAGGTGTTCCTTCTGTGAGTTGTGTGACCTGGGGGCTGCCCTGGAAGGGATGGGGTTAGGAGGGGCAAGGCCACAGAGCCTGAGTCCAGGCACTTACCTTGACCTTCGCAAAGCTTCTTCATCAGGGTCTTGCACTGTGGGTGGGAAGTTGCAGGTCAGGAGGAATCACATGGAACATCAGGAAAAAAAGCTACTGGAGCTTGTGGGCAGAGAACCCACCCACGACGGGACAGTTATCGCCTCCTACCTGCGACCTCTGGCAGGAAAAGGCTGCCTGCTGGGCAGAGGGCAAGCGGGAGAAGAGGGGCCTTCGAAGAAGTGGTGCAGCTGGGAGGGAGTGGCCAGAGGTGTGGCCTGTAAGGTCCTCTTTTTTAAAAAATATTTATTTTTTTTACGTATTTGGCCGCGGCAGGTCTTAGTTACAGCACGTGAGATCTAGTGTCCTGACCAGGGATCAAACCTGGGTCCCCTGCATTGGCATAGTGGAGTCCCAGCCGCTGGACCACCAGGGAAGTTCCGCTAGGCCCTCTTAAACCAATCCAGGCACTGCTGGAGTCAGGGAGCCGAGCAGAAGGCTGATGTCAACGTGCCTGCCCCAGGGGCCCAGAAAGGGCACAAGAAGCCACTATCTATCAAGTCCAGCTCATCTTCCAGGACAGGGGCCTTGACTCCCTGGCTCCTGTGGGACAATGGCGTAGGGCCCAGGACCCTCGTGGCCCTTCAAAGTCACCCCTTCCTGCCCCACCCCCGACCACCCTCCCTTACTGTATTCTGTTCCAGTCATCTGGGCCAGGATGCGGAAGGAGCGAGACTGTAGGTTGGAGGAGCGGCGAGCCCACTCGTCAGCCTCATCTTCCGGCTTGTTCTGGTTCTTAATCACAGCCTGATACACAGGAGAGGCACTGTCCACGGTGAGGTCTTTGATAGGAAGGCTCCTGCAATGCAGAGAGAGGCCGTGGGCGAGGGCAGGGCTGGAGCCTGCTCCTGGCCCCTGCACCTTCCCCACGTCACATTCCCCTGGCACCCCCCCCCACAACACCCCCCAAGCCTGTTGGCAGCCCCCCCTACTTGTCTGAGCCCACCGTTGCCTTTCCCCACTGCCATCTGAGAGCCTGCAACAAGGGCTTGGCCTGGATCCTCAGTGCTCAGGGAGGTCACAGTGAGTCAGCGAATTCCACTCATGGAGGGCCAGGAGGCTCAAACCCTCCGGTCAACACCCCCCCCCACCCCCCAGTCTATCTCCAGATACAGGTCTGAAGATACCCGCCCCCCTCAGGAGCTGGATCTCCTTGAAGGAAAGCAGAGGCAGAAGAGGGCTTCTGGAAGTAATTTTGACCTCGCTAAGCAGTTCCTGAGTTTGGGGCTGGTGAGGACAGGCTAGCTGGGGACTCAGAGGCTTCCTCAAGGTCAGTCCCCTGGCCTCCTCAAAGCTTGGGATCCAAACTGGGAGCCACCACTGTCGTGACTTCTCTGGAAGAGGACTATGGGCTCCTGCTCAGCAGAAATAAGCAAGCTCAGCGAAGATGTGGTTGGAAAAACAAGACAACTGGGCCCCAGAGGCCCAGCATCACCCAGGGATAGTGGGGTTTCTTGTCCAAGGGAGCTGGGAATGGAGCTGTGGGGAGGGTCACCAGTCCTTTGCCCCAGGGGAGCACAGCCTTTTGAGGGGGACCTGGTGACCTTCTCTGAGACTTCTATGGTCTGGCATATGGTAGGTGCTCAAAACTTAGTTGAATGAACAAATCCTTGATCAGAACCAGAAGGAACTCTAGAGCCCCTTAAGTACAAGGTCTATCAGCCCAGATCAGACTGCAGGGCAAGATACATTAAAAGTTTTGCAGATGACCACTCACCCAACCAGAGAGGGCGGGGGGCCAGGCTGCCCAGTCCACTCTCTCAGGAGTCAGGGTGGGTTCAGGAGAAGCTCAGAATAACAACAGCCTGTTTCCCCAGCCTGTGGACCTGTAGCCCAGCTCTCTCCTCTTACTGATGCTGAAACTAGGTCCAGAGAGGCCCGCTGACTAGTTCCAGGTTATGTCACGTAGGGACCCCCGTGAAGTTAAAACCAAGGCTTCCCAGCCCCCAGCTCAGCCTTCTTTCCATCAGACTCTCTGCAGCAAGAGGCTCAGGAAGGCCACTTCTGCCCGCTGGAGATCTGCACACCCCAGGTGCTCACCACCTGGAGACATGGCCCAGCCCAGACACTCCCTCTGTCTAGGCGCACACTGCCTGCTGCTATGGCTGCCTTGCCCCCAACCCCCGAGTGCTGGCTAGCTGCAAAGACGACTCCCCCAGTGCTTCCGTCATCTACCCTCTCTGCAAGGAGTTGGACAGAAGAAACGGCCTAGTCTCCCGGGATTGGTCCCCTGTGTCAGCTCAGAGTGGGCTACATGAGCAGAGGAGGAGAAAGATGACAGAAGGTAACTGACCAAGGAGGGGCGGAGCTACCCTACTTTCCTGAAGGCTTTGCCCTGGCCCAGAGAGCTACAGGTCCTGGCAGTCTGTGTTTGGGATCAGATAGGGAAACCAGCAGATCCCTAGGGGGTCCCAGGCAGGGAGGAGACTGGGAGCAGAGGAGAGGCTGGGATCTCACTGGGGAGGTCATCTCTAGCACAGGGAGGAGTCTCAAGGGGACCGGAATCAGCTGGAAGGCTTTTGCTGCTATTTCCCTGGAATGTTCCCTTGAGGGAACATATTTCCCTGTTCCTTCCATAGCTCCAAGGGCTCAAGCATGAGAGCCCCAGAAGTGAGTCCCTTAGGAGGCCCGCTGTCGGCTTCCCTTCCAAGACTCGTGGCGCTGCCGCAACAGACACTGGGAACCAGACGAAGGAAATGCTGTGCCTTTTGAGAGGCTGGGGCCCAGACATGATATATGCAGAGAGGGGACAGAACAGGCCCTGCAGTTCTAGGACCCCGGGTCGGAGGCCACTCTCTGGAGCCACTCCCAGCATGAATTTCTTAGCACCCAAAACCCTCCACAGTCACTACATCAAGGTCACCTGTGGGCATTCACTCCACTGTACACTGCCCCCAAGTCTGACTCAGGTTTCACCTCCTATGGGTGGTCCTGGCAGGGGCTGGCTCCTTCAGATCCATCTTTCATGAGGATTCTGGGGAGTGGCCTCCAAGAGGCCCCCTCATCACCCTCTCCCTGAGTAATGGCCCAATGTGGATTCTGACGTTCCGGTCTATACCGTCCCAGTGCAGACCAGAAAGCCTGGGGGGAGCCCCCACAAAGCACAGCAAGAAGAACATGAGCCCCAGCCAAGGAGGTGTCATTGCTCTGATTTCTGTGTCTGTAGTGATGTTACTTGGGGAAAACCCCCAAAGACAAGTACTTGCCTGTACAGGCCGCAGGGCATGTCATTTACCTGTGAGGTGGGTGTGAGGAAGAATGTGGACAGAGCCACGGTCCTCAGGCACATCCCACCAAACCCATACACCATCCCGCAACCAGACAGACGGACGACGGAACAAATACTGTGGGGTCTACTTACGCCAGTGGTGATGCCCTGCCAAGCAGAGGAAAGCCCAGCAGTGAGTGCGTGTCCATCATGGGAGGGCGGGGGGCGGCGCATACACAAGGGAGCAGGGTTAGGGTCAGAAATGAGTTATGGGAGCGGGTGGATAGAGGAGGAAGAGAGAGAGACAAAAAGAAAACTGTCAGTGAGGAAGGAATCATGGAAATTAACAGCAGAAATGGAACACCTTATGGCAGACAGGGGCACCACGGCAGCATCAACCCAGCAGGGCTGAGTTAGAAGGAAAAGGGAGTGTGTCGCTTCCCAGGTTCGCAAGGGAAAGGAAAAGGATGGGAGGGAAGGTGGTAGGAAGGAGAAGCCTAGATTAGATCAATGGTGCATCACGTTAAAAAAAATTACATCACGGCCATCCTAGAGGTAAAACCAAATGAGAGCAGTCTTTTCCCAAGGTGCAGAAAACATAAAATCAGTGAGCAGCAGTTCTTTGCTCATCTTCCACTGTGCTTCCCTTTGGCGAATATCACCATATTAAGATCACACTGAGGACGCACACGGCAAGCAAATATTAACAGGAAATCCCTGTTCACTCTTTGGCTTAATCAGTCAGACTTGTTTTCCGGGGCACCCATGAGCTAATGGTTGCATTTTTAAACTTCCATGATCATATTTTCTGCTTTGAAAGATGGGGTTAGATAAGTCAGCACTACCCAGAGAGTTCCACAAAGAACTAAAGCCCTGAGCCCGTGGGGTTTGAGACTCACTGCTCCAGGGAAGGCAATGGCAACCCACTCCAGTACTCGTGCCTGGAAAATCCCATGGACGGAGGAGCCTGGTGGGCTGCCGTCTACGGAGTCGCACAGAGTCGGACACGACTGAAGCGACTTAGCAGCAGCAGCAGCAGCAGCAGCTCCAGGGAAAGCAACCTCCGCCCCCTGGTGGCCCAAAGGAAGTACTGCGTGCCTGAGAGAGCCAGGCTCCCTCACATCAGGAGAGCCAGGAAGACCGCACCATTTTCCATCCATTGGCTTCTGGAGGCTGCACCTTAAACCTGCACACACGTCATGGCCACGAGGACTGGGCTCTGCACAGGCCAAACACTACTGGAGTTATCCGGGACTTCATAACGCCTCTATCCCTCTCACAACATCTGGTTTTCCTAGCTTTGGAAAAAAAAGTGCAATCATTTTAAGATTTCTTGCCTTGAGCTGCTGCAGATCTTGACTCAGGGATAACATGTTACCCAAAGAGATAATCAGTTTTGAAAGTCAACACTAATGGTGTTCCCAAGTAGGATACAGTATGGGTTCTGCATGTGTATGTGTAAGGAAGAAGGAAATAACAGAGAGAGAAAAAGAGAGACAGAGAGAGGCAAACACAGAAAGAAATGCAAAGAAAGAGACTGAGATAAAAGAGACAGATTCAGGAAGACGGAGTGAGGTCCCCACTAAACTTTGCACTATTACCAGTTTCATCCACAAATGATTTTTAGCCAACTCTTTCCCTACTCAGCCCTTCAAGTTCCTCAACCACTGCTAACAAGCAAATTCAGGAACCAAGGATGTCCTAAGTCCCACCAACCTGAGCCTGGGCTTCCCTGGGGCAAACAGGAGGAGGCAGGTGCTGGGTGCTCCCCAGGCTCTGTGGCAGGGCTGACTGCCAGCAACACAGTGGGTGACTGGTCTGGAGGCCCCTTCCCAAACAAGAAACCCAGTCATGTATTTGAGAAGAAAGCGGCGACTTCCCCTCAAAGAACGGCTTAGCTGTGCGAACCAGGGGTATCCAGAATGTGACCCCCGGTTAACAAGATTCCAGAAGTCTCCTAAGCCAGCCCCCTCCGGGAGCCTGGGAAAGCGCAGAGGCTGTGTGAAGCGCTTGGAGGAACCACCGCCTGCTGCGTTTCTCTACCCTTCTCCTAAAGTTGACCGTGAAACTGACTCTGAAGAGAGAACACCGCGTTCTGTC
This sequence comes from Ovis aries, assembly GCF_016772045.2. Classification (NCBI taxonomy): domain Eukaryota; kingdom Metazoa; phylum Chordata; class Mammalia; order Artiodactyla; family Bovidae; genus Ovis; species Ovis aries. The sequence continues at coordinate 40,373,624 of NC_056078.1, read as the reverse complement.
TGAAAGGCCCGGTCAAGGCTGGCTCTCTTCCAAGGGCTGTGCCCTGGGAAGCTCAAGGCGGCAGAGGAAGACTGGTCCCGATGGCGCCCAGCGGCCGGGTGCCCTCCGCGGTGCTGGAGCGGCGGAGTCGGCGAGCGCCCGAGGAGGAGGGGAGGCGCTTACCCGCTGAAGTCACTGCCCTGGGCCTGCGCCTGCCCGGCGATGGCGTCCATGATGGCGTCCTGGGAATACATGCTGATGGGCGTGTTGTACTGCGCGTGGATGATGGTGGCCTTGCCGCCCAGCCCCTTCACCTCGATGGGCTTGTGGGTCGACAGGGCCGAGTCCTTCAGGGCGCTGGGGTTGAAGCGTTCCTGGTAGTCGGCGCTGGGGGAGTATAGGGGAGGGGAGCGAGGGAGAGAGGTGCAGGGAGAGAAGGGCGACAGGTGGGGTTACCCCGGTGAAGGTGAAGGCTGGTGGTGGAGGATGTGGAGAGAGATCTCCCTAAGCCTGCCTAGGCAAGTTCCTCAGATCCACTCGCACTGGCTGGGTCTGGTCAGGAAGATCCTCACCCTCCCCAGAGCCCTTTGCAGAAGGTGTTTCTTGCCCGTCTGCACTTTCCCAGATCACTGGAGGCCCCCACTAAGGCTGAGCTGGGGGGCATGGAAAGATCTCTCACCATACCCCCAGGGAAACAGACTGCAGAGGGTAGCGGGTGGGGATTGGGATTAGGGGACAAGAGCTGGGTCACGAGTCAAAGGCAGCAGCAGCTGAAGCAGAGTCCGGAACACCCCAAAGGCAAAAACCAGCCCCACTGGGCACCCAGGGGGATTCTGAGCTTGGATCCTCCACGAAGGGGCTCGTCCTGGGTCCCCTGGGCTCTGCTCCTTCAGACTCTTCGGGGTGTGTGCTTCTTCCTCGGAGCAGGGCTTGGGTGCTCAGGGCCCCCAGGGCCAACTTGCTGGGCAGCCCACCAGGTTCTACCCATCAAGACTTTTCCCTTCAAAACGTTAAGCGCGCTCCGCAGACAAGGACAAGGTCAAGCACAGCCCTTCTGAGGGATCCGGCCAGGCTGGAAATGTCTTCAGGCTCACCTGGAACCAGCATCAGCACACACTCCACCCAGCAGCCCACCAGAGCCAACCTGCCTTCTTAAGCAGCTGCAGCGACTAATTGGGAACACAATGGCCCCAGGCATCCGGCGGAGCCGCAGCACCCCTCCCCAACGCCTCCACTTCATCCTCGCAGCTTCGCACACATGCGGCCTCGCTCAGGGACACGAATGCACCCTCACTCACGCATGCACATACATGTACACATGCTGACACAGGCACACGCTGTTGAGACCCCCCAGACACGCGGGCACATGCTGGGATATGCAGGCAAGCGCACACACGTGCTTTCCTTTGATACTAACTTGGCTGGAGAGTTGGCTACCACCTGGGGAGGAGAGAAAGAGCAAAGAAGACAGGACTATCAGAGTGAGGCTCCTGCCAGAGGGTTTGAGCATAAGGACGTAGGGATGGGCCTCAAACTGGCCATTGTGGAGGCGGAGTCAGCTCAGACAGGCACTAGGTGAAGAGAGCGCAGAGAGAGGAGTGGGCAAAGCTCAGAGTCTGGATCATAGCCTTTCAGTTTGGGTCAGAGATGCCAACTGCAGCGTAGGTCCACAGTGCCTAAAGCTATGCCTAGGAGAAGGGTTTCTTTGGTCCATCTTCACGGGTGCTCATTTACCATGTGCATGAATCTCCCACACACAACCTGGCTCTAGACCCTGGGGAGGAAGCCAAAGATGGAGACAGGACCAGCTCTGGCTGCTACAGGAATGGCCAGGGTCCCAGGTGGCTCCTGGCCAGCCCCGCACAGCCGCTCTAGACTGGTCCTTGTTGAATGAGGGGTGGCTCTGGGAGTGCTGCCCCCTGAACAAGAGCTGCCGTGGTGCTGGGGTGTGTACAGTGGGGTTTCTCGCAGCCCTGGGAACATGTTCTCCTTCCCAGAGGAGGGGCAGGCAGCTCTGGACCCACCTCCTGGCCACAGTAGTAAGGGATCTGTGCGGTTTCCAGTAACCACCCATGAAAGCCTGTGGATGGGCAATGGTGCAGGATGGAGGAGCGGGGTAGCCTGGGCCCTGGCGTTTTGCAGGAAGGCCCCCATCCAAGACAGCCCAGCTTGGACACTACAAGCAGGACCCCACCCTCACTCTTATCTAAGGGCCAGCCTCCTGGAGCTTCTCTCCTTGAAGGAGGCTTTGCCTGCCTTCTGTTTCTTTAGATGCAAATTCCTTGCAGTGAGAGACGCTGAGGGGAGAAGAATGCAGAAAGTGGTGTCCCTGCCCCCACACTCTGCCACCACTCTGGACTCTGGCTGGGAGAGCCTGGGCTTCCGTTGGCCTGGCCTGGCCTGGCCTGGTCCTCTCTTGGCCAGGATCCTGGGGATCCAGACCAAAGTCAGGGAGATCCCCCAGTCCCAGGCTCAACCCTGTCTCTGATAAAATTCCCTCTGAGATCTCCCAGGCTCAAAATAGCTGCCGGTGGAGCTATATTAGGAAAGGGCCAGCACAGATCTCCCGTTCCTTCTCCATTTTTGGCCAGTGCTGACAGCTGCAGGGTCAGCTCTTGCCCTGACCAGCCCAGTGTCCCCTGTAGAGGGCAGTGTTGGCCTCAGGGGAGGCTTCTGCCCTTCCTGGCCCATGTAGCCAGTTCCTTATTTAGCCCCCCTGCTTAACTTTCGCCTGAGAACCTGAAGGCTGGGATCCCCGCAGCAGACATAGCTCAGAGAGGAGTACCCAGGTCTTGGGAGAATGAGCCAAAGCTATAAGGCCGCCCTGGGGAAGGGGGCCCTTGCATCTACTGGCCTGAGGGACACTGTTCTTCATTTCCAGCCCCAGAGATGAGGAGGCGGAGGGGCTGCAGGCCCCGCTGTCCTTGCACCCACTCTCTTCCTCTCCATTCCTCCTAAGGGGATACAAGTTGCCAAGGAATCACCTTGCAAGTTGCCCAGAGAGTAAGAGAAGGAGCTTCCTTGTGGAGCCAGACAGGATAGGATTCAGATCCTGACCTTTCCTCTTCCCGGTGCTGTGACTCTGAACAAGGAACTTACCTTTCTTAGCCTCCGTCTCCTTATTCATAAGACTGAGAGGGTGGTGCCCACCGCAGAATGAACAGAATCCTGAATGTAAAACCCTCAGCATGGGTTAAGAATGCAGTGAAAAGACATAGGGCTTAGCATTTGCCAACCCTGTCTCCCGTGAGCAGTTAGACACAGCAACGAGTGTTGGCCTCGGCCCTTGGCTACCCCTGGTCAGAGGCTCCAACCGTCCTGCTGGGGCCATAGCATCAGCTTTTGCTTTAACTGAGGCATGCACCACACTCCCTCGCTAGCCCATTTTTTCTTCGAAGAAACTCTTGTGCCCTCCTGCTCTGAGTGTCAAGCGATAATTTGATGGTTGTCAGGTTCTGAGAAGCCTTTGCACCAATGTGAGGGCACCTTGGGGGTCATGAGAAGCAGGAGTGGGGCAGGCAGGCAGGTTCTGTCTCCACGTGGGGAGAAGTCAGGCCGACCTGAGTGCCCGTCCTGTCCGCCACTCAATAGCCGTGTGACCTTGGGCAGATGACTTGCCCTCTCTGGGCTTCTACTTCCCATTATCAAATGAGGGAATGATGCCCTCCTCGGAAGTCGCTGAGAGAGCTGTTAGACAAAGCATGTGGACTGTTAATCAGCCCCCAACCTCCATGGATGGTTCAGTGAGTGGAGACCTTACCATCACTGCAGGTGGGCAGTGGAGGCTTAGATCCACTGGAGCCTGACCTCCCTGCTGGGGGCTAGTCCCAAAGAGGGCCAGGAAGACCTACCAGCCTTCTCAAGGCAGGAGAAGGGCACCACTTCTACTCGTCTTTCCCTCAGCTTCCTAGCAGAAGCCCCTTACTAGAAAAGGCCTGGGGTTCGAAGGCTTTGCCACCTTGGTCCAGGGAAGCCAGGATCCAAGTGCTCAGACTATTGATCGCCCAGCTTCACTCGGAAGCCCAGAAAGAGCTCGGGGCTCTGGGGAAGCTGGAGATCCCCAGGGAAGGAGCAAGCGGGTGGAGTACAGGTACCGTCTACAGCAAGGTCACAGGAAGGGTGTGGGCTTGGATCAAACTGACCCAGATTGCCATGCTGACTCATCAGTCACCTGCTGCGTGACTCCAGGCAGTGATGCCAGGTAGCATGTAGAGAGCGTGCACCACACACGTATTGTCTCCTTCAGTCCTCCCCATAGTCTAGGTGTATGAACAGTCCCATGAACGAGCCCTGAACCCCTAACCACTGGGCCGTATGCCTCGACTCGGCCTGCTCTGCCTCCAGCCCAGGGATGATGACACCAATTGCATGGGGTCATGGGAGAAATTATGAGATAACTAATGTGCCGGGCTTGGCAGCTAATGCATGCTCTGCTTGGCAGCTCCCTTCCCTCAACCTCTCCACAGTGCCCACTCAGCTCTAGGGTTTTTAATTCCTGTGCTCCAAGAGTCCCATCAGCTAGACCTTGGGGGCCAGGGGGCGGCATGCTGCTCTCCTGCATGGCTCATTTCTCCTCAGAGTCCTGCTCCCTTGCTTCCCCACCCTAGTCAGAGTTGTTCCTGCCAACCACTCCCCTCACCCCACTGCCCAATCTCTCTGTACCCAGCTCAGGTGCTCCTCCTCCAGGCAGCCTTCCCAGACCACTACCAGACCTAGAAAACGTGCCCTCCCAACCCCCAGGGCTCCCAGAAGGGTGGGATCAGTGCACCCCCTGGCCGCAGAGTTCTTGGAGGTATTAGGACAGGATCTGTCCTGTCGTGGTGGGTGACCTGATGTCGAAGTTTGGGGAGTCCGAGGCTGTTGCATTCAGGCCTAGCTCAGCTGCTTAGTAGTTGGACAGCTGGACCGTAACCTTCTCTGAGCCTCAGTTTCCCTCTCTGCAAAATCTGACACACACGCTGGCTTGTGTCAAGTAATGAGGGCAAGTGTCGATAGGCTGATTACTTTCAGGTGCTGCCCCTGGGGCTTGGAGCTGGCCGCCATGGGACCAGTCCCCCACTCCAACCTGATCAGGCCTCTATGAGCACTGAGGACCCAGGTGGCCCCTGACCACCAGCGGAGAGCTGTGCGCCCGTTACCTACCCTCCTAGGAGTCCAGCACCTGAGGCCTTCCCTCGGCGGCTCATCTGATACATCTGAGCCATCTCCCTCAGGGTCTCTGCCGAGTAGAGGCCAATGGGGTTGTTATACTGCCTTGGCTGGCTTGAGCCCAGCGGGGCTTTCGGGCTGAGTGAGTCCAGGGCCCCCTCCAGGCTGATCTTGGCCCCGGGGCTGCCCCGGGGCGGGCCAGGGTCAGAGGCCTCCGTGTGTGAGGAGAAGACGGAGGTCTGAGAGAAGGAAGAGCTAAAGGTCTGCCCGAGCTCCAGGGTGCCTGGGGTGCCCGGGCCGGCCCTCGCCTCGGGGTGGGGGCTGGGTGCTGCCAGGCTGCTGTTCGTGTCCAGAGCAGGGTCCTGGCCCAGGGCAGCGCCATGCAGGGGAGAGAGAAAAGAGCAGTTAGAGGCCACGGCCGCCCCAGCACTTCCGCGTGGACCTGAAATAGAGGGGTTAGTGCCAGCGCCCAGCCCACCACCTGAGCCTGCAGCCCTGCACTGAGTTCGGGGTGGGGAGACGGCCCGGACACCTGGAAAAGAAGAGTTTTCTCAAGAAAAAACCGGGGTGAGGCATCTGGCTCCTGGCCCTGATGCTATCGTCAAACTAGACTAAATGCAAAGCCCACACAGAAAGCTAGGCCAAGCCAGCCTGCCTGTGGGACTTGAAGTAAGGGGGGTGTGGTCTCAGGGAACTGGGGGGAGACCCCTCTATCCTACCTCTGTTCCCCTTCCCCTGTAGGAGGACACTGGTGAGCACAGCCCTGCCTCCTGCTCTGCTGCAATGCTGCAGGTGGCCAGTGGGACAAGCCTCCTGGGCTGGGGGTGAACACGCAGGGCAGACGTGCAGGGGGAAACTGCGGGAGGAGCGGGGCTGACATCTGGTTCCCTCTGTCTGCCTCTGCAGCTTCTCCCGAGAAGCGCTCTGCCCACTTCCTCAATCTGTCTCCCACCCTAGACCCCCGTTATCCTCTTCTTTTTCCTCTTCTCCCCACCCCGCCTATCACCCACTCTGCCCTGGTGGACTGACAGGATCAGCATGAGGTCATTCAGGGGGGTGGGTGGAGAGTGGTGGGAGTGTGTGGTCCCGTAGCCCTGGTGGGCTGGGCCTCCTGTGCTCTCAGTCCCTCAGGACTGAGCTGCTTAGAGGGAGCCAGGAAGGGGCCTGGGGCGGGCGGGTGATGGGTGCCTGCTGCTGTGCCTGCCTCTGGGCCTCACCAGCATTCCTGAGTGCAATACGTGTGTGTGTGCCAAGCAGCTTCAGTCATGTCCGACTCTGTGACCCCATGGAATGTAGCCCACCAGGCTCCTCTGTCCGTGGGATTCTCCAGGCAAGAATACTGGAGTGGGCTGCCAACTCCTTCTCCAGGGGATCTTCCCAACCCAGGGATCAAACCCACATCTCTTGTCTCCTGCGGGAGACAAGGCAGGCAGGCTCTTCGCCTCTGGCACCACCGGGAAGCCCTTGAGTGCAGTGCACGCTTAGCCGCTCAGCCATGTCCAGCTCTTTGCGACCCTGTGGACTGCAGCCTGCCAGGCACCCCGAGTGCAAAAGTAGCTCACAGTGAAAGTGGTTCCGCTGTCTCTGCCTCTTTGCGACTCCATGGACTTCACAGTCCGTAGAATTCTCCAGGCCAGAGTACTAGAGTGGGTAGCCTTTCCCTTCTCCAGGGGATCTTTCCAATCCAGGGATCAAACCCAGATCTCCCGCGTGGCAGGCGGATTCTTTACCGGCTGAGCCACAAGGAAAGCCCAAGAATCCTGGAGTGGGTAACCTGTCCCTTCTGGGGATCTTCCTGATCCAGGAATCAAACTGGGGTCTCCTGCACTGCAGGCAGATTCTTTACCAGCTGAGCTATGAAGGAAGCCAAGGGGCAGGCAACTGGGAGGAGAAAGGAAGACTGGAGGGAGAGTGCCTGTGGCTAAGGAGAAACCCTGAGGGGCGGTAGACCACCCACGGCTGAGAGCTTCCCCCCCCCACCGGAGTGACTGATTCAAACTGGGCCTTGGCGTTCGTGCCAGAGTCAGCCCCCTGCTAGTGCCCTCAGGAGCATGAGGATCAGAGCCTTCTGGACACTTGTCCCGACTTGACTTGTCTCTTCCCTGAAAACACTATGGACTAAGTCGATTTCCCATCAGCCCAACCGTGAGGCCCAGATATTGGCTAAGCACCCAGGTGGAGGCCCCTACATGTCACGAAATCAGCATTTCGTCCAAGCTCGAACGCATCTCTCCAGGGGCCTGCCCCAGCTCTGCCCCTGGCATTGCTGACTCCACCACTCTGCTTGAGTGGGACCAGCAGAAGTTCAGGTAGGCAGGCCAGGGCTGCACTCCAGGAACCATGGCTGAAAGTGGAGCCTGCCACCCACAGCCAGCACCTACCTTCTGGTGGGGGATCACTGGCAGAGGGGACTGGATCGGGGGTGCTGCCGTGGAGATGGGAATGGGACGCTTCGACCTGGAAAAGCCAGAAATAGGAGCAGGTGAAGACAGTTGTTCTCGGGGCCCAGACACCCACCTGGGCAGGGTTGGCGAGGGGAGAACATCTGAAACCTAGGGAAACGGGGCATCCCCTGGGCCTGACCAGCAGGGAGAAGTCACGTCTCTTGGGTACTTAGCAGCCATGGGCCTCTGCTAGGTCCCAGGGAGGCTGCCTGTGCACAGAAAAAACAGGAAGACCCTGGCCTCCAGGCCCAGCTGCCCACACCCTGGCAGCACCGTGCCCTACTCTGTCTGAGCTCCTCTGCAAAGTGAGGCACAGACCTGGAGGTGCTTGATGCCTTGGGCCTGTCCTCACTCTGGCTCAGGGACTGTCCTCACTTCGCAGTGCAGTCTGGTAGCACAAGCTTTGGCCCATGCTGGACAGCTCCTCTCCCCGGGAAGCCTGGAGCCCACGCCCAGCCTCTGCCCCCGCCTCTGGAAAGCGCCCACCTACTTCTGCAGGGTGAGACTCAGGTTGTAGCTGGCAGACTTGATCTTGTTCTGGGCCTCCAGGTGGGTCATGGTGTCTGTGTTGACGCCGTCAATGGCCACCACAAGGTCACCCTGGCTGAGCTGGGACTGCGCAGCCTTGCTGCCCGGTGTGATCTGAGAGGATAGCAAATGGAGGGTAAGTGAAGGGTGGCCTGAGGATGGGACAGTCCTCAGAGAAGAACCACCAGGGAATCATCCAGGAGAGGCTGGCCATTTTGTCTTTCATTCACGGTAGCCACCAAGCATGCTTCCTCTTCTTGCTGCAAAACTGGCATGTTTCTTGGTGCTTTGTATCTGAGCGTGGTCATGAGACTAGCTCTGGCTGGGGGAATGTAGGTTAAAGCAATGCACATCGCTTCCAGGCCTGCCCCTAGCAGTCGTCTTGCCATCCTCCATTCTCCCTGCTTGTCAGCTGACTGGATATACAGGACCTGGAGGAGACCAGTCAAGCCGCTGACTGAAAGGGACCTGGATCCTGGAGTCACTGCTTGGAGGAAAGATGACCAAGGAGCACCGAATTGGATGTTGCATGAATGAGAAATAAACTTTTGCAAGAGATCTGGGGGTTTTTTGTTACACCAATTAGCCTACTATAGCATCTGCACCCTGAAAACCCATGGCATACTTCCGGGCTGCAGAACTCAGATGCTGCCAGGCCAGCAGGCAGGCCAAAGGCAGCCTCACAGTAGCACCCTAGTGTGAGTGCCTAGCGCTCTGCCATGACAGGTGTGCAGAGAGGGCTGGCAGAGTGTCAGCCTGCCTGGGGGAGCAAGGTCAGCTGGGACATGGAGCTCGGTGCTCTGCGGTTGGCTTCATATTTCCCAGGGGTACAGATGTGGAGGCCAGTTCCCAAATCTTGCACTCTAGTGACATCACAGAATATTAGAGTCTGGGGGCCCTGCTCCAGGGTGATCACGCAGAATGCCATGGGCACACCGTCCCATGAGCATCACATGTACTGTCAGGAAGCTTGCACTCCCAGAGACATGACTTGTGATGCTGAAATGGCTGAGACTTTACTCCCAAGCACATCATGCCAAATTCTGCATGTCCAGCCCCCCAGGAACCCCACCCTGAATGTCACAATGGCCTCCCCTACAGTGACACCACATGAAATGTGAAATTCTGGAGGGCCTGGTGACATCACCTAAAATAGTTTTGTGGCCAGCCCCTAGTGACATTATATACAGTGTCATGAAGCTTCATTTCTAAAAGTGTCTCATGCGATGTCATGGAGACTCTGACTTCACCCCCTGCTGACATCACATAGAATGACTTTGTAACCTCACCCCCCATGACATCATCAGGAAGCCCCCTGTGACATCACATGGGATGCCAGGCAGGCCTTGCCTCCAGTGACATCATAGGAAAGAGGAGACCCTGGGAGTCACTCCCCACCCCCCCCCCACAATAAGCTGTGCCTGGAGGGTGTCCCTTGGCTCTTCTTCCCCGACATGCCCACCAGCCAGGCCTCCTGGCTTCTCTGGGCACATTCCAGTCACCTTTCTGGCTATACCCCAAGGACAGGCTGGCTTCTAACATTGGCAGAAGCCATTATCTGGCCAAGGCTTGGGGACCATCCTAGAAGGAGCTCTAAGAGGACCTGGGGACTGTCCCTAGATACCAGGTCTCATGGAACTCTGGCCAGATTCTGGACTTCAGACATGGATGGAAACCTCCTGCTAAGCCCCTGTGAGGGGCCCTCAGCCCATTCCTAGATGGGCTAGGGTAGGCCAGGAACCATGTGTGCTAACCCAGGGATTATAGCAATTCTAGGCGAATTCTTGCTAATTGCCGTTGTCTTGCCATTTCAGACACAAGAACTGTGGTACCTTAAACACTGGCCACCCTGTGCCCAGAGCAACCTCCCCACCACTCCCAGAATCTGCTGAGATGAGGCAAGGACAACAGAAAAATGCCTTAATTGTCAGGAAGCCACGTTATCCAGTTTGCCAAGTCCCACCTGCTCTCCAGGCTCCCATAGGGGGGTCTTGAACCACTTGGACTGTCTCAAAACACATGTTGCCTTTAGTCCCAAATTAATGGCCATGCAGAGCCTCTCCTAGTGACAGGAGTTTATTATTTCCTTTGATTGAAATGGCTGCTGCTGCTAAGTCACTTCAGTCGTGTCCAACCCTGTGCGACCCCATAGACAGCAGCCCACCAGGCTCCCCTGTCCCTGGGATTCTCCAGGCAAGAACACTGGAATGGGTTGCCATTTCCTTTTCCAATGCATGAAAGTGAAAAGTGAAAGTGAAGTCGCTCAGTCGTGCCCAACTCTTAGTGACCCCATGGACTGCAGCCTACCAGGCTCCTCCATCCATGGGATTTTCCAAGCAAGAGTACTGGAATGGGTTGCCATTGCCTTCTCTGTTAAATGATTGAACAAAGGGTAAAAAAAGATAACAAAGAAAAGCAAAACACTTTCTAGACTGAGAGGCGACTCCTGAGGGCAAGCTGAGTTGCCCAGCCAGGCCTGTCTTGCAAGAAAGTTACCTTCCCCTATACCTTCTAGCTTCGCGTTCAGACCTCTGCTCTTCCTGGCATTTTATTATAGACACCTTTGAACACAGAAGGCTTCCCTGGTGGCTCAGACAGTAAAGCGTCTGCCTGCAATGCGGGAGACCTGGGTTCGATCCCTGGGTCAGGAATATCCCCTGGAGAAGGAAATGGCAACCCACTCCAATACTCTTGCCTGGAAAATCCAATGGATGGAGGAGCCTGGTAGGCTACTGTCCATGGTGTCTCAGAGTCAGACACGACTGAGCAACTTCACTTTCTTCACTTGAACACAGAAAGGCGGAACTAATTCTACAGTGAAAAGTCAAATGCCCACCGCTGCGGTTCTACTGTAGCATTTCACTCAACCTGTTGGTCACATGTCCGTCCCTCTCACCATCCATCAATCCATGTCCTATTTGACGCATTTCAGAGACAGTAGCAGCCGCCAGCACGCTCCTGTTCAGGGCAGACTGCAGTGCCTCTGCTGTCTCAGCGGACTGCCCACAGAGCTCCCCCACAGCAGGGCACCCCTGTGCTGAGGCTTCCCAAGCTGGGACTCCCCCAGATGCTTCTGTGAATCTACAGAGAAGGGGGCCATCGTCCTGCAACAGGGAGCTCCCAGGCAGGGTAGGCACAGACCCCAGAGGAGAGGGCCGCATGCCTACAGAAGTGATGCCTGCCAGGCAGGACCAGATCTGTGTCCAGGAGATCATGGATAAGTGTGAACAAGGACACCAGAATGACATCCAAGAGATGCGGGGCCAGATCAGCCGGAACAAACCCCAGCCATCTGGAATGCCCTCCCTTCCAAGATGCCTTGAGGACATCTTTCTCCCTCAAGCCTGGGTCACTAACACAATACCTTCCCAAAGGGCTCCCACCTTCCCCTTGCCTGGCTCCCCCCCATCCTCAGGAAATGGACTGAAGCGATTCCCAGGGAAGAGCCCAGCCTCCCCTGGACCTGGTCAAGAGCCAAACTCCCTGCGGAGAGCCGCCTAGCTGGCTCCAGCCAGCCCCTGGCGCCTCTCTCTCTGCACCTGTGTCTGCTCATCAGGGCTCAGTTGGCCTGACCTTCGGCTGCCCTGAGCACGGTTCAAGACCCCGTTGGGCTGGCGGGTGGAGGATACTGTAATCCTCTTTTAGGAAGGTGCTCTGCTAGTTCTGCCCAGGTCTCCTTAGACAAGAAGGCAGTATGGAGACAGGGACCCTGAGGAAGTTGTCCCTCAGCTCTGCCCAGGGAGCATCCTGCCCAGCAGAAGGGCAGGGCCACCCTTGAACCATCGCACAGAACCTAAGGCGTGTGGAGAGTACAGGCCAGGCACGAGGTAACCCCCTCCCTCTACTTTCCTTGTCCCAGAAAAGACCCAAAGCTGCTAAATCCTTGAAGGATATATTTTTTTTTCTTTAAAGTTTTTCTAGCCCCTTTGGAGAAGTTGAAAAGTTCTTTGTAATGATTATTTCATCCTCATTTTACTTTTCAACTTCTCCAGTCACCAGCCAGCTCTCAGTGGGGAACCCAGCCACAGGCAGAGCTCCAGGACAAGGGTTCTGTCTCAGAAGCCTCTAGGATAGGCGCTAGGTGTTTAGAGGCCAAGATTGCCACCTAGCCCACAGGAGTGTTTCCTCCTTGCTGGGCCATAGTTTAGGGCATCCCAGAGTGAGCACAGGGACAGCTGGTGCCAGGGAGCAACTGCGGTGCCCGTGACCTTTGGGTGCCCGGGGGAAGCAGCAAGAGCAAAGAGCACGGGCTTTGGTCTGAGCCAGACCTGAGGGTGCAGCGCCCACCTCCATGCCCTCTGTGTAAAGACAGCAACGATTCTGTTCTCCCAGAATTCTGGTGAGGATTTCATCACTAAATGGGATATTATACAAGGACAGTGCAGAGCTGAGGAAGTTTCAGGGAAGCTCCTAAAGGAGGAGATGCGGGTGCTGCCCCCGGCCCCTTGCCCTGGGGTGTGCAGGAGTTGGAGTCTGGGAGGCTGCAGCCTCCGGCTCCACAGGAAACAAGATCTGGAGCTGGCAGAAAGTGGTGCGTGAGGGCCCAGCCCTGATCAGTTCTGAGCCAGCCTTCTATCCTTAGAAGGGCCTGAGCATGGAGCTGAGGAGCTGGAGGAGAGAGAAGTCCTCTCCAGGGCCCCAGGGAAGCAAGATGCCGGCTGAGGCTCTGACCTACCCCTGAGCCCGGCTCCTATTTCCCCAGCTTCCTGGTATCAGAGGGAGCCCCTGGGCTCCACAGAGGTTCCTGGCCATCACTCCGAGTGTTAAAAGCCAGATAGGCAGTGCCTTCTTTTCCATCTAGACCTACCAGTGTAGGTGTGACAAGGAACGGGGGGCCAGGGCAGGCAGTGGGTGCTGTGGGCTGTGCAACTTCCAGCATCTCCTCCTGACACCCCCACTAAGGCTGACGCCCAGGGGATTTCCATGGAGCCCTAAGTGCATTCTTCATTGTGTGATTAAATTACTGTCATGCCATGCTCTGCTCCCTCTCCATCTGGCTTCCCCCGGGGCCTTGCTCCATCCCTCACTCTCTCACTTCTGTCTTCCCATGGTCCTGCTCTCCAACTCCACCCTGGCTGATTAAAAAAAAAAAACGAGCACCAGAGTCTTATCTATGCTCAAAAAACCTCTCCTTACACAGAGGAGGGAAGTGAACATATTCTCTAAGATACTATAATGCTGGATACATGTCAGAATACATTGGTCCAAAACCGTAAAATGTACACACCAAGCATGAACTCTAATGTAAACTATTTGTTCTCTGTAAAAATGACATGTCATTGTAGCTTCATTGGTTATAATATATGTACAATCTGGTGGGGGATGTTGGTAATGAGAGAGGCTGTGCATGTATGTGTGTGGGGCAGGGCGTGGGATAGGGAAAATCCCCATATCTTCCTCTCAATGTTGCTATGAACTTGAAGCTGCTCTAAAAAACTTAAGACTTAAAAAAACCCAGCCTCTCCCTGTTCATGCCCTAGCTGCCTCAGTCAGTCCCTGCCGTGTGTGCCTCCCTTTCTTCACTGGCAGGCTTCTCCAAAGAGTGACCCGCAGGCCTCTGCTATCTCCCATCCCTCTCTCGGCAGCCATCTGACTTTGGCCCCCGCCACTCCACGCGTACCAGTGACTTCCCTGTGCCAAAGTCAGGGGTCACTCATCCCTTTTCCAGCTGGCCACACACTTTACTGGCCTTCTGAGTCTCTCGTCTTATCCCACAGTTCTATGTCAAGAATGTTACGCAGTGGGTCCCCAAGAGCCCTCGGACATGGTGAAGTCCGCTTCATGCCACTCAGGATGGTTCTGGGAAGAGGTGGATCCGGGCTTCAAAGGCACAGAGACGCTGTATTTGGGAACAAGAGGGCCCTGGGTGGGGGCCTTGGCAATCATGGCTAGCCCCTGGATGAGAGGAAGGTTCAGGAGCTGGGGAGACGGCTCCCAGGCAGGAGGCAAGCCCAGCAAACCCAGCAGACCTCACCCAGGAAGCCCTACTCTTCACTCTCGCTCCTCTCCCACGCCTTTCGCCCAAGGAGCCCTGGGGGCTGCCAGTGAAGCTGCCCTTGTCCTTTGTCCTAGCCCAGGACCTCAGAAGGCCCACTCCCCAGGACCTAGCCAGCCGCATACCCACTTTCTTCGGGGCCCTCCCGGGGTCAGGAACAGCTCTGAGCCCCAGGGAGAGGAAGCATGCTGGGAGAGGGTCTGGCCTGGCGACCTCTAAGCATGCATTTCCCTGCAGTGGGCCTCTGTCCATTTATTGCCCCCAGTCCCATTCGTTGCTTTGGGAAGCCCCTGCCAGCCCCGCAGCAGCCCTCCGGAGGCTTGCCTGACCTTCAGCGCAGCTATAAACAGCACGGCTGTCAGCACAGCTAGGTGCTGCCCAAGAAGCAGCACCACGACCTTAAAATTCCAGGAATCGTCGGCGTGGCTGCCCCAGAATAGCTTCAGCCTGTCCTCCTTCCCGTCCCCAGGGACCCTCTGTCACCCCACCACAGCCAAGAGAGGCTGGCGAATATCGGAGCGCAGCTAGGGGCAGAGGCCACTGGGCTGGTGCCCCAGGTGAGACTGCTGAGTGGGTGGGCGAGGCTGTAAGGAGTGGCGGCCTCGGAGCAGAGACAGGACCTCCCTGGACCCAGGCTCAGCTCCCCCATCCTCATAAGCAGCCCATGAGGAAAAACAGGTGTATTTTCACACGTGTATATCAGATAGCATGCTCACACGTGTGCCTTCCCCGATTCATTATCCCCATGTAACAGATGAGAAGACCGAGGCTGAGCAGGCTTCCCCGATTCATTATCCCCATGTAACAGACAAGAAGACCGAGGCTGAGCAGGTGAACTGACTTTTCTAAGGTGACCCAGCTGTGAGTAGCAGAGCAAAACAAAATCTTAACGTCTCTGCCATAAAGTCAAGGACTGCAACACTCACCAAGAGGCAAGTTCCAGACTGTGGCCTGGCTGCTCAGGTATTGGGGCTGGGTCTTTGGAATTTCTCGGTCTCTGCTCCCACCCCTCCCCCACTTCCTGGAGAACTGGCTGGGGTTGGGGGAGGGTGGGGGTGAGAGGGCAGCTCATGTTGCAGGCCCAGCCGCACCTGTCCAGGATAAATAAAGGCATTTCCCCTCCACCCTCTGAGCCTCTCTCCTGAGCCCGTTTCTCTGTGGGTCCTCAGGCTGAGACCCTTACTGAAGGGAGGACTTGAGGGGCTGTTACTGCTCCAAGGTTGATTCTGTGGGGCTGGTGGGCAAAATGGGGTGGGTACAGGAGCTGCTACTCAGGCTGCAGGTGGCCAGCCTTCTTACAGGAGGAGATGCATCCCCACTCAGGGCTTTGTTACTAGTCCCTAGCCAGAGGATGAGGCTGCAGCCGTGGGAGTTAGGGGTTACCAAGGATACAGGAGCGGGTGGGCAAGTTTGAACCTGTTAGTCTGGCTCTGAAGTGAGATGCCCATCCTGGCCCTGTCTGGGGACCCACAGGCCTCAGGGTTAGGGTGCATGTGCCCCTGCTGAGAATGAGCCGGCCCTGCCTTTGCCTGTATCGCCCCACTGCCATACTCCACTAATGCCTTGTTTTTTGCGAAGACTCAGGCCAGGACATCCATTGCCCCTCTATGGGAAGAGGATTCTTCCAGAGAGTTCTGGCCTTGTTCCCTCAGGGAAGAAGTTTCTGCTGCAGAAGGACCTTAAGTGCCCCAGCAGGAAATACCACAGCCCTGTTGGGAAGAGGTGTGTGTGTGTGTGTGTGTGTGTGTGAAGTCGCTCAGCTGTGTCCGACTCTTTGCGACCCTGTGTGTGTGTGTGTGTGTGTGTGTGTGTGTGAAGTCGCTCAGCTGTGTCCGACTCTTTGCGACCCTGTGTGTGTGTGTGTGTGTGTGTGTGTGAAGTCGCTCAGCTGTGTCCGACTCTTTGCGACCCTGTGTGTGTGTGAAGTCGCTCAGCTGTGTCCGACTCTTTGCCACCCTGTGTGTGTGTGTGTGTGTGTGTGTGTGTGTGTGTGTGTGTGTGAAGTCGCTCAGCTGTGTCCGACTCTTTGTGACCCTGTGGACTGTAGCCCGCCAGGCTCCTCTCTCCATGGGATTCTCCAGGCAAGAATACTGGAGTGGATTGCCATTTCCTTCTCCAGGGGATCTTCCCAGGGATGGAACCTGGGTCTCCTGCATTGCAGGCAGACGCTTTACTTTGTATTCCAAGGCCTGCACTGAGACCGGGATGCCCAAGCCCAGGGTATCAGCGGCTCACCAGAGGGTTTATCAAAAGGCTCCAAGCCCTGGGAAGGCCCCAGCACCCAGCCCTGCATGTTTCATGATCTTGGTGATTTGGGGCATGCCCCTGAAGGGAGCTGAGAGGCCCATCCTCCGATGGCCTGCCTGAGCTGCGGGTTCTATTTTTAAAAGTACCCCCTAATCATTGGCCCTAGTACATCCCAATACATCCCCTGCCTACAGTGAGGACATTCTTCCTGCTGTCTAGCTTAAGGCCTCTGTGCTGCAGTTTAAGCCCTGGGCTGGCTGGGGCCAGGTGGCTCATAGACCCCGGGTGAAGTCATTGGCTATCCTGGGTGCCACTGAGCTAGCTGGGAGGGCTAACATCCACTCGCACGGATGGGGTTGGGACCCGCACTCGGAGGCCTTGGGCATGGTAGCACTGAGAAAGAGCTGGGCTGTCTCAGGGGTGGGAAGCTGGCAGACCCATGAGAGGGGATGGTCCTGCCTTGTACAGGGAGGAGACGTGCAACCAGGGGGTGGGGAGCTGTGCAGGCCTTCTGGGGGAGAAGGGGGGCGTGTCCACTGGGGCTCAACTGCCATGTGTCACCATATCATCAGACAGAGTGTGTGCGTCACTGGGTGTTCCTTAGTACATGGGGCCTGGAGACTCAGGTGAGAATAAGCCAGACCTCCAGCGGAAGGATGGAGACAGTGCTTTTTCCCTGCAATAGAGCCAGGCCAGCACCCCAGAGAAGTATGGCCTCTTTTGCTCCTGTGAGTCTCCCGTAGCACCCCCGAGTGGGGTTTCCATTGCAGGGTCCCTCCAAGTGTCCACAACAGGTTCTACAGCCAGGATTGTGCCTGCAGTGGGGACACTGGCTCCCTGCCCCTCTGCCAAGCTCCTTTCAGTCCTCTCCTGGTTACCCACTTCAGTGCTTCCCCCCTAACCTCCCCACCCCATCCCCAGGCCCCAGGCAAGTTTCCTCTGCCCTGGAGAAGTCTCCCTGTCTCCAGGTGGGCAGTGACCCAGACACCCCTGCCCATCCATCACCCTCCAGTGACAGCCTGGGGCCTCAGCCTGCCCCCTTGTGCCCACACCAGCACTGCTGGGGCTCGGCCTTGGCCCTACCCCACCAGGCAGGGGTTATCTTTGCCCTGGCACATTTCACAGTTCACTGCGAGCTTAGCTCTGCTTCAGCCCCGCTCTGCCGGACTTCCCTTTACTTGACAAGTGTTGTCTGAGCACCTAGGTACTGGTCTAGGTGCCAGGGACACAGCAGTGGTTAAAACAAAGTCCCGTCTTGCAGACAGCTTTGTCTCAAGCAGATCTAGCTTCTTGCTTCTCTGGACTTCAGTGTCTCCAGCTGGGCAATAAGATTTCTCAGACAGTCTCCAAAGATCTCTGACTTCCCCATCAGGCAGTGCTGTCTCCTGGTCACAGGACACACAGTCCATTTCCCCAGATGAGCATGGGGAACCAGACGTGAGACAAGCAGGCAGAGCAGCTGTAAGTGAATGGCTAGGTGCTCCAGTGGGTGAGCAAGGCCCAGCTCCATGAAGCCAACCAGTGCCAGTTCCCCCAGCAGGCCCAGGGAGGCAGGGGAAGAGGGCTGTTATCTCAGGTCTGGGATGGAGTGGGTGTGGGAGCCCAGTTATCAGCCCAGCCCAGCTCTGACCGCAGGACAGCCAAGGTCAGCAGTCTGTCACCTGCCCTCTCCACGCTAGGAGCGCTCTCTCCCAAAGCAGCGGCCTCCTTCCGGGCAGATGCTCCAGGCTTGGGTGTACCCCAGCCCACCTGGAGAAGGGCTTAGGAAAGCCCTGTACTTTCTGTTTACCTGTCTGCTTGCAAACTTAGCATTTCCTGCTCTACTGAAAACATCAGCCGCTTACCTATGTTGCATTCTCTTAATAGGCTAGCAAACCCAGGTGGGTCACAGCTGTGGCAGAGACCAGGGGCCTGGGGTGGGCAGGATCAGGCTAGGTCCAGTCCCAGCCCCCAGACCAGGAAAGTCTGCTCTGCTTTCCAAGAGCCTCAGGGAGGACAGACATATGGACGGATGGACGCACTTCTAACATGCCCCGCCCCCACAGGCGGGTGGTAGGCTGCGGGCCGTGCACACTCACCCGGGAGATGGTGAGCGGCATGTTGAAGTCCTTGCCCCCCTGCAGGCGGAAGCCCCAGGGCCCAGGCCCTGTCAGGGTCACGCTGTAAGACATGCTGGTGCTGACACCGGCGGCCCCTGCGGACAAAGGGAGAAGAGCGGAGTGAGAGGACCCTCGTGCCCCCTGCCTCCCCAGTCCAGACCTCAGCCCCAGCCCCCGACCCCCGGCCTTGCCTGCTCCGTGCCTTGCTGCCCAGCCGGGCTGTGTGGAGCTCCTGAGAGGCTCCTAAGAATAGCTGGGAACGAATGCCATCGACACTGATATCTGCCCTCCGCTGCGCCCATAAATGGACTGTAACCCTATACTGTGCCCGCCCGCCCTCAGCCTCCCAGCGGGTCCACCGTGACTCACTCGGCTAATATAGCCCTGGGGAGGGTTGTCCAGCTCCCAGTACCCCCCAGGGGGCAGGAGAGGGGCCTGGGGGGGTTAGTGATAATGCTCTGCCTCCCTGCTCTCCTCTCCTTGCTCCCACTGCCCTCTGGAGAGCCTGGTCTGCCCAGCCACACTCTCTACCTGCTGTACCCACTCTCTTGCCCAGAAGACCATGGCTAAGCTCCCTTGGCCCAGGGCTTTGTGACTTGGGTGTTTGCAGCCCTGTGATCCCTGGAGAAAACCCTGAAGTTGTCCACTTATCCTCTTATCCCCAAGAGAAACGACAACTTCAGGGCCCAGAATTGTCCAACCCCATCAAAACAGTAATAGTAATAGCAGCAGCTCTGGGCCCTCCACACCGTTATCCCCTCAGATCCTGAGAGGCTGCCGCTTGTCCTGCAGGAACCAAGGCTGAGAGAGAGGTTAACTAACTTCCCCAAGGTCACACAGGTAGACCCAGGCCATACTGGAGCCTGAGCTCATCCCTATGGGGATTTGTGCCAGATAACAGGTTCTGCCCAGTAGTGACAGTACCTCTTGATGCTCAAGCCTGGACCTGGGGAGGCCCTGCTTGCTGAAAGGTGCCCTTAGCATGGGGTCTGGAAGCAGCTCTGGGACCGGCCCCACACCCTCCAGGGCCTCTGGGGGCCCAACAGTTATTCTTGGCTCTCCCGTCTCATTTGTGCCCTGGAAAAGTTGACAGCAGCATGGAAAGCTCCAGCTGCCAGTGCCGCACGCCAGGCCCCCGTGCCCTTTGAGCCGCAGTGGCAGGGGCCAGGGAGGAGAGGAGGGGAGGCCATGTGCTCAGCTGCTGGGACAAGGGGCCAGAAGGGGCAGGAAGGGGAAAATGTGTGTGATGTGGTCAGCCCGTAACCCAGAGACAGCGTGTTCTAGGTGGGGGCCTAGACCCCTCAGGACTCCTGCCAGTGTGGTCTTTGAGCCAAGATACCTCTAGAAGCCCTTCCTCAGAAGAGACCTCAACCTCGACATAGTCTGGAGGTAGATCAAGGCCCCCGCTAGTTCCCTGCTCTGGAAAGCAAAGCTCAGGGAAGGCAACTGGGCTGGCTGTTCTCTGCCCTCCTGGAGAGCTCTAGCCTGAGCTGGGCCTTGAGGACTCAGAGGAGGGCTGGGTGTGGGTAATTTCCCAGCTGCCCACAGCCAGCCTCACACTCTGGGCCTAGCACATATGACATGAATGGCAAGAAGGAGTCCCCGCTTCACAGGGGCATTTGGTAACTTGCCCAAGGTCACAGAAATATCAAGTGGAAGAAGCCAGTGAGGGACCTGTGTTCTTTCCCCCATTTCACCACCCCTTCTGCTCCGGGTCATGCTGCCCAGCTGTCCTCCCTGCCCAGGCCTGGCCCAGGAGTCCAGCAGCTCCTGGCCAGCGCGCCCATCCCCTGCCCCTCCCCCAGGTCCCAGCCCATCCATCCCTGATTCCAGCTTTATCTCCTTTCCTGAGTGGGGGGAGGTGCATCTGTGTGGTCAGGCCAGAGAGGACCCAGCAGCAGGGCATGGCCAGTGTGGGGAGAGGAAGGAGCCGAACCGGCACAGAGAGAGGGAGCCCCGAGCTAGGCTGTACCTGGAGTTGCAGGCTCTTCCTCTGGACTCAGGCACCCGCCATGCCGCCTCTGGGGAAAGGGAGGTGTAAGGGAAAGGATGCTCTTAAAGGCGAAGGCCAGCCTCCCTCCATCTGCCTCCCCTGGGAGATCTGAAGCAGCCAGAGAGCAGCTGGTACTCACAAGCTGGGCGTGAGCTGCTTTCCAATAACAGCAGCTCACTGGGGAGTAGGGATGGGGGCAAGCCTGGTCTTTCCCCTCCTCCACGCTCCTCCCTGCAGTTTGGGATGGGGTTGTAGGCGTGAAAATCACAAGGTGGAGGACAGAAGGAGAACAGGAAGAGAGAGGCTGCTGCGGGCTTCAGGGGCCAGGGGCCTGGGTCTCTCTCTCCCATGGCGGCACCAGTAGGTAGAGACTGTGCTTGTCAGAGACCTTCTCTGGTTTTTATTTTTCTACATCCCTCCAGGCGCACACAGCCCTGGGATGAACTTGGACTACTGATTGAAAACAAGCTGTAGGCGCGATGTGTGTACGTGTGTGCTTGGTGTACATGCAAATACGTCCACTCAGGTAGCGTGTGCTGGAAAATGAGCATGTGCACAAGAGGGTGGGTCATGGTGGAAACAGCACTCTGCGGGGAGAGCCAGAGGTGAGTAACAGTTTCCGGCGAGCCAAGGTCTGTGTGCGGCTTTGATTGCCGGCCGCGGGAGACTCAGCGCTGTCCTTTCTGTGCCAGTGAAATGCCCAGCCCAGGTGCAGAGGCAGCTCATAAATATCTGGGGTGTCTGACAGAGCCATCGCTATTGTCATCGCCTGGACAATCACAGCACACAGCATCCGAGGAGAGGCGGACGACTCCAGGCAGCGGGAGGGCCTGGGCGTCCACTCTTCCGTCTGAGCCTGAGGTGCAGGCTGTTGGGTTGAGAAGTGGGTGCAGACCGCATTGCAGAGCAGGAGCTGCGTGGTACGGGGCCGTGAATCTAGACCAGCAGGGGTGAAGGGCCGCTTCCAGAGCCTGCAGGCCCACGGGTGATGCTGGGTCTGTGTGTGTGAGGGAGACGTGAAAGAGCTGGACGTGTCCCAGAAGGAAGGCAGGAATGATGGTCAACCTACATCCTGGCGTCCAGGTTGGGGAGCAGCCCCTTGGCCTGAAAGCAAGCAGCAGACATCAGTTTAGCCCAGAGTGTCCCACTGGAAGTGGTGACTCAGGGACCCTCTCTGTTTAGGGGCACCTTATGATGAAGGGAGGTTGCTTGCGGGCCGGGGCAGGGGGGAAGGCTTTGTCCCGGCTGGGGGTTGGGCCTTCTCCAGGCCATGCGGCTAGAAAATGGAGCTGGTAATGGCCGAGGTTGCCTCCAGGTGGTCCCCCAGGCTGGCCTGTCCTGGGGTCTGGACTCCTGGGGTCCAGACTGAGCTCTCCTCACCCCCACCATCCAATTCTCCACTTTCCCAGACTTGGGTGTCTCCTCTCTCCCTGTCGTCTTAAAAGCCTCATTTCTTGCCTATCTACCGACTTCCTCCCATCTTCTCTCTGCTGGATCACTCCACGCAACCTGTCCTTCCGCAGCTACTGTGGAGAGGCCCAGTCTACTCTGCCAAGCTGACCAAGCCCACCTCAGTGCCCCAATAAGTCCTCCAAGGGCTTCCTGTCCTCCAGGGTCCTGACTGGAGACCCCTCACACCAGCATCTGGTTGGGCCTCCCCATGGCTCCTACCACCTCCTACCCCTTCTCCATCCTCACCTCCAGCTCCTAGAGTCCCTTGGCGGCTCCTAGGGTCACAGAGAGACATTCTGTGTCTGTCTGTTCAGGACACCCTGTGCCCGACTGCGTTTGTACCGGCTGTTTCCTCAGCCTGGACCGCCCGATCCCTGCTCCTCGGCCCCATCCCACCTGGCAGTCCCGGTTTGCCTTCACCGTTCCCAGGATCCCTCGGCCTCTGCTTTCAGCGCCCTCTTTGCTGATACCTCGATGGCGGTGCTTATCACATGTGTTAGGTGACTGCTGATGTGCTGTCCCTCTCTGCCCCGTGCCCCACCCCAGGCCAGGTTTCCCTCCAGGAGAGGTGCAGGGCCTTTCATCCTTGCCTGGCCAGCCTGGGGGATGCTGCTGGCCTTTGCCCCAGCCTCTGTGGTCGTGCACAATGCCCAGCCTCAGGGCTGGGGAGAGAGTCCTCTCTGAGGCTGGAGCCGCTGGGGAGTGGTGTTCCCTGGTGTGGCAACGCTGGAAGAGACAGAAGCCCCCCAGCTATAGGAGCTGCCGAGAGGTACCCTTCTCTGGGACAGGCAGGGGAGCAGCCTTGAGGAAGGAAGTCAGGAAAGTGCCTCTGGTCTTAGTCTTGCTGCCCTAGAGAGCCCAGGGACTGGTGGTGGTGTGTGGGTGTGAGTGGAGGGGCAGGGTGGGAGCTGTCAGCTGAGGGGAAAGAGCAGCCGCGGGGCCTGTGCACACGGCATTTCCAGCGTTCCAGAATTCGGCCTTCTCTAATCGCCATCGACATTCCGTTCCATAGGCACTTGGGCTGACAGCTGGCCTTCTTTTAATAGCCACAAGTATTCTGGGCAACATCCTAATCTCAGGGCATTCATAGCGAGCACATACACAGCTTGCAGCCCCGCCCCCACTCAGGTACATCCCGTTTCCAATCGCAGAGAGGTACATGCCGCTCACACTTGGTCACATTCTCAGCTTAGAGCAGACACATTAGGGCAGCACTCAAACCCAAGCCCTGTGGCGTCAGAAGGAAAGAGAGCACGTGCCGGGCACACGGTCACACACGTTCACACACATGCGATATACACTCATCGCAATATAGACACTGCCACCTGCTGTGTACAAGCAGACAAGGTCACGCAACACCCATGCGCTCGGTGCAGTCACACTCAGGCTTGCTCAGAACATCTTGGAGTCACAGAGATTCCCCCCACGACCCCCAGGTGGGCAAGGGAAAGCTGGGAGGTGCAGGGAGGGGGTGATTCCCAGAGGTCATTGGGCCTGCCCCCCTTTCCTGACAACTCCCTGGGGTACTTGCTCCTGTCCCACCGTTTTACAGGTTGGGACCCAGTTACCTTCCCGGGAGCCTCTGAGGCCCGTCCCTGGGGCCTGGGAAGGGCCTTGGCTTCCACATCGTCCAGGCCCTGACTGCAGGGGGACCATCCGCTCACTTGCTGGCCAGCCCCCCAGGCAGCTGTTGCTTCTGTGTCCGTCCAGCCCTGGGGAAGGAGAGAGTCGCTGTGAGGTGAGAGGGGCATTTGCAGCATCGCTTCCGCCCCCTTCCTGGCCAGGCCTTCCTCCATTCTCCCTACAATCGTTCACTGGGGTGAAGACCGTGACACTGTTTGCAGGGCTGCTGGCCACCAAACCCTTGCAAACTGTGAGTGCATGTGCTAGGGTGTGTGTGTGTGTGCATGCTTCTGTGATTTCTTAACACATGGGCTGAGTGTGTCTTCATGAGGTTCTAGGCCTCTCTGAACAGATAAGATTCACTCCTTGCTGTGCCCTACAGCAGTTCAGGGATTCTGACAGCTCCTCCCTCAGCCCCTTCAACTGAGACCCCCAGGGATGGGGGCCGTGGGAAGAGGTCAGCGGAAGCTCTTGGTGAGGCAGGCACAGTGATGGAGGAGCTGGGACAGGAGCCCACGGCACAGGGAACTCTCTTGGGGACCTCAGGGGGCATCACAGTCCCAGGCCCCGAGTAGGTGCTGGCAGGCTGGTAGCTCCTATGGCTGACCACAACGTGGAGGGTCATTCACGGACACCCCATCTAGTATGCAGAGATGATGGTTTTCCCTTTTGGAGAGGACACAGAGCCTCAGGGTGAGTGGTCTGCATAAGCTCACACAGTGAGACTTGAACACAGGTACCCTGGCTCCAGGGACAGTGTTCCTTCCGCTGTATCCTCTGAGCTCCTCAAGGAGGAGCTGCCTTAACAGTGAGGATGATGGGCTTGAGCTCGCACCTATCTGTCTCTCTAGAAGCCCATCTAGGGAAGAAATGCTCATCTTTTTGATCTGAGACTCTTAGGCCCTGGGATAGGGCTGGTAGGGAAAAGAGCTGGCCTGGAGTGGGAAGACCCATGTTCAGTCCAGGCCCTGCTGCTGAGTGACCTGGGGCCAACATGTTGCCTCCCTGACTCTAGTGCCCCTGCCTGGCAGGGAGGATTGTATGTGGGAAGGCCATGTGGAGGTGCTGAGGGGCTCTTCCTGCCAGTGTCCCAGGTTCCTGAGGGTTCCTGACTCTCAGAGGCAGGCCTGCCTGGAGGCCTGAGGCTGGACTAATTGAGGAAAGATGGTGCCAAGTCAGTGAGGGCCCGCCTCCTTACCACCTCACTCTCAGAGCCCAGGGATGCCTGGCGCCTCCGTCCAGAGATCCAGCTGAGGTCCGAGGCCTGGCTGCTCAGCGTGGAACGGTGGGTGGAGCGGTAACTGGTGTACAGGCCAGTGCGCTGGCCCGACACGCCCAGCAGCACCCCCAGGCAGGGCAGGTGCTGGGCGATGGCCAGTCTGGAAGGGTGACATGTCAGGTTAGGGGGATGGACAGACAGATTCGAGGAGATGGGGTAGGTGGACAGACTGACGCTGGGCAAGTGGAAGTGGGCCAAGAGCCACTGGGGAGTCGGGGACATTCAGACACTGGGGTTATGAAGAGGGACAGATAGACACTGGGTCCATGGACATGGAGGCAGAGCCTTAGGGCGGCAGGTTCAGCCAGAGGCTTGGTTTTAGCCCTCAAGTGGCTGGCCCAAGCCACAGCTCTGCGAATGGGGACCAAGAACACCCCTGAGCTGCCTCTGAGCTAACGGACTAAGGCCTGCAGCTGGCCTCTGCAGGGCCGCTGAGTTACTGACACCACCAGGCAAAAGGAAGCACTGAAGGCCCCCTCGTGGAAGAGGCCAGCCCTGCGGGGATTCTATCAGCAGAGAGTGCTCCGGGTCAGAACCAGTCCCAGGCCGCTACCACGGCCCTCAGAGCAGAATAGAGCTCTCCCTGCTGTGTCTCCAGGCCGTCACTGTCTGGGGCCTCTCTTTGCGGTTGGCAGCACTGCCGATCAGCCATCCTGGTCACCTCTTGGCCTCAGTTCTGAAAATCCCAGTTAGTACTGGACACTGCCCAGGGAGCTCTGATGTCCCCCAAGCTGAGCCCCCTAGGAAGCTGAGGCAGCAGAGTGGGTCACACCAGCTCCAGATCCCACCCAAGGTCATGAGCTGTTTGTATTCCTAATGCAGATACAAAGGACAGGAAAGATGGCTAGCCTTTGCCCCCATTTATAGGCCCAGGCCCTCCATGCCCATGAGGGTGGGACTGGGGATCTGGGCCTGGGTCCTGGTGGAGGGTCCCACCTGTACTTGGGGTGGGTGATGGCGTAAATGATGGGGTTGTAGATGGCAGAGGCCTTGGCAATGACAGCTGGCACCGAGTTCATGTAGGGCGTCAGGATATGTGCATACCTAGGACAGAGAAGCCGAGGTCCCCTTGCCAGCTGACCCTCCCTGGAGACTCCACAACCCACCCGTCCTCTCAGGCACCTTCTTCTTAGGCCAACCAAGCCTTGCCAGGGCACAGCCCGGCCTGGTCCAAAGCGGCACAACTAAGTCATTCCCAGGGCATGCACTGTGATGCCAAGGAGAATTCTGATCTGAGGTGAATGGGAACCCAGGGAGCAGGTGAGGGAGGGGTGCTGAGAAGATGTGCCAGAGTGGGGGGGTCTCAGCAGGTCCCACAGTTCCTTGGAGACTGTGCTGCTGCCAGTAACCCCCTCCCCTCACCCTCAGTGACTCGCCCTCTGACCAGCCCTCCCCACACCCCATCAAACCCTGACGCCTGCTGCTCCCTGGCTCTTTGGGAGTTATTGCATCGGACCGCCCAACAGGGGACCAGGGCACTCCTGCACAGAAAAGCTCTCATAGCCAAACACCTGAAAGGGTTCATGGTTCTCACTGTCTCACAGTGCTCACCACGTCTGGCCAGTGTCCATGCCGTGCAGGTGTCAGTCTCCAGACACTAGCCGCAAGAAACCAGAAGCTCTGGGAGAGCTGCGTGTTCCCCAGGGGTCTGGAAGGACCCGACAGCCCTTGTAGGCCCTCAGGCCAAACCCACTGTGGCCCCGAACTCCTGAGCATGTCTCTTAGCACCTCCAGGAATGAGGCAGGCCCAGCTCGGGTGGGGTGTCTCACAGCAGCAGGGAGAATAAGGCTACGAGGCTGGACCTAAGGTGTGAGGATGGCTGGCTTGGGCTTGGACTGGGGAGGGAGAGGCTGCCCCAGGGTCCCTTTACCCTTCTCCCACCCTTCCAGCCCCCAGCCCAGTCCCTTAGCCTCTGCTCACCCGGCAAAGCCCATCAGGGCGACGGTGGAGTAGGGGGCCCAGGAGAGCACAAAGAGAAGGATGACCAGCAACTCGATCTTGGCCATCTTCCACTCATTCTGCAGCCGCTGCCGCTGCCGGGGACACTCACTGCCGCGCTCGCAGGCCCCGAAAGTCTGGAGAGCTCTAGGAAGCGAGCAGAGTCTGGGTCTGACCCCACTCAGCTTGCAGTGAGTGCCAGGGCCACGGCTACTGTGAGGGAGCCTTCTTGGACCTGGCTGTCCTCTCCATGCGGGCAGCCCTGACACCTGGGAGGCCCCCCGTGATATCCAGGCTGAGCTGCCTCCCTGTGCTTCTACCTGCGGTATTTTCTCTTTCCCCCAGACCCCTTGGCCAAGTCTGAAGCCCTCTCTTCAGAAGACCCTATCTCCTGAGACTTTTTGAAGCACCGAGTTTGCACCAGTCTGTAGGAACCCACCCCATGAACACCTGTGCTGAGCTGGTCTTTGCCCATCTGAGCCTGGGAGTGCCCTGGGGGGCTGGATACAGACTGAGCCACGGAAAGCCCTGGTGAAGGGGCACAGTCCTCCTCCCGTCGGACCCCTCCCTTGTGCCCAGCTCTTACTGGCCCGTCTCTCGGATGGCCTTGAAGATGAAGATGTAGCAGTAAACGATGGCAAGCAAGGGGAGGAAGAAGACAAAGCAGAAGAGCAGCATGGTGTAGGCGCGGACCGACGGCGTGAAGCTCACGTAGTCCCAGGAGCAAGAGGTCAGCAGACCTTCGGGCACGTAGGCACCTGGGAAGCAGGGGCAGGGTGCTCAGCCTTCGGGGCAGTGCTGGCCCAGGTTCCTCATCTAGCAGGGGCTGTGGATGTGGGGTCTGAGCTTCTCAAACACTGGCCCCGGCCCTGGCCCTGGCCCCAGCCCTGCGCAGCAGAGCAAAGAAACTGGGCGCAGTTAGGAGTTTTCCAAGCTGGTGCTATTAGAAGACAGCTGGTGAAGCCCACTGCTGCCCAATCTTACCAGTTTGGAAGATAGACCTCACCACAGCCCCAGGGTCTTACTCCCTCAGACTTAAGCCAGCTTCCTGGTCCCGCCTTGGAAGGGTAGGTGCCTGCTGCTAACCCTTCTAGCTGCTGAAGCCTCGCATCCCAACCCTTGCCTGTCTGATGTATCGCAAACTCAGCATCAGATGCACCTGTCACTTCCTGCCTGTCAGGAACCACGTGGTCTTCCCTTCTGTATCGCTGATGTATTCCCTTCCCTTAGCCTCTGATCGCTGATGGTACAGCCTCAGTTCCCCTTGCTGCTAGTCATGCCCCCTGAATGTCCATTTACCTGAGGCTTCAGCAATCCCCTGGCCCCTCCTGCCAGCTTGGGGACCCAAGTCTACCTACCTGTCCCTTGAACATGCCCCTCCCAAATTATCTTCCCATCCCCTGATTCCCTGAGCCCACTTACTCCAGCCAAAGAAGGGTGGCAGACTCCAAGCTAGGGCGTAGAGCCAGACGCCCAGCAGGACGAGCGCCGCCCGCCTCTTGGACACCATCCCGACGGTGGCCAGTGGGCGGGTGATCACCAGGTAGCGGTCCAGGGCGATGGCCGTCAGGGTAATCATGGAGGTGATGCCAAAGAGAGCCCCACAGAAGGCGTAGAATTCACAGCCTGTGGGCCAAACCCCCTGACCTCAGCGCTGGGCGGGGAGCCGATCAGATACCCGAGGGCAAGGAGGGTGTGTGGATGGTGTGTACTTAGCTCCAGCACTGGCCTCTCAAGGAAAACAGGCCTGTGTTCCTCTCACCCTGCCTGCTTGCATCTGACAGAGGTTTGTGGAAGCCTCTTGCCAACTCGTGAGTCTGAGGGGGGTGCTACCCACCCATGGCCCAAGAAGAGCATATCACTGTCTTATCTGGGCCACCCTCCACTGTGGACATCCCCTGCCCCAACCCTCCTCCTCCCCCCAGCGGAAGGGAATTCCAAGTGTCTACCTGCTTCTCCAAAGAGCCACTGCTTATAGAGGCTGCTGGCAAAGAAGACGGGGGCCTGAGTGAAGGACATGAGGAAGTCGCTGACGGCGAGGTTGATAATGAACATGTTGGCAGGCGTCCGGAGGCCTCTGCTCCTGGGAGGGGTCGGCTGCTGTCAGGAGGAGCTTCTGCTGGGGAGCTTCCCGCGAACACATGTGCTCATGCCTGCGTACCCATACACACCTGTGTGCTTGCCCTCCGGCCTGAGCTGCCGGGCCACAGACCATCCCACTGCCCAGCAAGTACCAGCCAAACAGCTCTGGAGCCTGGCATCACGGGCAGAGAAGTGAGACCCTGAGAGGCGGCAACTCATGCCTCTCTCGTCCTCCCCTCCCAGCATCTTTGCAGTTCTCACCCTCAGGGCTGGCAAAGGGGAGAGGAGCTGACGATGGTGTCCACGGGTCAGGTACTTCCAGGAACCTTGTCTCTTATAATCATCCATCTGTGTGTCTATCCCCCTCCTTCATTTTCCAGTAAGCACACTGAAGCGCCCACCCGTGAAGCAGCTTGTGGTCACAAGACTCAGTAAGTGGCACAGGCAGGGTTCACTCATTTGCTGGGCACCACACATATGAAAACTTACTTAATCATCACATTGACTCCATGAAGTAAGTGACAACTCCATTTTGCAGATAAGAAAAGTTGACTCAAAGGAGATAAGAAATCTGCTTAAAGTCATTTCAGCTAAGGGTTATTCACGCCTCCACATGCCCATCTCAGCCATTCAGCTGGTGAGTGGGGCAGGTAGAGAAGGAAGCCAAGGGTGGTGGGCAGGCCTGGCTGCTGAAGGGCTGGTGGACTCAGGATCCCTATACCAGGGCTGCTCTTTGAGGCCAGGGAAGATGCCCACTGGGGCAGGTGATGGCGGAGGTGAACCGAGTCAGAGCAAACAGGCAGAGGTGTGTGTCCTACAGAGGGGGTAGGGGGTGCACCTGGGGCCCAATCGGATACGCCACTCAGGTTGCCCTGGACTACTTTGGGACTCCTTTCCTGGCTTTGAAGGCTAGGCTCAACAGTGCCCTGGCAGAGTTGGCACCAGAATTTCAGTCCCGTGTTCTGCCCCATCTCTTCCTGGCTGGCTGCCCTCAGTGCCCAGGCTCCCACCCTGCCAACCGGGCACCTGCAGAAGGTATAGATGACCGTCAGATTTCCCAGCATCCCCGTGAGCCCCACCAGCAGGATCACAGTGCCCAGGGTGTAGTGGGCGTGGTCTGGAACATCAACCGTGGGGAAGGGGACCCAGGCAGCAGCCTGGGCCCTGACTGCCTGTGAAGAGACAGAGAAATAAGGGCATCCCCTGACCTCATCACCTCCAAATAGTCCTGAGAAGAAGAGTTAGGGTTCCCAATGGGGCAGATAAAAACTGCCCCAGTGGGGAAGGCTTAGAGCGGCAAAACCATTTGCTCATACAGCTTGCAGGTAGCTCAGCTGGAATGGAAACATGGGTCTCCCTAAAGTTGAGCCCAAGCTCCTATGGCCCAGAGGCAAAAGTCCTCTCGGAGCATGCTCAGATTACCTGTTGGAGGCTGGCAGGACAGACACATGTTTGCCAAGCAGGGACATGGCTGGAGGGACTCCATGTTTCCTAGAGAAGGCAGAGCCCTCTCCTAGGTGGGTTCCTCCCCTCTGTATGGGCCCCATCTCAAACGCCTGAGACAG
Organism: Ovis aries; assembly: GCF_016772045.2. Taxonomy (NCBI): domain Eukaryota; kingdom Metazoa; phylum Chordata; class Mammalia; order Artiodactyla; family Bovidae; genus Ovis; species Ovis aries. The sequence goes on along the minus strand of NC_056078.1, from coordinate 40,343,251 downwards.
TTAGCAAATGTATTCCAGTCCCCTTGTACTGTGTGGAGGCGCAGTCAAATTAATGAATGAATTTTAAAAATAATAATGCTTTTTAAAACAGAGAATTTATGGGGAATTCTCTGACCGTCCAATGGTTAAGGACTTTGTGTTTCCACTGCAGGGGGGCACAGGTTCAATTCTTGGTCAAGGAACTAGGATCTTGCATGCTGTGTGGTTAAAAATAAAGTTAAAAAAATAAAAAGAAAATTCAGCCCTCCCAAGTCACTGCAGGGAGGTCATCATCCTAGAAGGCCAGAACAAAGGGCCTTAAAGACAGCTGCTTTCCAGGGACGGGAGTGGCTTCATTTCTGTCCTGCCCTGGCTCCCATAGCTAATGGAGCCTTCCCTTCCTGTCCAGAACCCGGGCCAGCATCCCACAGCCCTGAGGGCAGGCTCATCACTCCCCAGGTAACGGTGGAGATGTTAGGGGATGGCCCTGGGCCTGGCAAGGATGATGGAGGCAGGAGAAGGCACCAACACCTCACTCAGGACCGGGACAAATCCTGAGGCCCAGAGTAAGCCTTCGTCTCTGGAAGGCTCTGGGGGCATCCTACCACCTCCAGAAAGAAATGGATGGGCCATTCCAACCCTTTGTCCCATAAGGCTGCCTTTCTGTTCCCCGGATGCTCTCCATGGCAAAGTAAAACATGCCACACTCTCCTCTATTGGTCTTTTTGCGTAGGACAGGTTCGGAGAGGTTCAGTAACATGCCCACCATCCCAGAGCAGAGCTCAGGCCTTTCTATCTCCCTGTCAAAGCCCCTGTTGTCCCTAGGAAGGGCACCAGGGGAGGGGAGGGAGGCTTTACATGCACACACTCGCCCCAGGCTTACCGTGGGGCTGATGGACGGAGGGTGGCCCAGGCTGGAGGCGCTGCTCCGGGAGCTGTCCCACCTGCTGGAGGAGGCTGGGGTGGCCAGGCAGCTGGATTCCTGCACCGGGCCCAGCGGGGCTCTTGGCCCTGAAGGAGGGTTCATCCTGAGGTGGGCTGGTCCTTTCTCAAGACCACAGAAAAATCAAGGGCACCAGGAGCTCAGGACATTAGCTGTGCCCAGCCTTCCAACTTTCCCCATCCTCAGCACCCCTTCCTGGTCTGCCGGCTGTCTGCTCCTGTGTCCTGCGTGGACCCAGCCTGGAGCTGTTCTTGGGGGTGGTGGCTGCTCTGTATCCAGTGAAGCACAAAGGAGAGAGTGTCACAGTTATGGCGACTGACTGTCACAGGGTCCGTCCCCACCTTTAAGTAGCGGAGCTGGGCGTGCACATGCCCATCCACTCGGCGCCTCGGCTCCCTCAGACACAGGTCCCTGAAGGTGACAGTATGCATGTGTGAATGTGCGTGTGTGTGCAGGGAGCTTGAGAGTGTGTGTCTGTGTGAGTGTGTGTCTGTGTATATTACAGAGGAGATCGCCAGACTCTGACTCTTGGACTTGGTCCTTCCCTCCGGGCAAATTTCTTTTTCCCCAAGCTCACCAAGTACAGCTTCTGCCACCCCTAAGACCCCCCAGCTCAGGGTTGTCTGTGGAGCTTATACTCAGCCTTTCCACTGGGCACCCTACTCTCACATCTGCCCACATTACCCATCACCCCTTCACAGCCATCCCGCATAGGACCAAGGCTGGCCACCCGAGGTCACAGATGCAGGAGCTAAGAGGATGTGCCGGGATATAGCACAACTGGGGGGAGATCATATCATAAGGCAATTTTTGTTTGTTGCTTTCTGATCATAAACTTTTTTTATTGAAGTGTAAATAGGAAAAAGAAACAAACCCCCCACAAAGCTGGTAGAAACCTGGGAGCTTCCCCAGGCCTGCAGGCCCGGCCTGAAGCGAGTGAGTGTCAGAGGCCGAGGGCCACACTCACCTCTGGAGCACAGTGAGAGCCGTGGAGCTGGAGAGGACAGGGGCTGTGCACTCTGCCTCCAGGGACGTCCTATGCGGTCACTGTGTCCTGGGGCACAGGGCCAAGATTTGAAGAGCCCTGGAGTGGAGAGATATGCCCTGTCCTCTTCCTTGCCCCCAAGTCTTTACGAACAGCTCTCCGAGAGCCCCAGGTTCGGGGAGCCAGGGTGGGCGATGCCTACCAACAGGTGCCAGCTCATGGCTTAGATGCGTGTCCTCCCCCAGGCCCCTCACTACAGGTTCACCATGGTGATGGGGGTGGCTGGAGGAAGAAGCTCAGGGCAGGGTCAAACAGGGTGGGGTCTCTGAGGACCAGTCCCACCAGTTCCCACCCTGGTTAGTGCACACGCCCTCAGAGACGGACCTAACATTCTTCCTTTCCCAGTGCTGAGGCTGAACTCAGGGCTCAGCAACACCCACTGGCTCTTGGTGCTTCTGTGGCCCTGGGGTCCCCAGCTGACAGTAGAACAGACACACACGCACAGCTCTCTCTCCAAGGCCTCCCCCTTTCTCCTGCCCCTCTTCTTACAACCCATTCTTCCTGCTGCAACCCTGAAGGTGTTTGGAAACACAGATTCCACCAGGTAATCCTATGCTTAACCCTTCGATGGCTTCCGTTGCTCTAAAGTCATAGATAAAGACTGAATGTGGCAAGGCGGTGAGGAAAATACTACAAATGCCACCGAGGATATAGGGATAAGAAGTGGGTTTTATTGGGGAAACTAAGGCACCAAGAGTCTGCAAGAAGAGGTGTGCTGTCTGCCACTCAGCGTCTGTGTGCACAGGTCAGGCCATCCTCACAGGGGACTGTATGCCCAGGCAAAGACCTGCCTCCCCTGCTACCGTCCCTTTTGAATGCAATCTCCACGACAACCTTGCTTCAAGAAAGAGCAGCCAAGCTCAGGCGCCAGGCAGTCTGGGTGTGGCTGCCAGCCGAGCAGGGAAGTGTCTGAGAGTGCCAGCTGCCAGCACCTGGAGACTTTCCTGGAAGCTAGATTCAGGTCTTGGGGGAAGGGGAGTTCCGATCACAGGAGGTGGTCAAGTTCAGGTGCAGATCCTCCCCCTGGTGAGGAGGAGCCAGCTTGGTGGCTGGTGACCTGAGCCTCTGGGCCCACCCACCGCCCCTGCACTCTGACTGGGCTGGCCTCTCAGACCACAGACTACACACAGTCCTGCGGTCACCCAGCCCCTGCTCACGCGCTGCTCTGGAACCTTCCTCTGCCCCTTCTCTGGTCTCAGCTCAAATACCACCTCTTCAAGGTGTCAAGGAAGGCATCTTGGGAATCCAGTTGTTCACAGCCTCCTGTCCATCTCTTGAAGCACATTACCAGTGGTGTTTATTTCATCTGATTATGTCTGTCTCTCTCTCTAGACCACAAACAGGTTATTTGTTTCACTGTTGTGACCTAATGCCCAGCAGAGTGGCTGGCATGCTGTTTCAGTAATGCAAAAGCCTCCCTGGTCCTCGATTCTCAAAGTGTGGTCCGAGGACCAAGCACATCAGGGTCACCTGGAGCCTGTTAGAAGTGCTCCAGACCTACTCAGTCAGGTGATCCACTTACACATTAAAGGGGAAGATGCCGATCTAGATTTTGCAAGCGACATAGGGACTGGTGACAGGTAGTGGAAGTCTATCCGAGGCATCCAGAGATTAGCAGCAGCGGGGCACCACATCCGAGGCTGGGAGGACCGCAGGGATTCCAGGGGCTGGAGCTGACCCCAGGGTGCCCCAGGGAGAGGGGGCTCACAGCAGGGCGGGGGAGCTGGAGCCTCTGTGGGGACATGGCTGCTGGCAGAGATGCCACGGTGAGCAGAACATGGTACAAATGCCCACCCCTCCCCTCTCTGATCTCCCGTCCTTCTCAGGAGTCTCGCAGCAGCCAAGCTTACCTGGAAGCCAGAAGTAGGGGGTGCCTGAGAGATGAGGGTCTCTCCCACAAAGCAGAGCAGGGAAGGGTTACGGAGTCCACGTGAGTCATCCCTCCGCGCCACCCCCAGTGGCCACAGTAGCCAGTGGACAGTGTATGTCCCCTCCAGCCCCGGCACCGGCCAGGAGATCACCCCTCTCACTCCACCTGTAGATGTTGCTCTTTAACGTCTCCCCCCATCCCAGGGGCTGCTCACGGAGACCCGGCCTGTGCCCTGGGTGGGCTGTGGTGCCAGCCGCCTATTCAGCCTCCACGTTTCCCCTGGCCCAGCCCAAGCCACCCTTCTGTTTAACCTGGCCTAGGAGGTTATGGACGATCACACCCATTCCCCCCACCATCCCACTTGCCCTGCCAGGGAGATCCGAAGGTGTCGTGTGCCCTCGCCCACAGCTCTACGCTGATTTGCTCTCTGCTCTTCACACTTGGCTGGTGTGGCTGGAGGTGGGAAAAGCTTTCCAGGCCCCTCACTCCTGGGGGAGCACCAGGGACATAGGAAGGGGGAGGCCTGAGAGCTCCTCTGGGATGACAAAGAAGGCTTGGGCATCTGCGCAGCCAGGAGCCAGGGAGGCAGGAGTATGATGTTTGATGTTAGATCACGCAGGAGTCAGAAACGTCTCTGACAGTGGGCCCTCAGCAGACATGTAACTGCGCTTGTCGAGGGATGGTGGCCAACCAGCAGCATGACACTGCTCACAGGGCCCTGATGATGACTTTAGATACAGGTCTCCCGAGTTCCAGAACTCCTGTCCTCTGCAGAGAAGCTGTAAAAGTCCTTGGAGGAAAAGCCTCATGGTCCCGCGTTTCTGTGGTTCTGGCCACAGCACCCAGCACCCAGGGAGGGAGGCAGGCCTTCCTGCCCTCCAGCCTGGCCTAGCAGACAGCACAGTAATGCCATCCCCATCCTGTCCACTCCTGGGACCAGTTTCCTCACCCCGATGCTGGCCGGGACTGTCTGGTTACCCAGAGACTCTTGGGAAACTCCCTGCAGCTGTTTCCAGGGGATATTAAGTGTCTCAGTGAACACGATCCTGCAGGCACCTGGCCAACCGCTCACCTGGACCCTCCCTCACCAGGAACCTGCCGGATTCCAGGCAAACCCTGATAGGATAGGGCCCTCCTTCCTTCCCTTAGCCTGAGGGAGAGACCGTAAATGCAGAAGCTCAGAAAATCCTTGCTTGTATGTTGCCTTGCATCATATAGCCGGAGTGTAGCTCTGCCCTTCTAGCTGCCCTGGGCTTAAGAGTGCTATTCATTCCCCCACAGCCTGGCCTGCACCTGCCCACTGGGAGATAGCCAGTTGACCTGATGGTCCTAATAATGTCTCTGTGGCCGACCTCTGTCTCTGGTGCTCTCTCCATCCTTATTTCCCTTCTGGCCGCTCCCACTGAGTTCTCTTCTACGCAGCCTGTGCTAGCCAAGTGGGGCGGGGCGGGGCAGGGCAGGAGGGGGAGAGCTGCAGGGCAGAGTCTACACAGTGCTGCGGGGCTGTCTTTTGTGGCTGCTTCCTGGGTCTGACGCCTCATGGTCCTGCTGGCCCAGGCGCTCAGGGCTCCCCTCTGACTCCACGTTCCATTTCTGCTGATCCGTGCATGTCATTTCAGTGAGTCCAGCCCAGGAGTCTTCAGCTTCATCCCTATCCTGGGGCCATGCCTTCATCAAACAACTGCAGCGGGGCGCCAAGCCCTGAGCCGGCACCACTCACCGCGGCTGCCCCGGCAAGGCCACCCTCAGAAAGCGATCCCTTCCCCGCTTTAGCGGGAGGCTTCTGTTGAGGGAATCCGGGCCAGTTGAATAGGTGTGAGGGAGGACTCAGGAAACAAGAAGTCACGGAAAACATAGCGAATAGTGAAGTCGCTCAGTCGTGTCCAACTCTTTGCGACCCCATGGACAGTAGCCAACCAGGCTCCTCCATCCATGGGATTCTCCAGGCAAGAATACTGGAGTGGGTTGCCATTCTCTTCTCCAGGGGATCTTCCCGACCCAGGGATTGAACCTGGGTCTCCCACATTGTAGGCAGACGCTTTACCATCTGAGCCACCAGGGAAAGCATAAGTAAGGCCGAAAGAACAAACCTTTAACTAGAGAACTGATTACATACTCTAGAAGGGCATGTGGGTGTTGAAAAAAAAACAAAAACAAAAAAAAACAAAAAAACCCTTCGAGTGGGTGGTCCTGTATTTTACATAGCTTGGGCACACACAGAAGCCCATCAAAAGCAAGAATTTGCTACTGGACTTAACGAAATTTAGAGTGAGTGAGCTGGGTGAATGAAGTAAAAAAATACAAACTTCCAGTTGTAAAATAGCTAAGACCTGCGACGTAGGGTTCAGATGGTTAATAATACTCTATTGTCTATTTGAAAGTTGCTAAGAAACTAGATCTTAAAAGTTCTCATCACAGGAAAAAGATTCTTTTGCTGTCTCTCATACAGGGTTATCGTTACCATCTTTCTAAATCTGTGGGAGAGGGAAAGGGTGGGATGATTTGGGAGAATGGCATTGAAACATGTATAATATCATATGTGAAACGAATCACCAGTCCAGGTTCGATGCATGATACAGCATGCTTGGGGCTGGTGCACTGGGATGACCCAGAGGGATGCTACGGGGAGGGAGGAGGGAGGGGGGTTCAGGATGGGGAACACGTGTATACCTACGGCAGACACATGTTGATGTATGGCAAAACCAATACAATATTGTAAAGTAATTAGCCTCCAATTAAAAGAAATAAATTTATATTTTAAAAAAAAGAACTTACAAATAAAAAGGAATGACATAAAAAAAAGAAAAAGATTTGTAACTATGTGTGGTAATGGATCAGAGAAGGCAATGGCACCTCACTCCAATACTCTTGCCTGGGAAATCCCATGGACGGAGGAGCCTGGTAGGCTGCAGTCCATGGGGTTGCTAAAAGTCGGGCATGACTGAGTGACTTCACTTTCACTTTTCACTTTCATGCATTGGAGAAGGAAATGGCAACCCACTCCGGTGTTCTTGCCTGGAGAATCCCAGGGACGGGGGAGCCTGGTGGGCTGCTGTCTATGGGGTCGCACAGAGTCAGACATGACTGAAGCAACTCAGCAGCAGCAGCAGCAGCAGCAGTAATGGACGGTAACTGGACTGATCGTGATCATTTTGCAATATATCCAAATATTGAATCACTATGTTGTATAATATAACGTTATGTCATGAAAATAATGTTAGGTCTGTCGTATCTCAATTAAAAAAAAACATGAAACTCATCCCTTGGCACCTTTGACATTTTCTAGTTGAGCACTCTAATTGGGCACACAGAAAGGCTCGATCTACCCTAGGAATTACTATACACTTTTTCTGATCTTTTGGTGATATGCTGGAACAGCAGGAAAAACAATTTTCTTCTTCAAAATTTTTAGCTGGGGACTTCCGTGGTGGTCCACTGGTTAGGGATCTGCCTTCCAATGCAGGGGACATGGGTTCGATCCCTGGTTGGGGAATTAAGATCCCACATGCCGCAGGGCAACTAAGCCTGTGAGCCACAACTAAAGAAGCGTGCACACCGCAATGAAGAGCGTACATGCCACAGCAAACATCCCGCGTGTCACAGCTAAGAGTCAATGCAGCTGAATAAATATTTAAAAAACTTGTTCTGTATCTGTTTAAGAAAAATCTAAATGGTGTATGTTTACAAAAACGCGTACATATAAAGCTATACACATTAAATGTATTAGAATAGCCTCCTGTGGAGAAGAAGGTCATGAGAGTGGGGAATGGGGATAAAAAAGGAAATAAAAGGGAAAAAAAGACTATTAAAAAAAAATTTTTTTAGCTGATCTTAACCACAATGCTTAGCTGTTCCCCGTGGAGTGGAGTATTTTTCTGAGGGCAGGAGGAAGGGAGGAAGGTACACACTTTGACTTAGGACAGTCAGGAGAGGTTTCTGACTGCTCAGAGCGCACAGGTGTCATCTACAATTAGCTAGGGATGTTCTTAGAGAAGAGTGATTCTGGATATAAGGTGCGTCTGGGTCTGTTCCCAGTGACCACCCCACAAGCCCTCCTTTATCTGAGCATGGCCTGAGTGGCACCGGAAGACTTCTGAATGAAAATCCTGCGTTGAAATTGGATTTGTCTTTTGATGTGACTGTAGACATGTCAGCTTTGGGAGCAGAATCCTGAAACTGTAAACACTGAATTTCCTTTCACGTCTGCCCAGCGCTGCTCCTATCCATAAGGGCCTGGGAAGTAACAAGCAACATCTCTAAGACTGTTTCCTCAGCCCTAGAATGAGGCACTGCTGCTGCTGCTGCTGCTAAGTCGCTTCAGTCGTGTCCGACTCTGTGCGACCCCATAGACGGCAGCCCACCAGGCTCCCCCGTCCCTGGGGTTCTCCAGGCAAGAACACTGGCGTGGGGAGGCACTAAAACTGCTCTATTCATAAGGAAGTGTATAGAGGACACTAGCAAGCTGCCCCCAGAGTCAGGGCCCCAGGCTAACAGGGGCTGTCGTGCCTGGAGCTGCGAATTTTGGACAGCACAAACATTTGCATCATCACCGGAGAACAGTGGGATCCTCTAGAGCTGCACCGCAGTGTGGAACTTTGTGACCTCGGGCAGCTCTTCTCCTCTGAGCCTCCTTTCTTACCTATAAAATGGAGACAGCAGTGCCAGCCTCATTGGCTCCAACGATTAAATTGACAAGAGTGACACAGTGAATTACCTGACACAGTGCCTGGAGCTCAGCAGGCCTGGGCAGTGCCAGCCCCCATGTCTTGCACCTGGTTGCTGAGGCTGAGGCTGGTTACCTGGCCTTCCCTTCTTTCTCTGGGGCCCAGGCAGGTCTTGTCACAGGCCATTTTGTGCAGAGTGAGTCCCTACCCAGACCCTCCGGGAGCGGGCATAGGAGCAACAGGAGGAAAGGCAGGTATGCTGGCCACAGCTCTTTTCCCAGAGTGGGGAAGGGAGCTGGGAAGGGAGCTGGCATGGGAGCTGGCATGGGAGCTTGTAGCCAAGCACGCCAGCCCCATAGCCTCCAGGGCCCCCAGCTCCCCTACCTTTGGGAGCCGCGGGGGTTAGTTCTTTGCAGGCAGTGAGTGTGTTGGTGGGAAAGGTGCTCATTCTCTCCTTTTGCAAAACCAGCTAATCCCAGGAGACGCTAGCAGTTTCAGGCAGCCAGAGTTAGGGGCTGGTGTTGGCTGGCGCCCTCCACATTAGGGTCCTCAAACGCAGCAGAAAGTTGCAGGGTCCCCCAGGCCTCTATCCTGTCTTTCCTTCCCTGCTTGGTCCGGTTCGGGCTCTGGGCTGAGCACACAGATGTGCCTCTGTGAGACTTCAGGGCCTCTCTTCTCTCTCCCCCCCCCCCCACCCCCGTCCTCTGTCTTCTGCCTTCACACCCAGCCCCCAAGGCACTCTGGAGTCACTTGGGAGTTTAATGAATTAAACACCTGGAGTCCAACCCCACAGACAGCTTTAGTTGGGCTAGGGTGTGGCCTAGGCATCGGGATTTTTAAAAAACGCTGCTGAACACAAAGTGGTAGGCACTGACCCCCACCTTTATGTCGGTGCCATTCAGGCACACATCTGGACACACTCCTGCCCTCCCACCTGCTCTCCGCTCCTTCTCCTTCGTTTGCTGCTACCGCTTTGCAAACTCTCTGTATGGTCAAGCCACTCAAGATGGTGGATCTCTTGCTCTCTGTACATTCCATGCCAGACCAGCGCCTACTTCACGTAGGTCTTAGGCATGTGATTGACCTTCCCATGTACTTGCTCCAGGCCCCAGCTGTTGACAGTTCTCATCAAGAGGGTGGTGAGGGGCATGCCCTCCTATTAGTTTCCCTGGTAACTAATGAGCCCCCCGGATGTCAGTTTTTCTGTAACTGGTAATCTCTCCTTCCACCAACCCCCCAGGAGCAAAGACTGCTGCCATGTTTTATCCACCGGCTGCCACGCACTATGGTGTGTCCCTCCAGGGCCTAGCTTCAGACAGGTAAGATCCCCCTCCCACCCATTAAACCATGGATGTCTCTACTGCTGACTCCTGAGGGGTGTGGCCCAACACGACTTGCTCAGGGCACTGTCTGGATTCAGACCTCACCCAGCCTGTTCGAGCCCCTGCAAAGTGGGGGAGAGGTGTGGTGAAGGAGGTCCAGTACCTGCTGCTGAGGGCCAGAGGGGCACAGGAGAGGAGCCTGGTGGCAAGGAGTGAGAAAAGCAGATACTATGAGGTAGGGGACCAGGCAAGAGACAGGGTTCTTAGCCTGGAGTTTGTGGGTAGAGTTTAAGGCACCCATGAACTTGGGTGACAAAAGAAAGGATACTGTTGTTTGCACTAACCTCTAGCTGAAAGTTAGCATTACATTCATTATAAATGTGGACAAAACCCATGTCTTATTACCTGTGACTTTGTTACCAGTGGAAATCAGTGCCCCTTTTCTATGACAGACAATGGTTTTGCTTGTCACTACTTCAGAATTGTGTGTGCACGCTAAGTCACTTCAGTCATGTCTGGCTCTGTGCAACCCTATGGACTGTAGCCCACCAGGCTCCTCTGTCCATAGGATTCTCCAGGCAGGCATACTGGAGTGGGTCGCCTTGCTCTCCTCCAGGGGATCTTTCTGACCCTGGAATTAAACCCATGTCTCCTGCATTGCAGGCAGCTTCTTTACCTCTGAGCCACCGGGGAAGCCCATGGGCCTGCTTAAAGCCTCCACTCGGTCTTATTTCTGATTTGTTAAGAAGCGCACATGTTACTCCATCGTGAATTTACTATTTAATATTAATTAATATTAACCGAGTCACTGTAATCAGTTCCCTTTGTAATTCTGTGTATTTTATTTCATGCGTTGAAAACATTCTGGAAAAGGGCTTCATTTTAGGCGGCACAGCACCCTCAAGGGGTCCCTGGCACAATAGGGGTGAAGAAACATGGAGTAGAAGATGAGGCCAGGAGGTGGAAGCCGTGATTCCAGGGACTAGAGGTCGCCTCCCTTGGGTCCCCCCCAAGGGCCACCTGGAAGTCCTGAGAGCTACCCATTCTGCTGGAAGGCTTGGTCTGTGCCAGGCCCGGTTGTTCAGGTTTGCCTGGGTCCCCTGAGCCTGCCAGAGTCTGGAAGGAGTTTCCTGACCTCAAGGCCCCACTCTCCACCCCAACCCCTGAGCCCCAGCACCTGGCTGCACGTCTAGCCCTGCCCTTTTGTCGGATAAACTGCAAGCTTGGCAGCCAGCAGAGCTGACCGACACAGGGAGGGCAGAGTCTGGGGGAGGCCTGGGCCACCCAGAGATGAGAGGACCCCAGGGTGTGGCAGTTACCCCAAGACAGAGTCTGAGCATGGGAGGTGCCGTCCCAAGCGGGGGACTCTGAGCGGGTGAGCTGTGCTTGGGACCACGCCTCCCTGGAGATACAGGAGCTGCTAGGCTTTCCAGGGAGGGCTAGACAGAGTCTGGAGGTGGAGACAGGCTAACAGTACGAGACTGACTTCCAGCATGGAGGGGTGGGGAAAGGGGGTTCCTGCTCCCCTGCCCTTTGACACAAAGGAGGCCCAGACTCACGCCCCTGTAGCTCAGACCCTCCAGCCAGGCTGCCCCTCTGCTCTTTTCACTCACAGAGGCTGCCTCAGCCTTTCCCTAATCATCTAAAAGTGTCTCAGAATCCTACTCTGGATTGGAAAAGCCTAAATTAGAACAAATGACCTTAATCTGGGGACTTGAAATAAAAACATTACTTGATTTTACAGAACCCCGAGCATAAAAGCCTGAAAGTTTTTAAAGCACGTCCACACTCTCCCCACCCCTCCCTAGGGCCTCCTCTAATCCTAGGTCTAATTAAAAAGCACAATCAGAACTTCAGACCCCTCCCCCAAGTAGCCAAGCCCTGAATTAGTTTCCTTGGGTTCAAGTTTCTGACCTTTAGACTTCTTGCACAAAAATGATGTTTCCCCACGAGAAAGAATGCAGGCTTGGGGATCCCTAAGCATTGTTTTCAAACTCTCTGAAGAAAGCTAAGCTGCATCTCTCTCCATCACGGGTTCTGCTGTGCCTGCCTCTGGTTAGTGTCCCCGGAGGGGCTGCCGTCCAGGAGGTGTGAGGTTTCTGGTACCCCTAAGCCCCCTGACATAGGCAAATCTCCATCCTGGGTCCAGACCTGCTGAGCACACAAAGACAGGTGTTTGCAGGACCTGGGGGAGGAGTTGAGCCTTGAGGAGGAAGCTGGCCTCACAATAACAAAGCCTCCCCATACATCAGACCTCCTGTGCCCCTGAGAAGGGTGAAGGTGCTCGTCTGAGCATGTATGTGCCTCACGGAGAGCCATATCAGCAGGATATCCCACTGAAGAACAGCTCCTTGCCCCACCCTTCTGCCTCCCCCTCCACCCTTCTCTTGGGCCTGGTCTCAGCCCTCCTGTGCTCAGAGATGGCTCCTAACCAGACCATCCAGTTCTTGACAACCAGACAACCCCTTTGCCATTTTTTTTTTTTTCTTGCCACTTTTGATTAGAAATTTCTGGTACTTCAGCTCCAAGAACACTGGGTAGAAAGGACTCAACTGGTCCTGGGAGTGAGGTGAGCAGAGTAGGAAAGGGGAAAGGCAGTCAAAAGGACCGTCTTAGGTAAAGTCCTGGCCTCCACCTGATTCTGGGGGAAAGTGTGGTGTGTAAATTACCATTGAGAGTTGACCCAACCTCGAGGAAGGGAAGTTTAGCTTTCCTCCACTAGCAGTCCTTGGCTACAGGCTGCTCTGGAGAGGCGTAGGCATTTCCAGTTCACTCCAGAGCCCAAGGAACAAGGAAACCCAGATGCCAGCCCTTAGAAGAGGGTGAGTACACAGAACTGGTGAATGGGGGCCACAGGACCTGTGCAGAGTACCCGAAACTCCTGCTACACTGAGCAAATAATTGGAATAAAATTCTCCAAAAGACAACAGGCGCTCAGTGGGGCACAGGATCCCTGAGTGGGAAGGAAGGTCAGAGGTCGTTAGTGGACTCCCAGCTTCTGGTCCACCCTCTCTGAGGGAGAATCCATTCCTCTCGAAGGTTTAACCTTCCAAATTTGTCATCTTCTCTTGAGTCCACCAGAGCATCCTGTCCTCCAGTCTGCAGAGCTGACTGACCCATAAGCTGCTAGAAGAGTCTTTGGCCAATATTTTCTCGCGTGACTACGATAACCCAGGTACTCACCTCGCCAGCACCCCTGCCCATCCACTCTAGTCGGCTTTCAGGAAGGAGATTATCTGGCATGCAGAATTTGTATAAATCTAGCCACTGTTCCCTTTCTCCTTGTTGACAGGTTTTAGAATTGACCTGCATAGACATGAAAGCTTCTAGAGTTTGCTTTTCTGGCTTTCTAGATAATGGGATATTTCTTCCCCACGTCTCCCTTGGTGCCTGTACCCCAAAGGCTCTGGGGGAAGGACTGTACCTGTTGTGTTCAGCGGTGCATCCCCAAAGTCTCTCCTGGTGCCCAGCAAACAGGAGGAGGTGCTAAGTGACTATGTGTTGAGCAAAACTGATGTCACAGGGCGATTTTTGTAAAACAAAGTGTGAAGAATGAGCTTTGGCTCAGCCTCGATTCCCTGGAAAAGTCTGAGGCAAAAGTTTAGATGTTAACACTTTTGGGGGGGAGTGAATCCCAGGGTAGCTGGAGTGAGACAGGCAAAGAAGGAGGGAAGGCAGGAGTGAGATGGCCATAGCTCTGTGATAAGCACAGCAATTGCTCAGCTGCATAAGACATCTTCAGAGAGGCTGTAGGACCACTGTGATGCCAAGAAGTCTGCCTCAGGGGAGAGAGGGAGAAAAATAGATCCGCAGGACCCCGCCTCCCAGCTGCCTGTTTTCTGGGTGGCCTTACCGGCCCTGGCTAGCCCTCACTATGCGTGCTGCCCCTGTGGCCTCAGCAAGCACTGGGAGAGCTGCGTCTCAAGACCATGGTGGTCTACAGCCGTGGTGGTCTACGGCCGCAGCTTGTAGGGTAAGCCAGGCAATAAGCAGAAGCCAGTGGCACTCCCCACCTGCTCTCCTGCAGCCCGCAACTTTGCAGGCTGCCCGGGGCTGGCCAACAAGCAAGCAGAGATGCCAGGCGGGCCTGCAGCTTCTTGTGTCTCCATGGGAACAAGCTTCACAATAGGAGGAAGAGACATGCGGCATGAACTGGGGTGGGGGGCAGGTGTGCCACAGGGCTTCCCAGGTGGCTCAGTGATAAAGAAACCACCTGCCAATACAGGAGACGCAAGAGACACGGGTTCCACCCCTGCGTCAGGAAGGTCCCCTGGAGGGTGAAATGGCAACCCACTCCAGCGTTCTTGCCTGGAGAATTCCATGGACAGAGGAGTCTGGCGGGCTGCAGTCCTTAGGGTCGCAAGGAATTGGGCGTGACTGTGTGACTGAGCATGCCCAGGTGTGCCCCAGCGTCAGGTGGTTGGGCAGGGGTCACTAGGCAGACCTGGTCTGTACCCACAGGCTGTGCCCAGTTCAGCAACTCCCCCCTATGAAGATCCAAATTCTCACTGTGCCTCAAGGATGTGGGGGTGTCAGGCTGCAGCCAACACTGGCCAACACCTGCGATTAACATTTTGTTCTCTAGTCTCCGTCTCCTGGAGCTACAAGCTTACTAGGTTCATCGTCTTCTTCCGGTTTATTGTAGGTGACGGTTTTGTCAAATACACTCGTGTATAACAGCTTCCGCAATCATCTTCCTTGCCCCATAAGTCAATGCCACAAAAGTGAGATTTTAAGATAACCTCCATCTCCCAGCAGCAATTTTTGTACCAATCAAAGTATGCTAGGTTATGACAAAATTTGGAAGACATGAAGTAACAAAGATTTACTTCTTGTTTACGCCGTACATATCTACTCCAGCTTGCTGGGTCCTCTTCACACCTTCTCACTCCAGGATATAGGCTAATGAAGTAGTCATGATCACTGCCATGAACAGTCATGAACACTGCCAAACTCAAAAGCAAAAGTATTGACCTAGAGGGTAACAAATCAGCTGTTCTGGCCCGGAAGTGACATGCATTTGCTCCCAACAGTGGCCGGAACTAGTCATGCAGTACCCCATCCAACCACAAGGGGGCGATGAAACAACGAGGAGTCCCGAAGGCAAAGAGCAGGAAATATTTGGTCAACAACACAATTCAACTGCTTATGAGCTCTATAGTAGAATGTTCTCTGGATCTAGGGATAGAGGCCTAGCTTTACTAGAGTTGCAGCCCCTCATAATCCCATTTCCAAACCTGAGACGCCACTAGCCAGTTTTAACAGCGCAAGTATATACTACGCACAATTTTTCTAGTTTTCCGCCAAAGAACTTGTGATTTTGCCAGGTAAAGGACCACCTCCCAGGCTTTCAGGCACAATTGACCCTGGCTCAATAAAACCTCAAAAAAATAAAATAAACCCTGGAGTCAATAAAACCGCTTCCTTGATATGTAGAGCACCAGCCTGGTCCTCCAGTCAGGACTTTAAGAGCCTCGGGTGATTACTGAAACTTCGGCCACTGTCAGCAGCAGGCCCTGTGAAGCAGCAATCTACAGTCATTTCCCCAGTTTCTGATTGTGTAGGTTGACCAGGTGACCTAACTGCCACAGACCTGCTCCCTGACTTGAAGAGTAAGTCTATTGCAATAGGAAAAGCCAAGTAGCAGCCACTGGAGCATCCTTTCTGGCCTGCTGCTGCTGCTGCTGCTAAGTCGCTTCAGTCGTGTCCGACTCTGTGCGACCCCATAGATGGCAGCCCACCAGGCTCCCCCGTCCCTGGGATTCTCCAGGCAAGAACACTGGAGTGGGTTGCCATTTCCTTCTCCAATGCATGAGAGTGAAAAGTGAAAGTGAAGTCGCTCAGTCATGTCCGACTCTTCACGACCCCATGGACTGCAGCCTACCAAGCTCCTTGTCCATGGGATTTTCCAGGCAGGAGTACTGGAGTGGGGTGCCATCACCTTCTCCACCCTTCTGGCCTAAGAGGAAACAAAAAAGAAGTTAGCTCCTTGCTCCCTATGGTTGGAGACTGTTGTGTTGCTTTTGTTTTCTCTCCTGTGCCTGAGTGATTGCTGCCAGCTAGCATGAAGGGTGCCTGCAGCTAGGGGAAATGAGTGTGCGAGAACCCGACAGAGACTAGGGGCATAGCTGGTGGTACGTACCCAAAGATGGCCAACAACCAGGGACAAAATCCAGAGCATATTCAGAGAGTTCCTTCTGTGGAGGAAGTACGATGCCTGATCAAGGGCAGTGGAAGGAGAAACATCGCAAAATAAAAAAATAAAGACAAGGGGAGGCAGAGACTTCTTAGGAAATGAGTCTGTCCTTCTGTAACTGAAAAATCACCTTATACATTGCAATGCATGATGACTCTTCATCAAAATATCTCAAAATATCTTCATCAAAATATCTATTTTTCCAACTTCTGTTCATCAAGAATATATATATATATATAACTTTTGAGATATAAAGGGAATAGTTATATCTGTGTCCATCTAGTTTAATAATTTACTCATATTTTAAACCACAGTTTAAAGTGATGTTTCAATCTATAAATGTTTCTTTCTTCCATTACGCATTTTGTGAAACAACTTGGTATCTTTGTTAGTCCTAGGGCCTCCTGTTGAGTCATCCAACAGGTTTCTTGAAAAAGGTCATTTCCTCAGAGCTGAAAACCAAAAAGGCCTTGAGAATTCCAACTCCCCACTTACCATCAAAAAGGTCTCAAGGAAATAAGTTTTCCGATGGTACACTTACTGAAGGTGGAAATGAGGAGCCACTTGACCACCCCGTGGAGGTGTGAGACGGGTGTAACGCCAGGGGACACCCAAAGCACTGTCTACCGAAGGGTGGGAAAAGCAGTGACCCCGGGCCGTGTGACATGGTCACAGCAGGTTAGGTTATGAACAAAGCATCTAAAAAAATTTCTTAGGTTAAAAAAAAGAAGGAACTTTAATAGGCTAAAGGGAATATAAGTCATGTCATCAGAATGCAATGTGTGACTCAAACATTTGGAGATAATCAAGGCAATTTCCCCTTGATTAGACATTAGATGTTTCAAAGAAATGATTATTTTTTAAAGATGAAGTAATGGTATGGTGTTTTTGTTAAAGGAATCCTTTTCTTAAAGATATACAATGTCTAGAATTTACTTTAAAGTCATCCAGCAGCAGAGGTTGGGGAGGAGATAGAGGAAATGTGTGTGTGTGTGTGTTCGAGGGGAAAATAAAGAGGAAACAAGATTAGCTACAGCTACTAATTGGTGGATGAGTACGGGGCAATAATTACACTATTGTCTTTGCTTTTACATATGACATCCTCCAGGGACTCCAGCAGAGAATTGTGTATCTGTGTACCAGTGTCCATAGCAGCACTGTTCACAACAGCCAAAAAGCAGAAACAACCCAAGTTTCCGTCGACAGGTAAACTGAGAAATTAAATGTGATATATAAATGCAGTGGAATATTATTCAGCCATTAAAAGGAATGAGATTTTGATATATAGTACAACATGGTACACTTTGAAAGCATTATGCTTAATGAAATAAGCCAGACACAGAAAGTCAAATATCATATGATTTCATTTATATACGGTACCTGGATTGGCACACAGGAGAGTAGAGGGTACCACGGGCTGGAGGATGACTGGAAGTGGATATTATTATTTAATGGGTATGATTTATGTGGGGAAGGATGAAACATTTTGGGGATAGATAATGGTCATGGAAACAGTATTGTGGAATGTTTTCACTCTCGCCAAACTGTACTTACAAACGGTTAAAAGGATGAACATTATGTGCATTTTACCATGATTTTTAAAAGAATTTGTATTAAATTTTGGCTGCACTGCATAGCATGCGGGATCTTCACTCCCCAGGCGGGGATTGAACCTGCGCCCTCGGCAGTGAAAGCACAAAGTCTCAACCACTGAACCACCAGGGAAGTCCCCACAACAATTGTTTCTTAAAGTTAATTAATGGTAATGAGTGGCAACATAATTATTGGATCAGACCACCCCAAAGCAAAACCAAATCAAAACAGTGTGATACTGGGACCAGGTGGTAAATGGATCAGAGCAAACAGTCCAGAAATAGAGCCCTGGGTACATGTGAGTTGGGGGGGGGGGTGGTCCCTAGTAGCAGAACCTGACTCTGGGATCCTTGTGTAGCAATTTGCTGAGGGACAGCTCTTAGGAGAACTCTTGGGGAGTGAGGAAAAAGCAGCACCAGATGGGTGAGAAGAGGCAAAGCTGTGGGCTCAGGAGAAGCCTAGACTCAGCCTGATCCCTCAGGGACTCAGGAACATGGCTGGCACCACAGAGGTTGTCCCAGGCATGAGTAACCTAGTACCCCCTGCATCCATCAGTCAGTGGCATGCATGGGGTGGGGTGTGACCTTCCAAGCATCTCTAGGCAAGGCAGCTCCTATCAGTCGAGGTCAGCCCTCCCAAGAACAATGCAAGGGTGAGCAGTTAGCAGTTGAGGACTCCAGCAGCAAGAAGATGGGGGTACCAGCCTGGTGAAAGGACTCTAGATACCAAGAACCTCATTACAATATGGTAAGTTAATAAATTAAAGTGCAGCATTTCAAGTCAGAGTGGGAAGGATAGAATATTCAATAAATGATGTCAAGACCATTGATTATCTATTTGGAAAAAAAAACAGCTTGAGCTACACCTCATACTATGAATGAAAATAGGTTTCAAATGGACCCAAGATTTATCCATTTTACAAAACAAACAACAAAATGGATTTGTTCTCTAGATTTACATAACAAATTAGTCCCAAATTTAGCAGCTTTAGACAAACATTTGCTAACTCAGCTTCTGTGGGCCAGGAATCTGAGAGTAACTTAGCTGGATGGTTCCGGCTCAGGGTCCCTCATGAGTTTGTAGTCAAGATGTCATCTTAGTGTTCAACTGGAGAGGGATCCACTTCCAAGATCACTCAGGTAGTTGTTGGCAGGCCTCAATCCCTTAGTGGTTATTGCCCAGAGACCTTGTTCCTTGCCAGGGGCATCTCCATGGTTTATCTGAATGCCCTAAAAATATGGCAGCTGCCTTGCTCCACAGTGAGTGACCTAAGAGAGAAAGATGGAAGGTGCAGTCATGTATAACCTACTATCAGAAGTGACAGACCATCACTTCTCATATTCTTTTGATCACATTGTGTGAACTCCTGCACAATGAAGGAGGGGACGACACCATGGTGTGAGTGCCAGGAGCAGGGATCACAGGTTGTCTTGGAGGCTGCTTACCACACGAAATCCTTGAAAATATATAGAAAAGTATTTTGATAATTAGTAGCTAAGCATGTTAATAAATCCAGAAGACACAAAATAAATATTATTTTATCTGCTGTAAGGTAAAAGACATGACCAATATCTCATTTCTCTCTTGTTTAAAACATATATGCCTTCCTGGTTTGCTTTTGGAAAATTGCTTTCCCTGACTGTGTGTAGCTCTGGTGGCTGTGATAGTCTCTATATGCTCAGTTCAGTTCAGTTGCTCAGTCGTGTCTGACTCTTTGTGACCCCACAGACTGCAGCACGCCAGGCCTCCCTGTCCATCACCAACTCCCGGAGCTTACTCAGACTCATGTCCACTGAGTCGGTGATACCATCTAACCATCTCATCATCCTCTGTCGTCCCCTTCTCCTCCCACCTTCAATCTTTCCCAGCATCAGGGTCTTTTCAAGTGAGTCAGCTCTTCACATCAGATGGCCAAAGTGTTGGAGTTTCAGCTTCAACGTCAGTCCTTCCAATGAACAGCCAGGACTGATCTCCTTTAGGATGGACCGGTTGGATCTCCTTGCAGTCCAAGGGACTCTCAGGAGTCTTCTCCAACACCACAGTTCAAAAGCATCAATTCTTCGGTGCTCACGTTTCTTTATAGTCCAACTCTCACATCCATACATGACTATTGGGAAAATCATAGCTTTGACTAGGTGAACCTTCCTTGGCAAAGTAATGTCTCTGCTTTTTAATATGCTGTCTAGGTTAGGCATAGCTTTTCTTCCAAGGAGCAAGCATCTTTTAATTTCATGGCTGCAGTCACCATCTGCAGTGATTCTGGAGCCCAAGAAAATAAAGTCTGTCACTGTTTCCATTGTTTCCCCATCTGTTTGCGATGAAGGGATGGGACCAGATGCCATGATCTTCGTTTCTGAATGTTGAGTTTTAAGCAAGCTTTTAAACTCTGCTCTTTCACTTTCATCAAGAGGCTCCTTAGTTCTTCTTCACTTTCTGGCATAAAGGTGGTGTCATCTGTGTATCTGAGGTTATTGATATTTCTCCTGGCAATCTTGATTCCAGCTTGTGCTTCCTCTAGCCCAGTGTTTCTCATGATGTACTCTGCATAGAAGTTAAATAAGCAGGATGACGATATACAGCCTTGATGTACTCCTTTTCCTGTGGGAACCAGTCTGTGTTCCATGTCCAGTTCTAACTGTTGCTTCCTGACCTGCATACAGATTTCTCAAGAGGCAGGTCAGGTGGTCTGATATTCCCATCTCTTTAAGAATGTTCCACAGTTTATTGTGATCCACACAGTCAAAGGCTTTGGCATAGTCAATAAAGCAGAAATAGATGTTTTTCTGGAACTCTCTTGCTTTTTCAGTGATCCATAGGATGTTGGCAATTTGATCTCTGGTTCCTCTGCCTTTTCCAAATCTATCTTGAACATCTGGAAGTTCACGGTTCACATACTGTTGAAGTCTGGCTTGGAGAATTTTGGGCATTACTTTGCTAGTGTGTGAGATGAGTGCAATTGTGCGGTAGTTTGAGCATTCTTTTTCATTGCCTTTCTTTGCGACTGTAATGAAAAATGACCTTTTCCAGTCCTGTGGTCACTGCTGAGTTTTCCAAATTTGCTGGCATAATTAGTGCAGCACTTTCACAGCATCATCTTTTAGGATTTGAAATAGCTCAGCTGGAATTTCATCACCTCTACTAGCTTTGTTCGTAGTGATGCTTCCTAAGGCCTACCAGACTTTGTATTCCGGAAGGTCTGGCTCTAGGTGAGTAATCACACCATTGTGGTTATCTGGGTCATGAAGGTCTTTTTTGTATAATTCTTCTGTGTATTCTTGCCACCTCTTCTAAATATCTTCTGCTTCTGTTAAGTCCATACTGTTTCTGTCCTTTATTATGACCATTTTTGCATGAAATGTTCCCTTGGTTTCTCTAATTTTCTTGAAGACACCTGGATATGCTAGCCATTGGTTTTTTTTTTTTTTTAAAAAAAATCTTTAATTCTTACATACATTCCCAAACATGAACCCCCTCCACCTCCCTCCCCAAAACATCTCTCTGGGTCATCCCCATGCACCAGCCCCAAGCATGCTGCATCCTGCATCAGACATAGACTGGCGATTCAATTCACATGATAGTATACATGTTAGAATGTCATTCTCCCAAATCATCCCACCCTCTCCCTCTCCTCTGAGTCCAAAAGTCCGTTATACACATCTGTGTCTCTTTCCTGTCTTGCATACAGGGTCGTCATTGCCATCTTCCTAAATTCCATATGTATGTGTTAGTATACTTTTCTGGCTTACTTCACTCTGTATAATCGGCTCCAGTTTCATCCATCTCATCAGAACTGATTCAAATGAATTCTTTTAACGGCTGAGTAATACTCCATTGTGTATATGTACCACAGCTTTCTTATCCATTCATCTGCTGATGGACATCTAGGTTGTTTCCATGTCCTGGCTAGCCATTGTTTTTAAAAAAAAAAAAAAAAAAACCTCCAAAACTCAGTCTCAACCCAGCAAAGGTCACTTTCTGCTTCATACTAAGTCCAACCCAGAGGTGCCTGATTTGGTGGCTTTCTCAAAAGCATTTAGGGGGTCAGGCTGTGTGTATCCAGTGACTCCAGAGTCCCCAGGGCTCTTGAATTCTGAATCTGGCCACTGATGTGCAATGCAGGAATGTGGAGAGTTACATTAGAAGTTTGAGGACCAACCCTGGAAAAGGCACAAGTCACATCTACCCACATTTTCTTGGCCAGAATTAAACATCTTAATGCCAGGAGCTGTGATGCTGTGAAAGTGCTGCACTCAATACATCAGCAAATTTGGAAAACTCAGCAGTGGCAATAGGACTGGAAAAAGTCAGTTTTCATTCCAATCCCAAGGCAATGCCAAAGATGCTCAAACTACCGCACAATTGCACTCATCTCACATGCTAGTAAAGTAATGCTCAGAATTCTCCAAGCCAAGCTTCAGCAATGCGTGAACCATGAACTTCCAGATGTTCAAGCTGGTTTTAGAAAAGGGAGAGGAACCAGAGATCAAATTGCTAACATCTTCTGGATCATCAAAAAAGCAAAAGAGTTCCAGAAAAACATCTATTTCTGCTTTATTGACTATGCCAAAGCCTTTGACTGTGTGGATCACAATAAACTGTGGAACATTCTTAAAGAGATGGGAATATCAGACCACCTGACCTGCCTCTTGAGAAATCTGTATGCAGGTCAGGAAGCAACAGTTAGAACTGGACATGGAACAACAGACTGGTTTCATATAGGAAAAGGAGTACGTCAAGGCTGTATATTGTCACCCTGCTTATTTAACTTCTATGCAGAGTACCTCATGAGAAACGCTAGGCTGGAGGAAGCACAAGCTGGAATCAAGATTGCCAGGAGAAATATCATTAACCTCAGATGTGCAGATGACACCACCCTTACAGCAGAAAGTGAAGACAAACTGAAGAGCCTCATGCTGAAAGTGAAAGAGGAGAGTGAAAAAGTTGGCTTAAAGGTCAACATTCAGAAAACTAAGATCACGCATCTGGTCCCATCACTTCATGGCAAATAAATAGGGAAACAGTGGAAACAGTGTCAGACTTTGTTTTGGGGGGCTCCAAAATCACTGCAGATGGTGACTGCAGCCATGAAATTAAAAGACTCTTGTTCCTTGGAAGAAAAGTTATGACCAACCTAGATAGCATATTAAAAAGCAGAGACATTACTTTGCCACCAAATGTTCATCTTAGTCAAAGCTGTGGTTTTTCCAGTGGTCATGTATGGATGTGAGAGTTGGACTATAAAGAAAGCTGAGCACTGAAGAACTGATGCTTTTGAACCATGGTGTTGGAGAAGACTCCTGAGAGCCCCTTGGACTGCAAAGAGATCCAACCAGTCCATCCTAAAGGAGATCAGTCCTGAGTGTTCATTGGAAGGACTGATGCTAAAGTTGAAACTCCAATACTTTGGCCACCTGATATGAAGAGCTGACTCATTTGAAAAGACCCTGATGCTGGGAAAGATTGAAGGTGGGAGGAGAAGGGGACGACAGAGGATGAGATGGTTGGATGGCATCACTGACTCAATGGACATGAGTCTGAGTAAGCTCCGGGAGTTGGTGATGGACAGGGAGGCCTGGCGTGCTGCAGTCCATGGGGTTGCAAAGAGTCGGACACGACTGAGCAACTGAACGGAACTGTGTCCAACAGGACTGGTGTCCTTTTAGGGATTGGGACATAGACACACTGGGGGAAGACTGCCTAAAGACACAGGAGAACAGAGTCACCTACAGGCCAAGGGGAAGAAACAGCCCTGCTGATCCTTAGACCTTGGATTGCTAGCCTTCAGCTCCATGAGAAAATTAATTCCTGCTGCTTAAGCCCCCTGGTCAGTGGGATGTTGACATGCCAGTTGGTGCTTTACCATCCCTCATTCATTTTCCTGAATCTTCTCCACACCTTTATAAGATTGTCTCTAGAAACTGTTCCGATGAACAAACTTCCTTTTCCTGTCAAGACCAGAATTGGCTTCTCCTTCCCATTAATACCAGGACTAATACATTTCCAGAGATGCCCCTGGTGACCCCACACCTTCCTGGCTGGACTCTCAACCCCACCCTCCAAGTCTCCCACCCCCAGAGGAAACTCCTCGGCTTGGTTGCTGTTGCCCAGCACCGCCCCCCGCCCCCATCTCTGTCCCGATTGTTTCTCAGGCCCTGACCGCTTCTCACGCTGTCCCTTCACACTGTAGAGGAGCCGGAGCTGACAGAAAAGATCCCTGAGGACACCAATCTGTACCCACAGCTCCAGCCGTGTCTGATCCCACCCACCCTCTCAGCATTTCCACTCAACTGCTGCCCCTCCGTGGGTTTGGGAAGTGGTTGCGGTTCATGAATTTGAAATATCCCCTGTAGCTGACTTTCTTTCCTCCAGCAAACCACTGACAAGGGCAGTGAGGTCCTGTGGGCTCCAGGGTCCCTTGACACTCGCCCACTCTTCTGGTTCCTGATACAGGTACTACTTCAGCCTTTGGTGTCTGTCCTTGAGTAACATTCAGACTTTCTCTCAAATCATGCCCCTTAGGGAAAGAGGTTGGCTTGAGGTAGAGACATAACTGGGAAGATGGACTCTGCTGTAGGCGGCCTGGTGATGCCATAAAGCCTGGGCTCAGGCACCCAGCAAAAACCAGCAGAGGAGGCCAAGGTCCTGGCATCCCATGGAGGTAGCATCAGAGCCAAAGGGTGTGCCAGGCTTGCCAGAGCAGCTGTAGGGATCAGTGAGTATGTGGGTTACATGCCGAACCCAGCGTCTACCTGTAGCAGGAACTCAGAGAATGGTCCCTCCATGTTCCTCATCTTGAGAAAGATTCATTTGAAAAAAGCCCCAGGGCTGGCTAGGTTGACATCAGGTAAGAGGTCTGTGTGCCTATCTGTAGGTGAAAGTATCAGGGGACTTAGGCTTCAACCCACAGAGCTGGCAATAGAAATGGCCTAGGGAAATATCCCCTACCTCCGTCTCAGAGCAGGGTGTTGAATGACTACCGGGCTTGCTCTTTTCTTCCCATTCAGCATGAGGACAGGGCCTCAGGGAAGAGAAAGGGCATCCGGGGAACAGGTTGGTGTCACCCAGACTTTCAGAGTCCTCTTCAGAGGCCCATGAGTTTTGCATGAGGTCACCAGCTTGCTCCCAGTCCACAGGGAGGAACACGTCCCTAAATTCTTCCTGCCCAGATTTGTTATCACTGGACCACCAGAAAAGCCCTCTTGGCAAAGACTGGTAAGGGGCCCAGGGAGATGGAAAAAAGGAGGGGCCCAGCCGTCTGAGCTCCTGTCCGTCACTAATGCCCTGGCTGGAACTGCGCCTTAGGCTGCTTGTCTCGAAAATGATCACGATCACAGTGCTGTTTCCACGCTTGTATGGCCACTTGAAAAGAGATCTCAGAATCTTGCCACTGGACCAACGATTCTCAACCACAGGACATCTGGCTGGGACTGGAGATGGTTCTGGTTGTCAGAACTGAGGGATGGAGGTGCTTTGGGCATCTGGTGGGTAGATATTGCTAAACATCCTACAATTTGCAGCTCCCGCAAAAGAGAATTATCCAGCCCCAAATGTCAATAATGGGCATCAATTCCTCAGGGCTCAGCCTTCTTTATGATCCAACTCTCACATCCATACATGAGTACTGGAAAAACTGTAGCTTTGACTATACAGACCTTTGTCAGCAAAGTACATTCAAAAAGCTAAGATTGTGGTATCCGGTCCCGTTACCTCATGGCAAATGGATGGGGAAACAATGAAAACAGTGACAGACTTTATCTTCTTGGGTTCCAAAACCACTGCAGATGGTGACTGCAGCCGTGAAATGAAAAGACGTTTACTCCTTGGGGAAAAAACCTATGACAAACTAGAGTCAAAGCTATGGTTTTGAAAGCTATGGTTAAAGCTTTAACCGTATAGTCAAAGCTATGGTTTTTCATTAGCGTTGTATCCAAGCGCAGGTCCCCTCCAGCCTCACACCTTCGCTGCATCCCCATAGACAGTTTCAGTTGCCAGAACTGAGACGTGAAGTAAACATCCAAGGTCACTCAGCCCACAGGCGGCAAAATCTAGATTCAAACCAGGTTTAACTACAGGGAAACTGATGGATATATTTGGGTGATAATTCATAACATATAAACAGAGTCATTACAGTAGACATTGGGTAGAAATCTTATTTTTCTCTTCTCTATTTTCCAGCTTTTGGACAATATGCTTACATTGTTTTGGTAACCTTGAAATGTATTTTAAAATTTAAATGAAGTGATCAGAAAAGCTACTTTATTTCTATGAACTTTGGTTTCCAAGAGAAACTCAGAATTCCCTGTCATCTACCTTCTGCAGTGACTGGAAGTTTTCTGGGAGGCAGTTGTATCGTTATTCTTTCTGTAGGTCTTTCTCCTCTCTCTCATTTAAACCAATATTCCTGACATCCTCTCTCACACACTTAATTCTACTGAAAGCTGCAGTCTTCTAGGGAGTGGGGCTTGAGATGGTTCCCCAGGGGTGGTGACTCGGGCTGGTTTTTAGTTGTGAGATCATTTCTCTCTCTCCTTTTACCTTGCCCAAGCTCCTCCATCTTCAGTTTTCCAGCAGATGACCAGCTGCTGCTGCTGCTGCTGCTAAGTCGCTTCAGTCATGTCCGACTCTGTGCGACCCCATAGACGGCAGCCCACCAGGCTCCCCCGTCCCTGGGATTCTCCAGGCCAGAACACTGGAGTAGGGTGCCATTTCCTTCTCCAATGCATGAAAGTGAAAAGCGAAAGTGAAGCCACTCAGTCGTGCTCGACTCTTAGTGACCCCATGGACTGCAGTCCACCAGGCTCCTCCGTCCATGGGATTTTCCAGGCAAGTGTACTGGAGTGGGGTGCCATTGCCTTCTCCAAGATGACCAGCAATTTTCAACATTTGTATTTGATACCAAGCTGAGCCCCCTTTGGATTGATAAATGTAGCCTGTGATGGGAGAAAGGGGAGACAGAACAGAGGACAGGAGGGACAGATTCTGTTGCTTTTGAGCTAGAAAAATGGCTTCATGATGTTCAAATATGGAAGAGCACCAGACCCTGATGCGAAACTATCCCTACCTGATGCCACAGTAAACCTCTCCAGGGTCCCAGCTCCATAACTCTCCCACATGACTGTGAGTTCTTTTTTTGCTCCTGGAACAAAAAGATGCATCTTAAGCTCTTCTAACAAACGTTTCTGCTGTTCCAAATTTCAGGTCAAGGTTTTCAACACCTCCTGCTCTTAAATTTGTCTTGTCGCCTTGGTCAAATCACTCTCCCACTGAGTCTAAGACCTCATCAGTAAAATGGGATGATACCAACTCCCCAGGAGGATCGTGATGGTGAAAGGAGAGGGTGGGTGGAAAAGAAGCTGGCACTGCAAAGTTCGCTAGATAATAGCCACCTCTGGATTATGGATAATTTACTGATGAGCTTTTCAGACGGCTGAACTCAACCACAAATAAATTGCTTTTAAATAATTATTTGCTTGATTACAAAAACATGTACCAAATGTGGGAGGGCAGAAAAGAACAAATAAGCAAAAAAAAAAAAAAAAATTCACCGGTCACTGTGCCCAACCATATTGCAAACTCCCATGCAGTTCCCTCCCATCTCCATTTTAATAGCTGTCCAATGTACCGTTTTATGGATTCATTTCTATCTCCCAAGGCTAACTTGTTTGATTACTTAACAGTTGTTGACTGTTGCTAAGAATGTTGTGGTAAATCCCCTTAGAGAGAAATTTCAGTGCACATCTACCAATATTTCTTTAGAAGAGGTTCTTAGAATTTTTAAGACAAAACACAAGTATAATTGTAGAGGGTCATGTTATTAGGGGTTAACTGATTCCTCAAAGAGAGTTGGGAGTTTGGCCCCTATGTGGTTTACTGACCTGCACGCATGGCCTGCCTGCTGGCAACAATCTTCGGGAACATGACCAGAACTCTTTAGATTTAGAGCATCCCTTTTCAGGACTTAAACCAAGCTTCTAACTGTACGCTTTCTCACTCTAGCATTTATGCATCTCCAAGAAAACTGGTTAAGTTTTGCCTTTGGATGTTTATTTGATTAACATTCTAGATTTATCGAATATGTTTTTAACCTTTGAGGGCTTCCCACCTGTAATATTCTGGCATTTTTCTGAGAGAGCAGGACCTCCCACTGCTACGTGAAGAACCACTCCATTTGCTTGACTTTGTTGCCAGGCCCCAGCTGTCAGGAGCAAAGCTGCACAGTTGTTGGGCAGACACAGGATGCAAGAGCTTGAAAGTTGATTTTGTGTTCCTGTTCCCTTCCCCCCACCTCCACTCTCCTCTCAGGTGCCAGGGTAGCCCCATTCCCTTTTTGCACAGATGAGGGGTTTACTTTTCGCCCCTCCATCTGGACTCAGGTTGGAGGGGTCTGCTCCCTGGTATCTCCCTGTGATCCATCCTTCTTGGGGAAGCACAGCCCCTCCCCTCAGACCTGCTCCTCCATTTCTCAAGCCTTAGTCTTTCTCTGGAATACAACCTTTATCTATTTCCCTGGGCAGGGAAGCCTTATCCTGAAACTACAAGTCATGCCAATCTAAGAAAAAGGCTTAAAAAAAAGAAAAAGGCTTGAGGGTAGGGGGAGTTCAGGAAGGGAAAACTACATCCTTGTCTGAGATCAGGAGTCTTGGGGCCCCTGATCAGAAAGGTCCTGTAACACTCATAAGGCAACTGAGGCCCAGGGAAGGGTGTGGTACATCTGAGGACATGCAGTGAAGCGCTGCAGCAGGACCGACGAGGGCCTCCCCTGTGCCCACTGCTCCCCATGACCAAATTCGAAGACTGACTGTCTCCATGCACGTGGCAGGCGCAGCGCCGTTCGAATTCCAGCCATACACCAGCTTTGTGAGGATGCCACGAATCAGACCCAGCCCTTGCCCACCAGTGGTACAACTGACTGAGGAATAATAGTGCCAACGAAGCAGGGCACAACATTTGCACACACTTTTATCTCCATGGACTCATTTATTTCTTACAACCCAGCAGGGCAGGTTGTAAGAAACAAATATTATTATTATTCTCCATCTTGTAAGAAAACAGAGGCCAGTGAAATTAAACTTGCTTGTAGTTTCAACAACAGATAATGGGCAAAACTGGAATATGAGTCTAGGCTGAGTAAGCTAGATAGGAGAAAGTGGTGTCTTACATTTAGGTCTTTAATCCATTTTGAGTTTATCTTTGTGTATGGTGTTAGGAAGTGTTCTAATTTCATTCTTTTACATGTTCAGTTCAGTTCAGTTCAATCACTCAGTTGTGTCCGACTCTTTGCGACCCCATGAATTGCAGCACGCCAGGCCTCCCTGTCCATCACCATCTCCCGGAGTTCACTCAAACTCACGTCCATTGAGTCAGTGATGCCATCCAGCCATCTCATCCTCTGTGATCCCCTTCTCCTCCTGCCCCCAATCCCTCCCAGCATCAGGGTCTTTTCCAATGAGTCAGCTCTTCGCAGGAGGTAGCCTAAGTATTGGAGTTTCAGCTTTAGCATCATTCCTTCCAAAGAAATCCCAGGGTTGATCTCCTTTAGGATGGACTGGTTGGCTCTCCTTACAGTCCAAGGGACTCTCAAGAGCCTTCTCCAACACCACACTTCAAAAGCATCAATTCTTCGGCGTTCAGCTTTCTTCACAGTCCAACTCTCACATCCATACATGACCACTGGAGAAACCATAGCCTTGACTAGACAGACCTTTGTTTGCAAAGTAATATCTCTGCTTTTTAATATGCTATCTAGGTTGGTCATAACTTTCCTTCCAAGGAGTAAGCGTCTTTTAACTTCATGGCTGCAATCACCATCTGCAGTGATTTTGGAGCCCCCCAAAATAAAGTTTGACTCTGTTTCCCCATCCATTTCCCATGAAGTGATGGGACCGGATCCCATGATCTTCGTTTTCTGAATGTTAAGCTTTAAGCCAACTTTTTCACCCTCCACTTTCACTTTCATCAAGAGGCTTTTTAGTTCCTCTTCACTTTCTGCCATAAAGGTGGTGTCATCTGCATATCTGAGGTTATTGATATTTCTCCCAGCAATCTTGTCTCCTTAGGTAAGTTTCTTCCTAGATATTTAATTCTTTTTGTTGCATGGTGAATGGGATTGATCCCTTAATTTCTCTTTCTGATTTTTCATTGTTTGTGTATAGAAATGCAAGTGATTTCTGTGTATTGATTTTGTATTCTACAACTTTGCCAGATTCACTGATTAGCTCTAGTAATCTTCTGATACTGTCTTTAGGGTTTTCTATGTACAGTATCATGTCATCTGCAAACAGTGAGAGCTTTACTTCTTATTTTCCAATCTGGATTCCTTTTATTTGTTTTCCTTCTCTGATTGCTATAGCTAGGACTTCTAGGACTATGTTGAATAATAGCGGTGAAAGTGGACACCCTTGTCTTACACCTGATCTTAGGGGGAATGCTTTCAGTTTTTCACCACAGAGAATAATGTTTGCTGTGGGCTTATCATCTATGGCCTTTACTATGTTGAGGTAGATTCCTTTATGCCCATTTTTTTAAAGAGTTTTAATCATAAATGGATGCTGGATTTTGTCAAAGGCTTTT
Organism: Ovis aries; assembly: GCF_016772045.2. Lineage (NCBI taxonomy): Eukaryota > Metazoa > Chordata > Mammalia > Artiodactyla > Bovidae > Ovis > Ovis aries. The sequence continues at coordinate 40,313,069 of NC_056078.1, read as the reverse complement.
CCGTCATCTCTTGAGGTTATCATGTGGTTTTTATCTTTCAGTTTGTTAATATGGTGTTTCACATTGATTGATTTGCATTTATTGAAGAATCCTTGCATCCCTGGAATAAACCCAACTTGATCATGGTTTATGAGCTTTTTGATGTGTTGCTAAATTGTTTGCTAAAATTTTGTTGAAAATTTTTGCATCTATGAGAAAAACAGGCAGAATACTCGATGACATAAATCAAAGCAAGATCCTCTGTGACCCACCTCATAGAGTAATGGAAATAAAAACAAAAGTAAACAAGTGGGACTTGATTAGACTTAAAAGCTTTTGCACAGCAAAGGAAACTATAAGCAAGGTGAAAAGACAACTCTCAGAATGGGAGAAAATAATAGCAAATGAAACAACTGAAAAAAGATTAATTTCCAAAATATACAAGCAGCTCATATAACTCAATACCAGAAAAACAAGCAATCCAGTCAAAAAGTGGGGAAAAGACCTAAACAGACATTTCTCCAAAGAAGACATACAGATGGCTAACAAGCAAATTAAAAGATTCTCAACATCACTCATTATTAGAGAAATGCAAATCAAAACTACAATGAAATATCACCTCACAGCGGTCAGAATGGCCATCATCAAAAAGTCTACAAACAATAAATGCTGGAGAGGGTGTGGAGAAAAGGGAACGTTCTTGCACTGTTGGTGGGAATGTAAATTGATATAGCTACTATGGAAGATGGTATGGAGATTCCTTAAAAAACTAGGAATAAAACCACCATATGACCCCGCAATCTCACTCCTAGGCATATACCCTGAGGAAACCAAAATTTAAAAAGACCCATGTATCCTATTGTTCACTGCAGCGCTATTTATAATAGCTAAAACATGGAAGCACCCTAGATGTTCATTGACAGGTGAATGGATAAAGAAGTTGTGTTACATATATATACACAATGGGATATTACTCAGCCATAAAAAGGGATGCATTTGAGTCAGTTCTAATGAGGTGGATGAACCTAGAACCTATTATACAGAGTGAAGTCAGAAAGAGAAAGGTAAATATCACATTCTAAAGCACATATACAGAATCTAGAAAAATAGTACTGAAGAATTTATTTACAGGCAGCAGTGGAGAAACAGACAGAGAGAATCGATCTACGGACACGGGGAGAGGGGAGGAGAGGGTGAGATGGATGGAAAGAGTAACATGGAAACTTACATTACCATACGTAAAATAGACAGCCAACGGGAATTTGCTGTATGGCTCAGGAAACTCAAACAGGGGCTCTGTATCAACCTAGAGGGGTGGATGGGGAAGGAGATGGGAGAGAGGTTCAAAAGGGAGGGAATATATGTATACCTATGGCTGATTCGTGTTGAAGTTTGACAGACAACAACAAAATTCTGTAAAGCAATTACCCTTCAATTAAAAAATAAATTAAAAAAAAAAAAGTGGTGTCTGAGCTGATCCAGAAAGGGAAGGGAGAAAGGACAGAAGGAAGGAAGAACAACCTGAGTCTCAGGCAGACACAGCGACCTAGAGCCAAGTCTCTGTGCCCAAGGATTCCAAAGGCATTGAGCCTGCTTCTCTGACATTCCCGCACCGTTTTAACCTTGGCTGGAAAGTGCAAGAGGGCCCCCTCCAAGAAGGTGACCTTCACCTCCCACAGTAACTGGTCTCCACCCAGAGGGGACAGAGCGGACCAGCCCTCGGCGAGTAGCCTCAGGACATACAGCCAGCCCGCCACTGGGTGGCGCTGAGGCTCCTCAAGAAAGAACTGGCCACAATACGGAATGCGAGTGCTGCTGGGGTTACAAGAGGGACGGTAAATAGCTCCCGCCTTCCGAGAGTCCCTGGTGAGACAGACAGACACGTGGATAACTAATTAATTGTTCTGACAAATGGTTCCAACTGAAGGGCCCAAGGGAGGAGGAGGAATTTGAGCTTTGACATCGGATTCTGGGACAGGCTATTCTGGGATAAGACGGCTGCGGTGGTGCTGGCCCCCGCGGCACAGACACGGGGTGGAGGGAGAGGGTTTGGCAGAATCCCTAGGAGCGCAGGAGGCAGGGGGCTGAGGCCTCGGTCAGCAGTCTGCCCTGGGGGCGGAAGGAAGGGTGGGCCTCTGTGCACTGGAGCTTCAGTGCGACTCCCTATGCCCTCTCCCATCTTGGGATGCTGTTTATCTCCATGAAGCACTTAACTCAGGGACATGCAGACGCCTCTGGTCTTAGGACAACTGGAAAATGCTGGAAACCCTTGGCAAGGATGAAAGAACAGCTTCCTGTCCTCTTGCTTCCTGGCCTTCGTGGAGTTCGACCTTCAGTCCCAGCTGTGGTGCCACCTTGCTACAGGACCTGGGCCTAGACCCTGCAGCCCTTGGGGCTCAATGACTGCATCTGTAAAAGGGGTCTTGTGCAAAAATATGTTGAAAATGAAAAAAGTCAGAAGCCACAGAGTGGGGAGAAATCAGTCAAATAGCAACCCATGTGGTTTCCTGCTGATCTGAAGTGGTGCCCTGGTCTTCTGTTGGGAGGCGCGGCAGCTGCAGGAGGCAGACTCCCTCACTTCAGGCCTGGCCAGGGCCCATTCGGAAACCAGAGTTTGTCTTTGTCCTTGAAGAACGTTTATCTCCACAGAGTCTGTAAAATTTGATAGGCTGAGCTTTGCAGCAGGAAAATAAATGGATTAATATCTGTTAGATATATTTTCATTAACTTTTAAAAGATAGAACAAAGACTTTCTGTTTTCAAATTTTCTATTCAGAAACTAACCCATCATGATGTTGAAAGCCACGTTCAAATGGCTGAACTAAAATCAACTGCCTAAAGCGAAACTCAAGATGGACTGGCCCAGCACATTGCAGGTGGTCGGCATCGGGGTCGGGGGGCTCTTATCCCACACACCCATCACTTGAAGGGGCTGCCTGTTTCTTTTCCCCAATCCTGCCACAGGCAGGGGCAGGACAGCCTGGGGGTGGGGCTGCAGGGCAGGACCCAGTGTATCTTTTAGAGCGGATATTCTGCCCCTTCATTAGTCATTTACAAGTGACTGGTGAGAGATGATAAGGGGGCTTGGAGACGCCCAGAGTTTGCCAAGGAGAAGGCTCCTCCTCACACTCCCCTGCACCAGTTTCCAACCCCAGAGCCAGACTTGCCCACCTGAGCTGGGGAACCCAGGTCGCCTTTCAGAGACCCCAGAAGAGGCCACAAGAGGCTTTGCTGTAAGCAACATGTGCAGAGTGCTGCCCATCTTTTCATTTAAACAGTGTATTACAGGTTCATTCAAACTGCAGTTTTCCAAAGTTGCTTTTAACTATATATTTCACTGTAAAACAACAGAAAATTTCTGTAACTATCTGAGCAATGATGAGGGGAGAGGAGGAAGATGGCCTGAGGAGAGCTGATGGGGATTAAGGGAGATAAAGCCCTCTGGTCCTGACTTCTCTGCCCTCGCCCTTTTGCTCCTAAGCAATTACTTTTTAAAGTTACAGATTAGGCAGTCATGCAGCAAAAAGGCTAAGGAATACACTTGGCCCAGGCTTTGGGGTACCACACCCTGTAGTGAGATTATATGTAATTTCTCGTCCCGAAATTGATAAGGAGCTTTCAGCTCAGACCAGACTAGATGCAAAAATGCTTCAGCACTGAAGCTGGTCTTGGAGGAAGGGTAATTGAGTTTTCTGGGGCATGATGTAACTCCCAGGCACAGATTTATTTTCTGCAACTGTGTGTTCTAGGAAATGATTTGGGGAAAACTGGGAATTTATCTACCCCTCATCTGTTCTGCAGAATGCTTCTAATCTCTTTATGTTGTATCCTGACACCACTGAGTTCCTTTTGTAACTTGTGAAAGTGAAAGTCTCTCAGTCAAGTCCAACGCTTTGCGATCCCATGGGAATTCTCCAGGCCAGAATACTGGAGTGGGTAGCCTTTCCCTTCTCCAGGGGATCTTCCCAACCCAGGGATTGAACCCAGGTCTCCTGCATTGCAGGCGGATTCTTTACCAACTGAGTCACAAGGGAAGCCCTTGTAACTTTTAGATATGTAAATTTATGCAAGTGATGCTATGTCTGGTCATTCCATCAGAAAGAGCTTACTCTTGACTTTGTCAACAATATCTTGGTGATGTATTATCCTTGGAACATAAAGAACTCATATAGATTAAATAAAAAATGACTACCACAATTGAAACATGAGCAAAAGACACGAAAAATACACTTCACCGAAGGTTAAAACGCCCAGTGTTGGCTGAAACCGGACTTCACCTCCTATGATTAGGCATATCATTTTATACAATCTATCAGTTGAGAAAAGTTTCAAAATCACTGAATGTGAATACTCTTTGATTAAGCGATTCCACTTCTAGAAATTTATGCTGTAGAAACTTCCGCCCAACTAAGCAGAGACAGATGCACAAGGATTTTCCCTGTAGTTCTATTTACTATATAGGCAAATTGGAAAAATCATTTTACATCAAGAGTAGAATGGTTCAAAAAAAGGAGTAGATTGGTTAAACGATGTTATAAACACACAGTGGAACACCATATAACTATTAAAAAGCCTACGGGAGAGCTGTATTTCTTAATGTATGCCAATATATCAATATAGCCTCAATATATTGTCAAGTTAAAGCAGATTAAAAATTAGTATGTTTCCTGTGAGTTCGTCTATGTAAAAATAGAAATCTATGTATACATAGGAAATCTGGAAAGTTATACAACACATTAAACTTTACAAGTGGCTAGCTTTGGGAAGGGTTTCAAATTTCCTATTTCTACTCTTCTGGATTTAAAAAAACTTTCATAATATTTCTCAGAATTTTATAATATTTCTTAGACATATACTTAGCATTTCATAGCATCAGTAAAAACAATAGAGTTTCTGTCTGGGGAAAAAAGCAGATATTCCAACATTTTAATCCCTCTATCTTTGGATGTTTCATGAGTTATCTGCCTGCTGTGTATTGGTTTGATATGCTTTCAAAACAAGTGGCTTGAGTTTCAATGTGCATATTTATGGCAAATATTTTTTTAAAAATTGCTTTTAGAGGTAAAATTGTTTTGATATAGATACGAAGTAAGTCATGTCCAGAGGTCATCATCTGGTTCCTTGTCACTGGTGAGCACTCAGTGGCTCGGCTGCTGAGGGGCCTCACTGGAGGCTCACTGATAAGAAATGTGCAGAACCGGCATACCTCAGAGATATTGCCAACTGGGTTCCAGACCACCACAATAAAGCAAGTGATACTTTTTTGTTGTTTGTTTCCCAGTTCCTATGAAAGTTATGTTTACACTATACTGTAGTCTATTGAATGCAATGGGCTTCCCTTATGACTCAGCTGGTAAAGAATCTGCCTGCTGTGTGGGAGACCTGAGTTCGATCCATGGGTTGGGAAGATCCCCTGGGGAAGGGAAAGGCTACCCACTCCAGTATTCTGGCCTGGAGAGTTCCATGGACTGTATAGTCCGTAGAGTTGCAAAGAGTCGGATGCGACTGAGCGACTTTCACTCTAAAAAACGTACATATTTTAAAAGTACTGTATTGCTAAAAAAGGCTAATCATCATTTGACGACAAAAGGTTGCCACTAACCTTCAATTTATTTTTTAAAAATGCAAATATTTGCCAAGTACAATAAAGTGAAATGCAATAAAACAAGGCATGCCCGTAAATACTGTGTCTGGGCAGGCAGCCCTTTGCTGATCTTAATAGTCTGGGAGACTATTAAACATCAGCTTATGCAAGGTAAGGGCTAGTCTTTTACTGGCAGTGGGGAAGCCTGTCTGCTGCTCCTCCAAGGAGACCATCCCACCCATCAACAGCAGTGTCTTCGTTCCCTAGCAATGTGCTCTAGCAACAAGGAGCTTTGACTTGTGTGCTGGCGGTTGGATGATAGCTAGCAGTTGGCTAAGGCATCTGTCCCCTCCCAGCTTTTATAAAGGTACATCACAAGCTAAGTTTGGACTTTATTCCTTTCTTCTCCCCTTGCCTGGATACGTTATTTCCTTTTTTGGCTTATTAAAGAGACATTACCCTGTATACTCAGCTTTGAGCTTCCCAAAGTGAAACTGTGTCAAATAAATTGGTGAGCACTAATTTTGCCAGAGTAAAGTAATATAAAGCACTGCCCCTCTCCAGGTCGGAGAGGAGGCTGATAGATTCACCTCAGTTTTACAGATCGGCACCTTGAACCCCCAGGACTGTAGGGAACTTGACCAGCATCACACAGTCAGAAGTGTGTGCTCCTTTCTCTTCAACTAGATGTTTCACAAGGCACTTTTTGTTTTTCTTTGTTTATGGGAGCCAGCCCCTATGCCCTGAAGATCTTTTAGTCACCTTGGTATTCTGTATTTTCCTGTAGCAGATGCTATCGATACCTTACCTTATACACTCTTAACTTTCTCATTTCATTATTTGCTGGCCTGACTTCGGAATGCTAGCACTTGTATCTAATTGCCTTCAAAAACAGTCCAGAAGTGACAGAGAGTTCATCTTTCACAGTCACAGCCCTCTACTTAATCACATGCAGGAATGGGTGTATAAATACCCCAGTCCCCTCACTCCCCAGCTGGCGGCACACTGACCCAGCTGTTCTACACTGGCTTCCAGAGTTCCTTAGCGGACTGATCTCTAGTAACTTGCTTGAAAATATATGACTTCTTCCCTGTCTTACTTTCCCAAACCCTTAATGGGATTTTCAGGGAGCCCTGAAATAAATTATGTTCATTTAAATCATTATGTCAGAACCTGCTTCTGGGGCTACTCAAACTAAAATGCCATGTTAGCAAGTAGGAAATGGGAGTCAGCCAGGATGGAGGAGCCAAGAGGTTTGAGGGCAATCAGTTCAGTTCAGTCACTCAGTCATGGCTGACTCTTCGTGACCCCATGGACTACAGTGTGCCAGGCCTCCCCGTCCATCACCACTTCCCGGAGTTTACTCAAACTCATGTCCATTGAGTCGGTGATGCCATCCAACCATCTCATCCTCTGTTGTCCCCTTCTCCCACCTTTAATCTTTCCCAGCATCAGGGTCTTTTCAAATGAGTCAGCTCTTCGCATCAGGTGGCCAAAGTATTGGAGTTTCAGCTTCAACATCTGTCCTTCCAATGAACATTCAGGACAGATTTCCTTTAGGATGGACTGGCTGGATCTCCTTGCAGTCCAAGGGACTCTCAAGAGTCTTCTCCAACACCACAGTTCAAAAGCATCAATTCTTTGGCATTCAGCTTTCTTTATAGTCCAACTCTCACATCCATACATGACCACTGGAAAAACCATAGCCTTGATTAGATGGACCTTTGTTGGCAAAGTAATGTCCCTGCTTTTGAATATGCTGTCTAGGTTGGTCATAACTTTCCTTCCAAGGAGTAAATGTCTTTTAATTTCATGGCTGCAATCACCATCTGCAGTGATTTTGGAGCCCTGAAAAATAACATCTGCCACTGTTTCCACTGTTTCCCCATCTATTTGCCATGAAGTGTTGGGACCAGATCCCATGATCTTCGTTTTCTGAATGTGGAGCTTTAAGCCAACCTTTCACTCTCCTCTTTCATTTCATCAAGAAGCTCTTTAGTTCCTCTTCACTTTCTGCCATAAGGGTGTTGTCATCTGTATATCTGAGATTATTGATATTTCTCCCGGCAATCTTGATTCCAGCTTGTGCTTCTTCCAGCCCAGCATTTCTCATGATGTACTCCGCATAGAAGTTAAATAAGCAGGGTGACAATATACAGCCTTGACGTACTCCTTTTCCTATTTGGAACCAGTCTGTTGTTCCATGTCCAGTTCTAACTGTTGCTTGAGGGCAATAATCACATCTTAATGTCAAATTAGGAATAACCTAAAAAAAAAGGAGAATACCAAAATTCCCCCACAGTTCCAGTGTACTAGGACAGGGTTTGGCAAGCTTCTTCTGCAAAGTAGGTTAAGTATTTTTGTCCTTTTGGACCGTATGGTCTCTGTTTCGGTTGCCTAGCACTGTCATTGTGACATGCAAGGGGTCATAGATAGTGTGGCAAGGAACGGGGGTGGCTGTATTCCAGCAACACTTTATTTGTAAAAAGGTAGCAGGCCAGCTTTGACCACAGGCTGGGTTTCCTGACCCTTGCTCGGGGACAACAAAGAGAGGCTAGGCAGTTAGCTAGCCAGAATGGGGTGCTGGGTGGGAGGTGAGGCCCGTTGCTGCTGTAGACTCTATGAATCCAGCAGCAGGGCTGTCTGCCTGAGACTCCTATGGCTGTGCTGCCAAGTCAGGAAAGCCTCTGATAGCTCTGCCAACAGTGGGGCACTTGGTATCTTAGCTTTCAAGCTCAGGACAAGTTTTCTACTTCAGTTTTATAAACTCACACAACTAGTTTGTTACTCTTTCCAGTTTCCAAAGATTTCTCTGTAGTGAACTTCATGCTGACCCAAGGTCATGTTGCAGACCACGTTTTTGGAGAGGCTGGTTTGTGAACCGACCCAAAAAGGCAGTGAATCCCAGAATGAAGGAGAGACAGTGACAGGCTAACTTTATTTGCTCTTTTGATGGTGGTTACTCTGCTGGTGTGTCAGAAAGTGCAGAAGACAGAGGGTGTGCTAGAAATATATTTTAAAATATTAGTTTTTGTGCTTTTCCCTTTTCACGTCCTAGTACCTTGTGGCCCTTCCCCAATCCTGGGGAGTCATCATCCAGGCCTGTGGCCAATCCTGGGGAATCACCATCCAATTCTGTGGCCAATCATCCAGGACCATCTCCCAATCCTGGGTCAAGACAGATCAATTACTTCAAACTGATATAGATATCAAAGAACTCTTTGAATTCTAAAATAGGCTTTTAAAATTTGTGACAAAGATTCCACTTTGATAGAAAGGGTTTTAGGATTCCCAAAGCTTTCTGTTGCTTTGGATGTCAAAAATAAAGCCCAAAAGAACTCAGGATATCTAACTTATGTCATAAAATAACTGTTTGGGGGAATTATGTGTAAAATACCAAATTAATCCCACCTCACACATTTGAGATAAAGTTCCAGTTTCCTGGGGACAAGCAGGTCAAATATTACCTGGCAAAGAGATTAGAAGGGTTCAAGTCAAGATTACATGGACCTGAATTGCATGGAAAACAAGATTAGAATCAGCATGAAGAAATGGCCTAGAATGCCCTCCTAAACTTGGAGTGGGGACGTCTCTTTTAATGTTAAAGTTCCTTGAAATCCAGAAGTCGCAGACTACATATTCAATCAGTTTGATTACATAAAATCTAGAAAAAAGTTAAGAACAAAACAAAATCTCTAGAAGCAAATTGTCAAAGCAAATGAGAGACGTCCACTTCAAGCTGTCATGGAATAAAAAGGACCAGATTTGGCATCCCACCAAAAGACAGATGAGCAAAACACTAGACAGAATCTGTGAGGCTGATCTCAGACCTCAAATCACAGGCAACACGCCATTGCGACACCTGAGAGAAAGGGGACAAATGAGTTGAGCCCTGTGATCACCACAGCTCTCTGCCTGGAGGTGCATTTCAAGCTATGGAGCAAGGGAGAGGGATCCAAATATAGCCCGGCAATCTTGTTTAGATGAAGAATCAGAGTTCAGGATATCTGAGGTGGCTAGAAACTGCAGGGCAGAATTCAGAGAGGAGTGGATTTTGCAAGAAAAGAATTCCAGAAATCTCCAGGTACCTCCGTGAATCTCTGCTAAGTACTAGCATGTGAATATATGGGATAAAACTTAAAGAGGATGAATAAAGACCAGCCAGAAATCTATGAGCTGAATGGTTCCCCAAACTCACAAAAACACTGGAACACACTTGACTTCTGATCAGCCAGAACAGAGAGGTCTCATCAATCCCTTGGTGTCCTAAGTGGGCCATGCCTTGGTAAAAACACTAAACTTTCCCTCAAATATAGGCCTCTCTAAATCTACTGTGTTGTTCAGTCGTGTCTGACTCTTTGCGACCCCATGGACTGCAGCACACCAGGCTTCCCTGTCCATCAACAACTCCTGGAGCTTGCTCAAACTCATGTCTATTGAGTCAGTGATGTCATCCAACCATCTCATCCTCTGTCGTCCCCTTCTCCTCCTGCCTTCAGTCTTTCCCAGCATCAGCATCTTTTCCATTGAGTCAGCTCTTTGCATCAGGTGGCCAAAGTATTGGAGCTTCCGCATCAGTCCTTCCAATGAATTTTCAGGATTAATTTCCTTTAGAATTGACTGGATGTCCTTGCAGTCCAAGGGACTCTCAAGAGTCTTCTCCAACACCACAGTTCAAAAGCATCAATTCTTCAGCACTCAACCTTCTTTATGGTCCAACTCTCACATCCATACATGACTACTGGGAAAATCATAGCTTTGACTATATGGACCTTCACTGGCAAAATAACATCTCTGCTTTTTAATACTCTGTCTAGGTGCGTCATAGCTTCTTTTCTAAGGAGCAAGTGTCTTTTAATTTTATGGCTGCAGTTACCATCTGCAGTGATTTTCAAGCCCAAGAAAATAAAGTCTGTCACTCTTTCCATTGTTTCCCTGTATATTCACGATGAAGAAATGGGACTGGATGCCATGATCTTCATGTTTTGAAAGTTGAGTTTTAAGCCAGCTTTTTCACTCTCCTCTTTCACTTTCATCAAGAGGCTCTTTAGTTCCTCTTCACTCTTTGCCATAAGGGTAATGTCATCTGCATATCTGAGGTTATCGATATTTCTCCTGGCAATCTTCATTCCAGCTTGTGCTTCATCCAGCCTGGCATTTCACATTTAAGTTAAACAAGCAGAGTGACAGTATGCAGCCTTGACATACTCATTTCCCGATTTGGAACTAATCTGTTGTTCCATGTCTGGTTCTAACTGTTGCTACTTGACCTGCATACAGATTTCTCAGGAGGCAGGTCAGGTGGTCAGGTATTCCCATCTCTTTCAGAATTCTGCACAGTTTGTTGTGATCCAAACAGTCAAAGGCTTTAGTGTAGTCAATGAAGCAGAAGTAGATGTTTTTCTGGAATTCTCTTGCTTTTTCTATGATCCTATGGATATTAAAATTTGATCTCATGGGTTCCTCTGCCTTTTCTAAATCCAACTTGAACATTTGGAAGCTCTCGGTTCACATACTGTTGAAGCCTAGCTGGGAGAATTTGGATCATTACTTTGTTAATTTATGAAATGAGTGCAATTGTGCGGTAGTTTGAGCATTCTTTGGCATTGCCTTTCTTTGAGATTGGAATGAAAACTGACCTTTCCCAGTCCTGTGGTCACTGCTATTTCCCAAATTTGCTGGCATATTGAGTGCAGTACTTTCACAGCATCAGCTTTTAGGATTTGAAAGAGCTCAACTGGAATTCCATCACCTCCACTAGCTTTGTTCGTAGTGGTGCTTCCTAAGGTCCACCTGACTTTGCATTCCAGTTTGTCTGGCTCTAGGTGAGTGATCACACCATGGTGGTTATCTGGGTCATGAAGATCTTTTTTGTATAGTTCTTCTGTGTATTCTTGCCACCTCTTCTTAATATCTTCTGCTTCTGTTAGGTCCATACCATTTCTGTCCTTAATTGTGCCCATCTTTGCAAGAAATGTTCCCTTGGAATACCTAATTTTCTTGAAGAGATCTCTAGTCTTTCCCATTCTATTATTTTCCTCTATTTATTTGTATTGATTACTTAGGAAGGCTTTCTTATCTCTTCTTGCTATTCTTTGGAACTCTGCATTCAGATATAAGTGTATCAGATCAACACGTTGTACAATGTTATATGTCAATTATATCATAATACAGCTGGGGCAAAGAAAAGAAAATAGGAAAAGAAGAGCAGACTAATCCCAGGGCAAGCAGAAGGGAAGATATAATATAGATCAAAGCAGAAACTAATGAGATAGAGAATTTTTACAGGGACAACAAAACCAAAACTTTTTCCTTTGAAAATATTATCAAAATTGACAAATCTTTAGGTAGAATGAACAAGAAATTGAGAGGACTTAAATTAATAAGATCAGGAATGAAGGAAGAGACATCAAAACTAACCTTACAAAAATAAAAAGTATTTTAAGGGAATACTATAAACACTAGTGAAGTCGCTCAGTCGTGCCCGACTCTTTGGGACCCCATGGACAGTAGCCTGCCCCAAGCTCTTCCGTCGATGGGATTTTCCAGGCAAGAGTACTAGAGTGGATTGCCATTTCCTTCTCCAGGGAATCTTCCCGACCCATGGATAGTACCCAGGTCTCCCACATTGTAGACAGATGCTTTACCGTCTGAGCCACCAGGGAAGTCTCAAACAGTAGTGCACTTTTTTTTTTGACTGCACCATGCAGCTTGCAGGATCTTGGTTCTGCCAACCAGGGATTGAACCCAGTCTCTCAAAAGTGAAAGCTCCGAGTCCTAGCCACAGGACAGCCAGGGAATTCCCTAATACATCATATTTAATAGAATAAAGAACAAAAATACATGCTCACCTGAATAGATGTGGGAAAGCAGTTGAGAAGATTGAACAACCCTTCATGACAAAAGCACTCAACAAACTGGAATGGAAGGGAATTTCCTCGGGCTATAAACGGCTCTTTTGAAAACCCCACAGGTAACAAACATACTTAATGGTGAAAGACTGTTTTCCCTCCAAGATCAGAAGTAAGAACGTTCTTTCTCCCCACTCATATCTCATATTGTATGGGAGATTCTGGGTTTCCCTGGTGGTTCAGTGATAAAGAGCCCATCTGCTAATGCAGGAGAGCTGGGTTCGATTCCTGGGTGGGGAGATCCCATAGAGAAGAAAATGGCAACCCACTCTAGTACTCTTGCCTGGGAAATCCTATGGACAGAGGAGCCTGGCAGGTTACAGTCCATGGGTCTGAAAGAGTTGGACATGACTTAATGACTAAACAATAGCAGCAACATCAAAGGCTGAAGGTTCCAGCCAGCGTAGTTAGGTAACATAAAGAAATTCAGATTGCAAAAGAAGTAATTAGGCTATCTTTATATGTAGTTGACATGATCTTTTAAATAGAAAGTCTTAGATATTGCACTAAAAAGCTGGTAACTAATAAAGTTCAGCAAAGTTGCATGTTATAAGCTCAATATGCAAAAATCAGTTTTATTTCTATATACTACTAATGAATAATCTGAAAGTGAAATTAAAATAATCCCATTTACAATATCAGCAATAAGAATAAAATATTTAGAATAAATTTCACAGAAGAAATGTAGGGTTTGTACACGGAGAATTGCAAAATCATTGTTTAAGGTAATTATGAAGATCTGAGTAAATGGAAAGACGTTCCACTCTCATGGATTGGAAGACAGTATTAAGATGTCAGTACTGTCCAAATTGTTCTAAAGATTCAATACAATCTCTACCAAAGTCTCACTTTTTTTTGCAGTAATTTAGAAGATGATTCTAAAATTCATATGGGAGTGAATGAGACTCAGAATAGCCAAAAATAATCTTGAAAAAAAAGAACAAATTTGGCGGACTTATACTTCTCAATTTTAAAATTCACCATAAAGCTATAGTGTAGTGCTGGCATAAGTATAGCTAGATCATAAGGTAGAATTGAGAGTCCAGGAATAATAAGCCTTTACATTTATGGTCAATTGATTTAGACAAGATGCCAAGACAGTTCAAAGGGAAAAACTAGTGTTTTCAACAAATGGTGCTGGGACAACTGGCTATCAACATGCAAGTGAACTAGCTCACACCATATGGAAAGAAACTAACACAAGACGGGTCACATACCTAACTGTTGGCGCCAAAACTATAAACATTTAGAAGAAAACACCGAACAAAAAAATCTTCATGACCTTAAGCTGATATAAGCCCCAAAACACAAGAAAACAAAGTAGGGATAGACAAATTAGACATCACTAAAATTAAACACTGGAGTTTCAAAGAACACCGTCAAGCATGTGAAGACAGCCATAGAACGGGAGTAGATGATTGTAAATTATCTGTCTGATAAAGGACTGATTATATCCAGAATATATAAAGAACTCTTTAGTTCAGTTCAGTTCAGTCCCTCAGTTGTGTCCGACTGTTTGCGACCCCATGAATCGCAGCATGCCAGGCCTCCCTGTCCATCACCAACTCCCGGAGTTCACTTAGACTCACGTCCATCGAGTCCATGATGCCATCCAGCCATCTCATCCTCTGTCGTCTCCTCCTCCTCCTGCCCCTAATCCCTCCCAGCATCAGAGTCTTTTCCAATGAGTCAACTCTTCGCATGAGGTGGCCAAAGTACTGGAGTTTCTTACAACCTAACAATTTTAAAAATCCAATTTAAAATTGGGCAAAATACTGGAATACACATTTCTCCAAAAAACAAATATACGAATGACCAATAAGCAAAGATGCTCAACATCCTTAGCCAGTAGGGAAATGCAAATCACAGCCACAGTAAATTACCGCTTCATATCTATCATAAGGGCTTTAATCTTTTTTTCTTAATGAGAGGTTTCCCTGGTGGTCCAGGGAGGACTCCCTCCTTCCGGTGCAGGGAGTGCAGTATCAGTCCCTGGTCAGGGAGCTAAGATGCCACGCGCCACACGGCAGAGCCAGTGAAGTGTTAGAAAAATTAAAAATGGAAAATGACAAATGTTAGCAAGAGTGTGGAGAACCCTCATACATTACTGATAGGAATGTAAATGGCACAGCCACTATGAAAACAGTTTGCAAGTCATATAAAAGGTAAACACAGAGTTATCAATTGACCTAGCATTTCTACTCCTAAGTGTATACCCAAAAGAACTGAAAGCATGTTCATACAAAAACTTAAACACGACTGTTCAAACAACTCAGATGTCCATCAGTTGATCAATGGATAAGCAACATGTTGTACATACCCACAGTGGACTTTTACTTTTGGCTGTTGTCGAGCAGCTTGCGGGATTTCAGCTCTGTAGCCGGGAATGAACCCGGGCCTAGCAGTGAAAGCTGGAATCCTAACAACTAGGCCATGAGGGAACTCCTCCTACAACTGATTATTCAGGAATAAAAAGGAGTGATGGACTGATACTTGTTGCAACATGAATAGACATAAAAACATTACACTAGGTTTTAAAAGCCAGTTGCAAAAAGCCATAAATTGCATGATTCCATTTATATGACTTTTCTGGAATAGGCAAGTCCAAAGTAGGTTAGTGACGGCAGGACCTGAGGAGGGGGGAGTTGGGAGTAACTGGTAGTTACTGCTAGTAATTACATATGGAGCTTTTTTTTTTTTTTAAGAAAGATAACCCAATTTTTTATGCCAAAGATTTAAGCAATTACTTCATAAAAAGGAGATACCAAACGGGCAAAAAAACAAACAAAAGTTTTCTACATCACTGCTCGTCAAGAAAATGCTAATTAAACCTACAATGAGATGTTACTGTACCCCTACAGTTGCTAATATAAAAAAGACTAGCAACACCCAGTACTGGGGCTTCCCTGGGTGGCTCAGCGGTAAAGAATCCATCTGCAGTGCAGAAGATGTGGGTTTGATCCCTGGATCAGGAGCATCTCCTGGAAGAAGGCATAGCATCTCACTCCAGTCTTCTTGCCTAGAGACCCCATGGACAGAGGAGCCTGGCAGGCTGCAGTCCACAGGGCTGCAAAGAGTCAGACACGACTGAAGCAAAGGAGCACGCGTGTGCCAAGCATTGGTGGGGATGTAGAGCAATCGGAACTCTCATTGCTGGTAGGAAAGCGAATTAATACGACTGCTTTGGGCTTCCCTGGTCAACAAGTTGGTACAGAATCTGTCTGCAGTGCAGGAGACCTAGGTTCAATCCCTGGGTTGGGAAGGGAATGGCTACCCACTCCGGTAATCTTGCCTGGAGAATCCCATGGACAGTGGAACCTGGCAGGCTACAGTCCATGGGATCACAAAGAGTCGAATACGACTGAGCAACTAACCAACACACACACTTTCGAGGAATGTGCTCAGTGTCTACTAAAGATAACATATATCTTCCCTCTGACCCCATATGAAGTTTATTTTGAGGGATGATAAGAATGCTCAAAAATTTTATAGTATACTCTTTGAATATGGTAAAATCATTGAACTGTACATTTTAAAACAGTGACATTTATGATACGTGACTTATATCTTGATAAAGCTATAGTTAAAAAATGGATCATAGACAAAACGAAAAAGCTAAAATTATAAAACATTTGGAGGTAAACATAAGAGAAAACCTTTGCAACCTTGGGGTAGACAAATACAGTTTAGATAGGACACAAAAAGCACAAATCATAAAGGAAAAAATGATAAACTAAATTTCAAAAAAAATGTAAAACTGCTGTTTGAAGGACATCATTAAGAAAATGAAAAAACAAGTCACAGACCTGGGAAAATATCTGTAATACACAAACCTGACCAAAGACTTGTTTTCAACATATGTAAATAACTCTTTCATTAAGGAAAAAGAGAAAAGCCTGGTGAAATATGGACAAAAACCTCACCAAAGAAGACATATGAACGGTCAGGAAACATAGGAAAAGATGCTCATCATCTGTAATCATCAGAGAAATACAAAGTAAAACAAGGATCAGATACACTGGGTATATCACTACATACCCAGTACATCAACTAGAACCACAAAGACTGCCAAGTATTTATGGTTATAAAGATAAACCAGAACTCTCATCTGTTTCTGATAGGAGTATGAAATGCTAAAACCAATAGGAAACCATTTTGGCAGTTTTTAAACAAATATAAAATGAAACATATTCTTACCATAAGACACAGCAATTGTACTCCGAAGAGAAAAAATATGTATATTTACACAAAGGCTCATACATGAATATTCATGTTATGAAAGTAAAAGTGTTAGTCGCTCAGTCGTGTCCAACTCTTGGTGACCCCTTGGACTGTAGCCTGCCAGGCTCCCCCTGTCCATGGGATTCTCCAGGCAAGAATACTGGATTGGGTTGCCATTTCCTCCTCCAGGGGATCTTCCAGACCCAGGGATCGAACCTGGGTCTCCTGCATTGCAGGCAGATTCTTTACCCTCTAAGCCACCAGGGAAGCCATTCATGTCATTCTTTTTCATAATAGTCAGAATATGGAAACAATATAAATATCCATCAACAGGTAAATGGATAAATATGACTGTGTATCCATACACTGGTATATTATGCAGGGAAAGGGGGAAAAAAGAAAAAAAATGAACTATTGATTCGCAATATGGTTAAGTATCAGAAACAATCTGCTAAGCAAAAGCAGCCAGACAAAAAGGTACATACTGTACATTCTATTTATATAAAACTTAAGAAAAACAAATCTATAGCTAGAGGAAGAAGAGATGGGATTTTTGGATCTGAGAGTAGCGGCTGGAGATCTCCTGGGGATGGACAAGGCAAACGTTTCGGTATGATAAAATTGTTCTGTATCTTGACTGCAGTCCTGGTTACATGTTGTGTGTATGTTTTTCTAAACTCAGCAGATTGTACTTAAAATAGGAACATTTTATTATATGTAAATGATGTGTCAATTGAGCTTATTTGAAATATTTGCAAATCAGGCAATGTCCTGGCAGTCCAGTGGTTAGGTAGGACTCGGCACTTTCACTGCTGGGGGCCCAGGTTTGCTCCCTGATTAGAGAACTAAGAGCTAATATCCCACAAGCCTCGAGGGACAGCAAATTCACATCACAAGGCCAATCTCCCATTCATTAATGATAAGGAACTTCTGAAAATTAAGAAGTCAAGGACCAACAATTTCTGCAGAAAATTTCTGCAGAAAAATGTTGAAAGGCATGCATATGACTTTCAGAAAAAGCAATACAAATTGCCCTTAAACATATGAAAAAATGTTCAACTTCACTTTTAAAAAGAGAATGCAAACCTAAACCACACTGAGGTTGCATTTCTCACCAATCAGATTGGCAAAGATTCAAAAGACTGATAACATACTTGCTGAGGCCGTGGGAAAGCAGTCGTGTAGGAGAGTCACATATATACGCAGCGCAAGCATAGCTGGTTGAGATGCAAAATGGCACTTTTCCCAAAGAAGGGAATTTGGCAATATCTGCCAAATTCTAAATGCCCACACATTTTGACCCAGCAGTCTCACTTTTGAGAATGTATCTGACATATTTCTACATATAGACAAAATGCTCTGTTCAGTTCAGTTGCTCAGTTGTGTCTGACTTGGCAACCCATGGACTGCAGCACACCAGGCTTCCCTGTCCATCACCAACTCCCGGAGCTTGCTCAAACTCACGTCCATTGAGTCGGTAATGCCATCCAACCATCTCATCCTCTGTCTTCCCTTTCTCCTCCTGCCTTCAATCTTATCCAGCATCAGCGTCTTTTCCAATGAGTCAGTTCTTCACATTAGGTAGCCAGAGTATTGGAGCTTCAGCTTCCAATGAACATCAGGACTGATTTCCTTTAGGACTGACTGGTTTGATCTCCTTGTAGTCCAAGGGACTCTCAAGAGTCTTCTCCAACACCACAGTTAAAAAGCATCCATACATGACTACTAGAAAAACCAAAGCTTTGGCTAGACGGACCTTTGTCGGCAAAGCAATGTTTCTGCTTTTTAGTATGCTCTCTAGGTTGGTCATGGCTTTTCTTCCGAGGAGCAAGTGTCTTTTAATTTCATTAAGATTCGTTAAAATTTCATTAAAATTAAAATTGAAATTACAAATTAAAATGCTGTGTTTACAATTTTATTTACTCTAAGATGGTTTTTAACAGTAAATATTGAAAACTCCTATGTCCATTTGTGGGTTTTTAATTAAATAAACCATAATTCATCCATATAGTGGCAGGAATTTTCAAAAAAGATTAAGAAACCTTTTTATATATTGATATGGAAATTTCTCTAGAAAATATTGTTAAATGAAAATGTAAGGCACAAAACACTGCCCTTAACATACTACTTGTTTTTGTAAGAAGGAGGTAAAAAATATATGAAATAAACCGCTTTATTGAGGTGTGATTGACATACAAAAAGCTGCACATATTCAATAAAACAACTTCATGAGTAGTAGACACATCTATATTTTCTTTTATTGGCAAAAAATAAACACTGGAAAAATCCACAATAAATGAATAAATATGGTTCTCTCCAGAGAGCAGATAGGCAGGTAATGGGCAGATGGGGATGTGAGTGCAAGCAACACTTCTAAGCATGGATATTTTTATACTCTTTATATTTGAACCAGGAAAATGTATTATCTATATTTTTAAAAATTTGAGACAAGCCCAACAAAAAGATATCATCAACTCTAATAAGAATGTAATAAAATGATTTCACATGTCATACATCTGCACACACAAGAGCCCCATCTGCATCCTAACAAATGTCATTCATTGCCGGCATCAGAGATCAATTTTCACTTGATTTATTTTTTTTCTGACCATGTCATGTGGCTGGTAGGGTCTTAGTTCCCCGACCAAGGATCCAACCAGGCCCTTGGCAGTAAAAGTACAAAATCTTAACCACTGAACTGCTAGGGAATTCTCTATTTTTCTTTGAATCTTCAGTATCGCCAGTATGGACTATGGAGTAATGCGGAACATATGAACTCATGGTTGTTATTAAAAATCATACGCGCTCCAACTGCAACTAAGTGACAGTGAACTGTCACAGAGTCTCTACCCTAATCCCACTCTCAAGCTTTTGCTCCTAATGATAACTGGCTGAAACTGTCAGCTGTGTGAACCTGCCAACGCTTCCCTCCCAACTTAGGGCAGGATCCTAAGTTCTGGGCAGTAATTAGCGCAGTGACACAGGAAGCCGGTAGAATCTAGCTGAAGATGGGTAGAATGTAGCTTTGACTTTTTTTTAAAGCTGCCAAGCATGAACATATCTATGTCTGTTGGTCAGAGGCAGAGACCATCATTTTCCACAGTGAAAGTCATAGAGGCTGGACACCCACTTTTCCAGTTTCCTTTGCAAGCAGGGCACCTGCACACCCATATAAACACAGGCTTACTCAGTCAGCTGCATCCTCCCTAGAACCTGCCGTGAGAGCCAGTGGCGTGGAGAACCCTCCCTTCGGACCATCAGCTGCAACAAGGATACCACCCAGGTCCTGGGGCAGTGCAGGTATCCCAGAAACAGCGGAGGCAGAGAGTCCAGGGCTGACGGTGGGTCCAGTGGGGACGTCCCAGATTCCACGTGGACAGACCAAGTGGATGCTGCAGTGGCCTCCTTTTATATCACTGGTTTCATTTTTCAGCATAATATTTGCTGCGGCCCTGGCTGCATAGCTTCCCGTGGACCTATCGCCCAGGCCTCAGTCTCCAAGTCTCACCATATTCACTCTGTACCCTCCATTTTCCTTAAATCTTTCAGAATTGGCTTCAGTTGCTTGCAACTAATAATCCTGATTCAGGCATCTGGATTTGACCAGGGAATAAACATTTTATCAGGAATTTTATCCGTCTAGAGAATCTAGATAGAAATCAGAGCAAATAAGGGAACCCACAACCTAGCAGGGCTCTTCAAGCCTCCACTGCTGGAGGAAAAGAAAAAGAGGCTCCGGAAGTCCCATAAATCGCGAAATTGTGTGTGTGTGTGTCTGTGTGTCTCACAGAACAGGAGCAGGAGTCAGAGTCAGACGCGAGAACGTAAGAGGCCTTCCTAAGAAGAGGCTGCTGGACCAGGATCCTGGCCCACGTTGGGAGGGAAGCGCTGGCAGGTTCACACAGGGGACAGTTTCAGCCAGTTATCATTAGAAGTAAAAGCTTGAGAGTGGGATTAGGGTAGAGAGTCTATGAAACGGAACTGTCGCATTGTTGCAGTTGGAGCGCGTATAATTTTTAATAACAACCATGAGTTCATATGTTCCTTTTGAAATTTAAAAGACATATGGGAAAAAGAGATTCAACCATGAAGGTTTGTGTGACTGCTCCTCTGTGTATATCCAGTAACACTTCCCTTAGATCTGATTCATTTATTCATGTAATACTATTCACTAAGCAGATGAAAATGTGCATTAAACATGTGCATCTAATTTCATCACTCTGGAAACTTTGATAAAACTACAATAATGGAATTTATAATTACTCATCATTTGGATTTATATATCTTTTTTATTGTGGTAAAATATACATCTATTTCTGCTTTACTGCCTATGCCAAAGCCTTTGATTGTGTGGATCACAGTAAACTGTAGAAAATTCTGAAAGAGATGGGAATACCAGACCACCTGACCTGCCTCTTGAGAAATCTGTATGCAGGTCAGGAAGCAACAGTTAGAACTAGACATGGAACAACAGACTGATTCCAAATAGGAAAAGGAGTACGTCAAGGCTGTATATTGTCACCCTGCTTATTTAACTTCTATGCGGAGTACATCATGAGAAATGCTGGGCTGGAAGAAGCACAAGCTGGAATCAAGACTGCTGGGAGAAATCTCAATAACCTCAGATATGCAGATGACACCACTCTTATGGCAGAAACTGAAGAGAAACTAAAGAGCCTCTTGATGCAAGTGAAAGTGGAGAGTGAAAAAGTTGGCTTAAAGCTCAACATTCAGAAAACAAAGATCATGGCATCCGGTCCTATGACTTCATGGGAAATAGATGGGAAAACAGTGGAAACAGTGTCAGACTTTATTTTGGGGGGCTCCAAAATCACTGCAGACTGTGATTGCAGCCATGAAATTAAAAGATGCTTACTCCTTGGAAGAAAAGTTATGACCAACCTAGATAGCATGTTCAAAAGCGGAGACATTACTTTGCCGACTAAGGTCCGTCTAGTCAAGGCTATGGTTTTTCCTGTGGTCATGTATGGATGTGAGAGTTGGACTATGAAGAAAGCTGAGTGCTGAAGAATTGATGCTTTTGAACTGTGATGTTGGAGAAGACTCCTGAGAGTCCCTTGGACTGCGAGGAGATCCAACCAATCCGTTCTGAAGGAGATCAGCCCTGGGATTTCTTTGGAAAGAATGATGCTAAAGCTGAAGCTCCAGTACTTTGGCCACCTGATGCAAAGAGCTGACTCATTGGAAAAGACTCTGATGCTGGGAGGGATTGGGGGCAGGGGGAGAAGGGGACGACCGAGGATGAGATGGCTGGATGGCATCACTGACTCGATGGACGTGAGTCTTAGTGAACTCCGGGAGTTAGTGATAGACAGGGAGGCCTGGCGTGCTGTGATTCACGGGGTTGCAAAGAGTCAGACACGACTGAGCGACTGAACTGAACTGAACTGAGAATATACATAATATAAATTTCATAATTTTAACCGTTTTTAAGCATACAGTTCAGTGGCATCAAGCACATTTCCTGTGTTGTTCAGCTGTCATCAGTATCCAGTTCATCATTCCAAACGAAAACTCCACATCCATTACACAGTGACTCCATGTTCTTTCCTCCATCCAGCCCTGGTGTTTCTAGTCTATTAGCCATCTCTATGAATGTGCCTGTTCTTTGCACCTCAGAAAATGGCATCATACAGTATTTGTCCCTTTATGTCTGGCTCGTTTCACTTAGCATAACGTTTTCTGGGTTCAGCCATGCTGCAGCACATGTCAGTCGCCTTCCTTTTTAAGGCCAAGTAATATTCCATCGTAAAAACATACCGCCTTTTGTTTACTCATTTATCATTCACTGGTGGACACCTAGATGTCTCCGTCTTTTGGCTGTTGTGAATAACGCTGTGGAGAATATTAGCGCACAGATATGTGTTCAGGTTCCTGCCTTCAGTTCTCTCAGTTCGTTTTGCATATGCCCTGAAGTGGGATGTCTGGATCATATGCTAATTCTATATTTCCCTTTTTGAGGAACTGCCAAGCTATTTTCCATAGCGACAGCATTGTTTTATATTCCTACCAGCAATGTATGAGGGTTCCAAGTTCTTCACATCCTTGCCAACACTTATTTTTCATTAAAAAAAAAAATAGCCATTCCCAAGTGATATCTCAGCATGGTGTATTGTTTTTCAATGCATAACCTCACAAAGGCGGGGATGTATACCCAGTCCTGTCTGACAGATATTTCCAGTCCACATCATGGCCCTTCTGAGGCCCAAGCACATTTGTTTTAACAAAGCAGAAGCTTTCCCAACGTTGTAGGACTTAGCTTAAACACGCAATGTTTGGCATTTTGTATCCCATCTTTAAGCCTACACCTTGGAATCTTGTTTCAAGAGTTGCGGGAAAAATAAGCCTCAAGAAGGACTAACTGTGATGTATAAAAGTGTCTGTGATAGCATTCTCTTATTTAAAAAAAGAAAAAACTAGAATAACATAAATGCACAACAGGCGTATGTCATATAAACTACAGCATTTCTTTTCAATTAGACATTATGCAGTGATGAAAGAATGGTAACTATGACGTCTTTGTTGAACCATTGCACCACTGAAAAACACTTAAGTGGAGAAAATGGTCCATAGGCGTAGTAAAATAATATGACTTTACATGAACAAAGACCAGAAAACACACTTCAAAAGAAAATTGCTATGATAGGGTGTGGGATTGTAGGTGATTTTCTTTTTTTGAAAAAAATCACTTGTGTCTTTTTATTGTATTTCTAGTAAGAAAAGGGAGGACAAAGTGAACTGGACACTTCACTGTGTTGGCTGATGAGTGGCAACTAAGTATCAGTTCTCCCTTTTCAAAATCGAGATACGGCTGACATAAGACATTGTGTGAGCTTAAGGTGTACAATGTCTTGATCTGATACATTTACATTGCAATACAATTGCCGGTGTAGCACTAACAAGCTGTCACATCACACAAGTACAATTTCTTCAAAGTGATGGGAACAATTAAAGATTTAGTATCACCAGTATTTGACTTTATAATCACCGATTACGTTTGTCTGTAATCACTTTACTGTGCACATGAATGTTATATGATAATGTTGCCTATAATCCCTATACAAGTGAGCCTTCAGGAGTTACTTATCTACCAGTTGTATGTACCCTTATGTAACGTCTCTCCTGAGTCCTCCACCCCTGAGCCGCTGGTAACCACATTCAACTCTGTTTCTTCAAATTTGGTTTTTTAGATTCCACCCATAAGAGACATCATAAAGTATTTGTCTTTCTCTGTCTGACCTAGTATAATATCCTCAAGGTCCATCCATATTGAGGCAAATAGGAGGATTTCCTTTTATCCTATGGCTGAACAGTATTCTAATATGTATTTATGTGTGCTGCTGCTGCTGCTGCTGCTAAGTCACTTCAGTCGTGTCCGACTCTGTGCAACCCCATAGACGGCAGCCCACCAGGCGCCCCCGTCCCTGGGATTCTCCAGGCAAGAACACTGGAGTGGGGTGCCATTTCCTTCTCCAATGCATGAGAGTGAAAAGTGAAAGTGAAGTCGCTCATGTGTGTATATATAAATAATATTAATACATATATATGTATATATTTATGTATATTAGAATTGTTGTTTAGTTGCTAAGTTGTATCTGACTCTTTTGCAACCCCAGGGACTGCAGCCCTCCAGCCTCCTCCATCCATGGGATTTTCCAGGTAAGAATACGGGAGTGGGTTGCCATTTCCTTCTCCAGGGCATCTTCCTGGATCCAGGGCTTGAACCCACATGGAATAAAATAGAATCACATTCTATATATGACAGAATTATGCATATTATATATTCTTATATATGTTATCTTCTTTACTCATTCACCTGTTGACATTTTGTTTCCATATCTTGGTTTGTGAAGAGTGCTGCAATGAACATGGGCGTGCCTATATCTCTTTAGTATCAGTTTTCATTTTTGTTAGGCAGCCCATCTCATTATGATTTTGAAATTTGTTCTGAATCCTCTGCTGGCACCTTTTGCCTAGTTGTATCTTTAGATGGGTTCCAAAAAAGATGTGATTAAAAACATGGGTTCCAGACTCTAGGAGGCCTAGACAAATTGGTCACCTTTGGATGGAAACCATTACTAAGGTGTATGACAGTTGGTTTGAGGGGTATATGTTGATCCTCACATTTCCCCATGTATTAAGCAACCACTAGATGCTGCTATCAGCTTTGATATACTTCCCAGAGAGGCATTGTTTTCTCCTTCCTGTGAGGAAAGGACAAAAATGCATTTAGATGTTCTGTGTTAGGATACACCTGTATGCATTTTAATGCCAAGTATAGCCCAGTGAATTGGAAGCTTCACCTTTTCTACATCTTTTGAGCAGTGAGTTGGAACTAAGGTCTACTGATTGTCTTCTCTAGGCCAGGTACTCTTCATTCATTTTCCATTTAATCTCTGCACCACCCCCATCCAGATCCGCTCTCCACCCCTCTCCACCCACTCTGTGTCCCCAGAGGCTGAGCTGTTGAGGCAGCATCAGCCAGCTCCTTCCTCCTCCAGCTTCCCCTTGGGTTTGGCTAATGGGGAGCGCCAACAGGAGGTGACCCACAGAGGAGAGAGGTGTTTGTTCCCCACTTTTTACTGAAGGGCCCCACCCCCCACAGGGCAGACCTCCTCACAGCCTCTCTGTCTCCAGGTTTTGTCCATCAGGCCCACGGGAGATGACAACCCTCTTGTTCCTAGTCTGAGGTCTACTCCCGGAGGACCAAACTATCCCTAGTTGTTATTCTAAACCTTATTCACACCTTTGTAAATAGTCTCTTTATTAAACTCTCCTCAAATTACCCCGTCGAGTGTGTCATCTGTTTTCTGCCAGGGCCCTGACCGATAAAAGCCCTAAAGAGATAAGGAGCAACTCACCCAAGTTTAAGAGTTTGTAGGCGGCAGAACCATGCTGGGAAACAGGTCTCTCTGCATCCTTTGCCAGGTCAGACTGCACTGCCCAGGAAGGAGCCAACTTGAGGAGTGGGCAAGCTGGGCACCCAGGGTGGGGTCCCACACTGGGCACGGGGAATGGACGCTTCTCCTGCTCCAGACCCTAGGCTGCTGCATACCCTGGGCCCATCCCCCCTCTGCATTTCCTGAAGCTGATGCGTGCCCCTTTCATGGGTCAAACACTGCTTGTGCCCAGGAAGCCGTTGCTTGCAGAGCCCAGAGCAGTCTCCCTAATGGTTCCTCTGGTGCTTTTGAATACACGGCCACAAATTCTTAGAGCTTCTCTCCAACAGGAGTGGAGTCTATTTCCCTTCCCTTACATATGGGTTGTCCCTAGTAATTTACTTCTAGTAAATAGAATACAAAAGAAGTGATATGGAACTTTCAAGCCTAGGTCATAAAAGCAGATAGAGCTTCTGTCTGCCTCTGTCCTCCTGGGACACTTCTTCATGGAATGCAGCTATGAGGAGACCTAGGCCACATAGAGAGGCAATAGGCAGGTGATCCAGTTGAAACCTCAGCTGAGGTTCTGACCATGAGAAAGCCTTCAGGTCCCCACCATAATTTGACTACAACTATGTGAGAGATGCCATCAAGAACTGCTGAGCTGAGTTAGGCAGTGACCAAGAAAAATAAAATAATGATTGCTATTGTTTAAAGTCACTAAGTTTTGCGATGATGGGGAAATGCAATAAAAAATTTACAAACTGCTTCCTGCATTGGCGTTGCGGAGTCACCAATATTGACTGAAGTGCCCAGGGTATTCTGGGAGGCTCCCCTTCTCTAATTCTCTTTAAAAATCTCCAAATTTCCAATTTTTAGTTTCACCATGATTGTCCTGGATTTTGCTACTGGATAACTTCTTGGGGTTAGTCTGTTTTCTTTTTAAAACCTTTTTATTTCCGGCTGCTCTGGGTCTTCTTTGCTGTGCGTGGAGCGGGGGTTACTCTCGGTTGCGGTGCCCGGGCCTCTCGTTGCAGTGGCTTCTCAGATGCAGAACACAGGCTCTGGGGTGCAGGGACTACAGCAGCTGCAGCACATGGGCTCGGCAGTTGGGGTTCCTGGGCACCAGAGCGCAGGCTCAGTAGTTGTGCACAGGGGCCCAGCTGCTCTGTGGCAGGAGGGATTTTCTCCGATTAGGGACTGAACCCGTGTCTCCTGCACCAGCAGGCAGATTCTTTACCACTAAGCCACCACTTCTTGGGATTTAATGTAGCCAGATTTCATTTAGAACAAGTCCATGTTCTAGGACTTGCTTTTTTCAAGTAATGTATTGTAGATTACTTCCCAAGTGAGTAATTATAGATATCCTGCTTTTTAGAAACTAACTTCATGTTAAGTTTTTGAAGAGTTTTCCCCAAGCTGAATATGCCACTAGATAACATCTGCCTACTACTGAAGAATTTTTAATTCATTCATTTATAACTTCATTTTCTCATTCATTCAAAAAAACATAAACTACATACCTAATGGTAGTTTTGAGAATATCAAGAACGTTTTTACAAGCCTAAGCCTAATTTTATAGAGGCCATTTTTACTTGTTAACCAGAGTTAGGTTTTTATTTTGCCACAGAGAACCCAGAATAGAATAGCAGTTCATATGAGGTATGACTCTCAGGGATATGGAGAGAATCTGAGACTGGTCATCTTCCCTCAGTTGGGGTTAAGCTAATGGTGTTAGGCCTTTAAGACGGCTGCCAAAGACCCCTGCCTCCTGCTATCCATGCTATTTTGTAATCTGGACTTAATGACTTGCTTCTAACAAATAGAATATGGCAAAAGTGATGGGTTACCACTTCCATGATCAAGTTACAAAGACTATGATTTCCATCTTGTTCCATTGCCTTCTATGTTTGCACTTAAAAAAAAAAAAGTATAGTTGATTTACAGTGTTTCAGGTGTACAATAAAGTGAGTCATACATATAGATACATATATATATTCATTTTTAGATTATATCCCATTATATGTTGAGATATTGAATATAGTTCCCTGTGATATATGGTAAATCCTTGTTAATATTATATGTAGTAGAGGGTATATGTTAAGCGCAAACTCTTAATTTCTCTCTCCACTCCCACCCCGCTGTCCTCTTTGGGTTATAGCTGTAAGTTTGTTTTCTATATCTGTGAGGTTTCTTGCTGTTTTTCAAATAAGTGCATTTGCATCCTTTTTAAGGATTCTGCATATTAACGTGTGATATCATGTTTGTCTTTGTCTGACTTACTTCCCTTAGTAGGATCATCTCTAGGTCCACCCACGTTGCTGAAAATGGCAACAGGGTGGCCTTGCAGACAGCTTACGACAGAGTTCTCTCCCATGGTCTACGTGTCACATCTGCTTTATCCATCACCTGCCAGTGGACATTTAGGTTGCTTCCATGTCTTGGCTATTGTGAACGGTGATGCTATGAACATTGGGGTGCATGTATCTTTTCGAATTAAGTTTTCATCTCTTCCAGATATATACCCAGGAGCGGGATTGCTGGACCATATGATAACTCTATTTTTAGTTTTTTGAGGACCCTCCATGCTTCTGTAGTGATTACACCAATTTTCATTTCCACCATATATTTGCACTTTATAATGAAGCGAATGGACATGTTGGAGAGAGCCAAATGGCAAGGAAATGAGAGGTATTTCTGACCAGTAGTTCATGAGGAACTGAATCTTGTCAACAACCATGTGAGAGGGTTTGCATATGGATCCTTCTCCATCAAGACAGGATCACAGTCTCCGCCGATACCTTGATTGCCACCTTGTGAGAGACCTTGACATAGAAGATTCGTATAGACTGTGCCCAGATTCCTGACCCACAGATGCTGTAAAATAATAAGTATATGTAGTTTTAAGCCCCTAAATTGCAGAGTAATTTGTTATGTACCAATGGATAGCTAATAGTAATTATTTAGGGATGGGAACTTGTAATCTATGTCATGCAGTTATGAAATAAGTTATTTAACTATTGCTTAGGGTTGCCTGTTATAAAGTAGCCATTGAGGCAAGGCTCTGGTAGACCCAGCGGCTGACACCAAAATCCAGCATATAGGAAACAAGGAATTTAAGGACTATGGGTGATGCCATTGCTTTGAACTCTGCCGGGTAATTTAAGGAAAGAGATTGATAAGCACAATATCATAAATTCTTATTCTTCTTCCACTTCTTCTTTCTTTTTCTTCTTTTCCCTTACCTTCCTGAAAAATTTAATCCTAAAGGCATTAGGTAGGACAGAGCAGGGAAGGCATCTGTGCCTGGATTTTAAGGAACTTCAGGGACTCAAAGTGGGTATTGATATCTGAATTGGGTAAGGAGAGCACGTGTATAGGAGGGCTGCCCGGCATAGAGAGTTAGAACTTGAGTTGGCCGAGGAGGGCATTACCACAGGAAAGTGGCCTTGCATAGATGTTAGAGCCCAAGAAGGGTGGAAAGGACAGCCCTGCAGAGGTCACGTAGTGAGAGCATCCTAGCCTAGGCATGACACTGACAAGTCGTCTTTTGCTCCATAAGAAATGACCCCCAAATTCAGTACATTAGAACAACGATCTTTTATAGCTCACAATTTCCACGGGTCAAGAATTGAGACAGGGCACAGCAGGAGTGGCTTGTCTCTGTTCCTTGACATTTGGAGTCCTGGCTGGCAGACTCGATGGGCAGAGGCTGAAATCATCTGAAGTCTCAGCTAAGGCTGGGGGATCTGTTTCTAAGGTGGTTCATTTCAGACTTGGAAAGCCAATGCTAACAATTTTTTTTTCTTCCCATGTGGGCCCACCCAGATGTGACCCCTCCACAGGTCTTGAAGGGTCCTCACAATATGGCAACTAGCTTCCCGAGAGTCAGTGATCCTAGAGAGTCAGTGATCCTAGAGAGTCAGTCAGGAAGAAGTGATCCTTTTATGATCTAGCCGAGAAAGTCATGTGGCATCCTTTTCTTCACATTTCATTCAACAGAAGCGAGTCGCTAAATCCAGGCCACAGTGAAATAATTTGTTTCTGCCTTTTGAAAGGAAGCATATCAGAGAATTCACAGACGTATTTTGTACCCATACCAGTGGGTTCTCACAGTCTGAGCAGGGTGAGAAGGAAGCACACGAAGGGGAAGCTGGCATGAGTTTCCAGAGCCCAAGCAGGATGAAGAAGACATGCGGAGAGACAGACTGGTGTGGGGAGTTAGAGGAGAAGTGATTTGAGGACGGCATCTGTGCTTTGCGGGGTGGGTAGAGTGGTGGACTAGAGTTTACATATAGGGGATTGATCATATAAGTGAGTATATTAAGGATAATTGGAGTTTCTCACTGTCAAAAGAGTGAGTTACAAATATGGAAAGGGAAAAAAATAACATAAATGTTATGTTATTGAATGTAGGAGTGTTAACTCATAGTTTTCTAGATAGATAGGTAGACGTGTGTGTGTGTGTGTGTGCATGTGTGTGTGCTTCCTATTTGCTGCCTAGGAGGCTTCGAAGAGGAGAATCCTAATAGCAATGAGCATTCCTAGCACCCAGAAATACCATTTCCCCTAAAAAAGAACCAGTGTTCCTTACAGAAATGGCAGATTCCAGGCTTAGAGCAGGAAATATACAAGAAGAGCTCAAAACATCTTTTTGCACCAGAAGGCAAGGATTTGCTCAAAGAATGTTGGAGACATGTCAAAAGGACCTGTGAGCCAGCATGAATGGGTTCCTGCTGGCCAAATCTGGGACAGTTTGGGCCAGTCAAAAGAAGTGACATTAAGAAAGTACAACTAATTAAAATAGGAAAGCATGAGTTTGTATGTATTAATAAATAAATTAATTAGGAACGTGATATTCACAGTTTCAAAGTATCCACAAAATATTTGTTAATTTCAAGGAGAAAAAGGTGACTTTACAGTGATGAGGCCTGGCAGACACTGTCTTCCTTAAGCGGGTAAAGCGGACATCATCAGCAATGTGACATCAAAACAATGCACCGCCTGATTGGACACACATGGAAGGAAACAGTATCACTTTGGTGATAACCCAGAACCTAATCATGAAGAAATAGCAGACCCAAACTGGGAGCTACAAAAATATAACTGAGTTATAATCTCCCAAGATGTCAAGGGTATAAAAGTGAGGGAAAGACTGAAGAACTGTTTCAGAGTGAAGGAGATTAAAATGACATGAAGACTAAAAGCAATGTGCCAATTTTCACTGGATCCTTTGTTCTAAATGATTTTACTAAGACATCTGGCAAAACTTAAATGGGGTCTGAGGATTAGATGGTAGTGATGTTAACTTCCCAACTTTGATAAAGGTTGCCTTATCATAGGAACTAGATCCTAACTTAGTGTTCTTTCAAAGGAGTAAGCTCTAACATCCTGAGCACCCATAATATAGTATGAATTAACTCTCTCCTAAACATAATGATGCCAAAGGCAGTGCCAAAGAATGCTCAAACTACTGCACAATTACACTCATCTCACACGCTAGTAAAGTAATGTTCAGAATTCTCCAAGCCAGGCTTCAGCAATACATGAACCGTGAACTTCCAGACGTTCAAGCTGGATTTAGAAAAGGCAGAGGAACCAGAGATCAAATTGCCAACATCCGCTGGATCATGGAAAAAGCAACTGAGTTCCAGAAAAACATCTACTTCTGCTTTATTGACCATGCCAAAGCCTTTGACTGTGAGGATCACAATAAACTGGAAAATTCTGAAAGAGATGGGAATACCAGACCACCTGACCTGCCTCTTGAGAAAACTATGAAGTCAGGAAGCAACAGTTAGAACTGGACCTGGAACAACAGACTGGTTTCAATGTCAAGGCTGTATATTGTCACACTGCTTATTTAACTTATATGCAGAGTACCTCATGAGAAACATTGGGCTGGAAGAAGCATAAGCTGGAATCAAGATTGCCAGGAGACATATCAATAACCTCAGATATGCAGATGACAACACCCTTATGGCAGAAAGTGAAGAACTAAAGAGCCTCTTGATGAAAGTGGAAGTGGAGAGTGAAAAAGTTGGCTTAAAGCTCAACATTCAGAAAACTAAGATCATGGCATCCAGTCCCATCACTTCATGGTAAATAGATGAGGAAACAGTGGAAACAGTGGCTGACTTTATTTTTCGGGCTCCAAAATCACAACAGGTGGTGATTGCAGGCATGAAATTGAAGTAAGCCTTCCTTACTCCTTGGAAGGAAAGTTATGACCAACCTAGACAGCATATTAAAAAGCAGAGACATTACTTTGTCAACAAAGGTCCATCTAGTCAAGGCTATGGTTTTCCCGGTAGTCATGTATGGATGTGAGAGTTGAACTATAAAGAAAGCTGAGTGCCGAAGAATTGATGCTTTTGAACTGTGGTGTTGGAGAAGACTCTTGAGAGTCCCTTGGACTGCAAGGAGATCCAGCCAGTCCATCCTAAAGGAGATCAGTCTTGGGTGTTCATTGGAAGGATGGATGTTGAAGCTGAAACTCCAATACTTTGGCCACCTGATGCGAAGAACTGACTCATTTGAAAAGACCTTGGTGCTGAGAAAGATTGAGGGAGAGAGGAGAAGGGGACAACAGAGGATGAGATGGTTGGATGGCATCACCGACTCAAAGGACATGAGTTTGAGTAGATTCCAGGAGTTGGTGATGGACAGGGAGGCCTGGCGTCCATGGGGTCGCAAAGAGTCGGACATGACTGAGCGACTGAACTAAACTGAAACATAATAATACCAATTATGTGCCATCCTTGGGAGAGCTGGAATAAAGAGTCTCTCGAATCATTTTCTCCTCATCTGTCATTCAGTTGAGGAATGCTGGTTGAAAAATGCTGCACTTTAGTATTATAGGATGATCATGGCAGCAACTTACTCTTAAATGATTCTGGGGAAAATAAAGTAATTCTGAGATTGTTAAAGGAAATCTCAGAGGTTTCCTTTCCAAGGTTAAAGGAAATAAATTGTCATAATTTTTTTTTGGTGTTAGGATAAAAAACTTTATTTACAAATATTCTATTCCTTTAAATATATATACAGAGAAAAGAATTTGGAAAAATATGAAAGAAATTGAGAAGAAATTGGTGACACCCGGAAAATCAAAACCAGTTAAAACTATTACAAGAGGGTCAGGGCAAATAGATCAAGGGAGAACAGCCACATTAAATTTCCCTTGAACCTTCTGGCCACTGCTTTCCTTCCACAAGGAATTAATAGCTAGCTCATAATTTCAAGGTACGTATAGTCTTCTACGCTCCTCACCTAGTGGTGAAGTCATTCATTTAATAAAAACAAAACCAAGGACTTCCCTGGTGGTCCAGTGGCTATGGCTTTGCACTCCCCATTGTGCTGTAACTAATCTTTCACGTGCCACAAGGAAGATCCAAGATCCCACGTGCCACAAGGAAGATCCAAGATCCCACGTGCCACAAGGAAGATCCAAGATCCCATGTGCCACAACGAAGACCCGGTGTAGCCAAATAAATAAATGAATGTTAAAAAATACCAAAAATGACATCAGGGAAAAGGATTGCTTCCATTCCGAGAATACAGGAGGAAAACCACTTGCTCAAAGTGACTGAGAATTCTGTCTGAAATGAAATCATATAACCTGGAATTGTGCTTAAAAAAAATCTCTCACCTGTTGTAGCCACATGGCTGAGGTAGCCAAGAGTCAGACCCAAAGTTTGAGTGGTATTTTGATAAATTACATGATCAGTTAAAATCATAAAATCACTGTTTCTATGCTGAAAGTCAAGGCAGTGATGAGGATTCTTAAAAGTGAAATGTGGCTCACTCTACTTCTAACCACGCTCACCCTTGTTTGTCTGAGGAGTCACTTTGCTTGAAGACCCCTTAGAGACTCTGAAGTGACTTACCTGCAAGAGGAGGTGAGCCCCATCTGGTGCTGTATCTAGACTTACTGTGAGAACTATGATTCTCAATCTTGGCTACACAGTGGAATCACCGGTGCCGTGCTTAGTCGCTCAGTCTTGTCCGACTCTTTGCAACCCCATGGACTGTAGCCTGCCAGGCTCCTCTGTCTGTGGGGATTCTCCAGGCACAAATCCAGGAGTGGGTTGCCATGCTCTCCTTCAGGAGGGCAACCTGGAGGTAGCCTGGCAATTTTCTCAACTCAGGAATCGAACCCAGGTCTCCTGCATTGAAGGTGGATTCTTTACTGTCTGAGTCACCAGGGAAGGCTGTAATCACCTGGAGAGTCTTAGAAAACACTGTTTCTGGCTTTCATGTCCAGAAATTTTGATTTAATTTTCTGGGGTTTAATTTACTTCGGGTTTTAACAATTCCCAGAGCATTTAACTTGCAGTCAAGACTGAACTATAGCGATCAGACCCAGTATGT
Organism: Ovis aries; assembly: GCF_016772045.2. Taxonomy (NCBI): domain Eukaryota; kingdom Metazoa; phylum Chordata; class Mammalia; order Artiodactyla; family Bovidae; genus Ovis; species Ovis aries. Next base: position 40,279,104 of record NC_056078.1, on the reverse strand, counting down.
CCCCAGGTCAGACTACAACATAAAACCCGGGAACAGCCTTTTATGCAAAAAAAAAAAAAAAAAAAAATTCAAGATTTAGCTAATTCACATCAGCACCATGTGTTATTTGGAGTTCTGCATAGGAGATTTTTCTTTCCCACTTATTTAGTCAATCACATATGTTGGCATGGAGTCATGGATATTTATTTTATATTTAATAAAACATATAAATAAAATTATATGGGTTATCATTCAGTACTACTTTTACCGTTCAAATTGCTCCAGCTTTAGTCAATGGGAGCTCTTTCAATTGGCTTCTATGTCCCCTTGACACTCCAGAATTGTGGAGCTTTGTTTTCCAGCACTTTCTTACTTTCTGGTGCTACAAGATGCTCCAGACTTTTCTTGTATTAATACATTTGTTGCCACAGTCCTAGAATTAGTTATTTCTCCAAGGGACCCTGGTTCCTTTTATTGGAGAATAGTATTTGAAACCGAGAGCTGAGAACCAGGTGTAATTTTTATAACATGCTCCAATAAAACAATCAAAACCCCAAATTAAATTTTTAGAAAACTCTGAGTTCTAGGGTCAACCTTGGAATCCCTTTCCAGGCATCCTTTGAGAATTGGGTTGGATGTCATGCTGATCATCATCTGTTTGGTGACCTCCTTTCAGGTGAGCAGCAGCCTGGCTCAGGTTGGCATTGATAAAACTAACACTTGACAGTAGTAAGTGACCAAAGAGAGGAAAGTAAAGGTGCACAAAAGGAGAAATTAATATAGTGGGGTGAAGCTGGCAGAAATTTCAAGCCTTGAGAGCAGCTCACGGTGTGCCTCTTGAGTGCAGACTCGATGGCCGTCATCATTTAGACCCCATGCTTCTGGGCTTCCCTGCTAGCACAGCTAGTAAAGAATCTGCCCACAATGCAAGACCTGGGTTCGATCCCTGGGTTGGGAAGATCCCCTGGAGAAGGGAATGGCTTCCCACTCCAGTATTCTGGCCTGGAGAACTCCATGGACTGTGTAGTCCATGGGGTCATAAACAGTCGGACACAACTGAGTGACTTTCACTTTCAACCCAAACCAGCTTGCTGCCTGACACACACCAGTCCTCCATCAGCATCCTGCAGATGGTCCCACTCCACTGAGCCTGAGAAGCCCACAGAATATTAGCAGAGCCCTCAGTTTGGGAAGTCCCAAAGTACTTCTCCAACCCTCTGCTTGTCCTAGGCAGAAGAGTCCTGCCAAGTGTCTGACATTATTTTCTGTGTTTTTTGGAGACTTCTGAACCATCCTTGGTGACATCTCCACCAAAAGCAGCATTTGGGAGATTACCTCTGAAGGTGAAGCTATCAAAGCAATCCTCCATTCAGCTCTGGTCTAAGGTTAGAGGAGAGGGGACAAAAAAAGAGCAAAGTAAAGGCCTGGTTCCAGGTGTGTGCTGGTCATGGGGAGACAAACCCAATGAAGAGAAGGGCTAGGAGGCAGCTGGCTCTAGGTCAGAAGGTTCAAGCAGTTGTGTAGCAGTTATGAGGTGATGACCCCTGGCTGTGATGGAGGGTGGGAAAGTTGCAAGGGGTGGCTTTCCTGTGGGCAGCTCACTAACAAAAGATGCTGAAGCTAGACAGCCCAGGTGCATGCTAGGGAATAACAAGTGTGCCATCTTGACAGCAGAAAGGGAATAAATAAGGAAGCGGTGTCTGGGAAGGTTTTGGAATGAGACTCTCACACGTGGGCCCCAACACGTTCCGTGGTCTGAACCCTGAAACTGGGTGCAAAGCTGAGAGATCACGTGCATTTTCCAGAACACAGTTAACAGAGCATATATCCTTTTCTCAAACGTTGAGGCTCACTGCTACTTCTGGGCAGAGCAAGCTAAAACTCAAGCTGCCTGGGATGGGAACTTACAGTTTATCAACCTGGCCTCAAGTCGAGTGGCCCCTAACTCACTGGGGCCTCCTAAAACCCTTCCTGGAGGGGGAAAGGGGACTGGTATTATCCTTTCCATTTGACTGAAACTGACAATTGATTACTCTTCTACAACCTGGAGGTCCTCTTGGAGGTATCTCCCTGATTTCAGAGAATGAGGGGCACAGCTTAAGGTGAGTACAGTAGACCCGGATTCATTATCCAGGGGATACCTGGTCTCAAGGGAAGTCAAGGCCTGGGGAAGCCCAAAGGGCACAGAGCTAATTATAATCGCCAATACAAGTTTGTGGAATGCAGTCGGGGTCACCGAAGGGTTTTGGGGACTGAGAAGGGATCACGGGCCAAAGGCCTCAGATTTTTTTGTGTCACTCTCGGGAGGACTGAGAAAGCAATGCAGCTGTGAGTCTGGGAGAAAGGGGACAGCAGCCAAACGCGTAGCGACCCCGGTAGCGTGGCGCATTCCTAGACGGGCGCAGCGCGTTGCCTTTTGACTCCTAGGACCAGCTGCAGACCGCGAGTTCGCTCCCACACTTCCATCTTGAGCCTCACAGGCTGCACCTTGATAGGACGCTGCGGGCGGTAGGCACGGAGGCGGGGTGTCCACTTCATCCGAGCTGGCACGATGCCCGTCGTTGCTAAGCCCTTTTGGACTCAAAAGCCTCAGATAAGGAGATCAAAGCCCAGGTGGGGGTGCAGGGGCCAATCCTGCCGCTGCTAGCCGGTCCCCAGCGGCTCCCGAGCAGCGCGTGGGTCAGCAGAGCCGGTGTGCCAGAGCGAAAGGCCCACTGGAGCCCAAGGACCCACCTTGGTTTATCACCCCTCATTCGCTCCCCGGGCCACTGCCGAGTGGCCCCGCGTACTCACTGGGCCATCGATCAGTCCAGGAAGTGCCCGCAAGGTCATCTGCACAACAAAGGCGGCCCAAGCGGTGCCTTCTGTCTTGTAAATACCAGGCCTTGTCCCTGGCGAAGCGGAGCCCCGGGAGAGAAGCTGCCCGAGGAATCCCGCCCCCACTCCTCATCCCTCCCCCACAACTCCGGAGCGCATTCATTTGAAATGTTAATGTTTTGAAGCTTCCCTGTAGGACTGGATCAGTTTCCTTAAAAGAAGGCTGAAGCCTCTAGGCTTAATAAACAAACCGGCATTTGACTTGGGTGGGAACCGGATAAACATTTGTTGGTTCCAGAGAGAGGCAGGTGTACGAGGACAAACGCCGGTAGATTATCACACAGCCTCTCCAGTCGCTTTAGAAAGACTCCTTTGTGCACCAATTCCAGGAGAGAGACGTTTTCCCAATCTACAGACCCTTATTTGCACCCTTCAGGCTGAGGGCCCCAGCGGCGCTGGGAAGGAATCCAGGCCACAGGTAGGGGGCGGGGCGGGGCGGGGCGGGACCGTGCTAGGGCGGAGCCAAGCCTAGGCCCCGCCCATGCGTTGCCAGGCAGGAACCGCTCCCGAGGCTCTGCCGCCGAAAGGCCGCTGGAATTCCCGCTGTCGTCGGGTAACACGCTGTCGTCTTTGGCCCGTAGGCCTGAGCCTAAAAAGTCCGGCCTCTGCACCGGGAGGACACAGAGGGTTGTCACAACCGGTGCTTTTTAAAAGTCTTGGCCTGTGTCTCCCCCCTCACATTCGATAGTTATCGGGTTATTGCCAAAGTAAGATCAAATTGGATTCTTTCCTCAGCCCAGCTGCTGGCGATGATAACGGTACCCGCGAACACTCGGGGAGCACCGACACTCTGCCAGTCACTGTTCATAGCTCTTCTCATGGATTAATTTGTGATGAGGTGACTCAAGTAATCGACGCACTTCTTTCCAGAACGGGTACATCACTTACTCCCACTCGTCCTCTCCAGGTGAGAGCAAATTGGGGCAGGTGCATAGGAAATGGGGCCTCCAATTGGGCAGGTATGACTCCAAGGGCCGGGGGCTCGTGTGTGCTGGAGATGGGTGGTAGAGGTCACCGGGGCGCTACTGTGGGCCTAGAACGCTGCCAGGCCCCCACAATTCCCTAACTTCAACATTCTTTAATCGATTAAGCCCTCCAAAGCAAGCGCTACCTGGTCTTTCAAAGGCTTTGCTTTTCCCTCAAGCTGGGAAAACCCACCAGAGGAATGATCAGCAACACTCATACATAATGAAGCAAGTCACACAAAAGAAAGAATTACCTCCCACTCTCCTGGGAGAGGCCGCTCAGCCCAGCCTCTCAGAGCTGCCCAAACTATGGGCTAGCCAGGTTAGGGTAAATAGGGAGTAGGAGGGCTCCCACACAAGAGCTGGAGTTTGTCACCAGAAGAAATCCTGGTCCAGGTTATTCATAAGCATTTCTTAGAAACCCCAGTTCCTGCATTTCTTCTGCCTCAAGCTGTGGGTTCCCTGGCCAGCTGAGGGACACAGGGAAGGGAAGAATGGTGTAGAACAGAGGAGCCCACTCTCTGTCCCAGCAATAGCATTCGGGTGCTGTCAGAGGACCCAGTGGACAAGGTGGGAAGAGACTGTATATCCCCTGGTTAACATTAGGCACTGTGGCCCCAAACTAGTGAATAAGCCTAATCTTATAGACACCTGTCTGCCCCTTGACCCTCAGGGTTCACAGATACATATCTCCTAGGTCTCCTGCTGCTGCTGCTAAGTCACTTCAGTCGAGTCCGACTCCGTGTGATCCCGTAGACGGCAGCCCACCAGGCTCCCCCGTCCCTGTGATTCTGTCTTCTTTCAAGGACTAGTCCTTTCCTGACTTCAACCTGGCCTCTTACTCTAAACACCTCCAAAATCTCAACCAGATTCTTACTTCTCCAGGTAGGCCTGGACCTCTGGCTTAAAATGACAGCAAAGGAAAGGTATTCATCTTCGTGGCCTGATATTAAGGGCTCAGGATAGTACATGCTTCATGCCTGTGACCTTTGGAGAAAGACATCTAAGTAGCTGGGTGACCTTGGGCAAATCATTAAGTTTCCCATCAGCATAATGGTTGGATAACAGAACCAAAATCCCGGAAAAGGAGAGGTAGGGAAATCTGCATTGTAAACTCTGCACCTGAAAACCTGCTCACTTGTTTTCTCACACACTCTGCTAAGCTGCTGCTAAGTCGCTTCAGTCGTGTCCGACTCTGTGAGACCCCATAGATGGCAGCCCACCAGGCTCTCCCATCCCTGGGATTCTCCAGGCAAGAACACTGGAGTGGGTTGCCATCTCCTTCTCCAATGCGTGAAAATGAAAAGTGAAAGTGAAGTCACTTAGTCGTGTCTGACTCTTCGAGACCCCATGGACTGTATAGCCTACCAGGCTCCTCCGCCCATGGGATTTTCCAAGCAAGAGCACTGGAGTGGGTCGCTGTTTCTTTTCTACTGGATGATAGTAGAGATGGTAATGTCACTACTATGCTATCATCTGCCCTGCAAGTGAAATACATGAAACCTCATCACCCTGGCATCCTAGCTTGGGTGAGCAGCAGTCAGAGGCAGATTTGACTTTCAGAGCAGGTGACAACCCAAAGGCCTGTCTCCTGTCACTGTAGCCAGTCAGCGAACACCACCTCACTGTATTGGGATGGATCCTGCTCCCAACAGGGTATCCCACTACCTCCTGCCTAGGAGGTGAGCCCAAGCAGATCTTCACTGACATTCAATAGCCTTGTTCTGCTTCCACTGTTTCCATTTTAAAGATATTAATCTCGAGTCCACCTGTGGCTATCAGAATTCTTTTTCAACACTTCCAAGATTAATACATACACCCATCATGCCCATTTTCCAAACTTGCTAGAAAGAGGTACAAAACTTCGAAACTGCACAAACTCCACATGCCTGGTTTCTGAATCTACTTTTAATTGAGAAGTATGGAAACATGAAATAGAGAATGATTGACTTATATGAGACAGTGTATGATTCATGATAGGGTCTCACAAACGGAGAGGAAGAAAGACTTTTCAGGCAGAGGGGACTGAATGAGTTTTGCAGTGAAGGCTTGAGAGCCTTGAGTAGTGAGTGATACAGGTAGAAGAGGAAGCAGAATGGGAGGTGCAGTCAATGTCATTGCAAATACCAATGGATGTGAACTCACTTCGGGTAGACAGTGGGGAGCCACCAAAAGTTTGTAAAAAGAGGTAAGTGGTTTATTCCATTTATGTTTTACAAATTATCACTCTGGTGGCTGTGTGTGAATTCATTTTTTTTAATAGGTTTTTTTTTTTAGAACAGTTTTAGGTTCACAGAAAAATTGAGCATATAATACAGAGAATTCCCATATACCTCTCTTCCCACCCCCAGTTCATTATTGTCTTGCATTAGCATGGTGTGTTTGTTACAGTTAATGAACCAATATCGATACATTGTTAACTAAAGTCTCAAGTGTACATTAGTGTTCCGTGTCTTATGGTTCTATGGGTTTTGACACGTGCATAATATCATGTACACACCATTACAGTATCATATAGAATCATTTTCGCTAACCTGAAAAAATCTCTTGCTTCACTCATTTATTACTCCTCCTCCCTCCATGTAAATCTCTTGGCAATCACTCTAACTCAACTCATCTTGCTTTTCCAGAATGTCACCTAGTTGGAGTTAAGTGGTATACGGACTTTTCAAACTGGCTTCTTTCTCTTTGTAATATGTATTTAAGGTTCTTCCATGTCTTTCTGTTGCTTGATAGCTCATTTCTTTTCATAAATATATATTTTTTGCATTTTTCTTCAATAAATACTGAGCTTTTATAGCAACTTCTATAGATTCTATCTGTCCAAAAGAAATACAGTGCAAGGCACAAATTGACTTTTCCTAATAGCTACATTTAAAAAGGTAAAAAGGAAATTAAATTAACTTTAATAACAAATTCTACCTAACACAGCATATTTAAAATATTTTCATTTCAGCATTTTATCGATATAAAAATTGAGATACTTTCTATACTTTTTTTGTACTAAGCCTCCAAAACCCAGTGTTTTATATTTCCAGCACATCTCGGGTTGGACTGGCCGTCTTTCCAGTGTCCAGTGGACACACAGCTGGACAGGGAAGAACTGTGCTAGGGTGCTGAGGACGGGGCAGAGAAATAGAGTGGACAAGGTCTCTGACGTCACACCATTGACAGTCTGGTGTGGGAAACAGATAGTAAAGAAGTCAACAAATCATTCTGGAGAGCAGCAAGTGTCATTGAGAAAATAACACGCCTCTATTATACTGGGGCTTCCCAGGTGGCACTAGTAGTAAAGAATCTGCCCACCAATGCAGGAGCATTAAAAGACTGGTTCCATCCCTGGATTGGGAAGACCCTGGAGGAGGAAATGGCACCCCACTGCTGTATTCTTGCCTGGAAATATAATGGACAGAGGAGCCTTGCAAGCTATAGTCTGTAGGGTCGCAAAGAGTTGAACACGACCGAGAGACTGAGTGCATACCATCCAGAGACTGGGAAGCAGAGCTGGATCGCCAGGGTAGTTGGGAAAGCTCTTCCGGGGCTGAGACTGAAATGAGGAGGCATTAACCATCAGTTATCTATTGACACAATAATACTGTATAACAAACCACTTCAAAATTCACAGGCTTAATATAATAACTAGTTATTATTGCTCATGAGTCTGTAAGCCAGCTGGGCAGTTTGTCTGGTCCTAGGTGGGCTCACATATGCAACTGTGAGTAGCTGCAGGTCAGGTGGGTGGCTATGCTGATTCTGACTGGGCTTGCCTGTTTGGGATCTGCTAGCTGTCAACTGGTGTAGGATGACCTCAGCTCTTTTCCATATGTCTTCTCATCCGGTAGCAGGCTAGCCCAGGCCTGTTCTCATGGTGGAGGCAGGGATCCAAGAGAAAATGTGGAAGCATTCAAGGTTTCTGAAGGCTCGGGCTCAGAACTATTTATCACTTCTGCCACATTCTTTTGGCAGAGGCAAGTTACAAGGCCAGCCCAGATTCTGGGAGGAGCTGCAAAGTCACATCGTGCGAGAGGTATGTGTATAGGGAGGGATGGAAAATTCAGGCGATTTTGGCAATTCAGCTCCCATATCACTTAAAGGTTTCAACACCACCAGGAAGTTATAACAATGCTGAACTTGTCTGTGCCCAATAAAATATCCTCAAAATATAAAAACAAAAGTAGAATTGTAGAAAAACCTTGACAAAATTCCTCTTACCATGAGAGGTTTCAAAGTAACTTTTGCAACTATTGATAGGTCACGTACATAAAATAACAAGTGAAGACATAGACGACTTCAACATAATTTATGAGGTATTTAGTCCACAAATATTTTCGGCATGCTTTCTCTGTGTGAGGTATTATTGTTCAACTACAATAATTGTTGAACAAAAGTCAACAATGCCTATCCTCATAGAGTTTATATTCTAGTGGAAGGAAATGAATAGACAAGTTAATATGTAAAGCAAACATGAACTCTACGGAGAAAGACACGAGGCAAAGGATATGGAGTAGGGGATGGCAGGGGGAGGGGTTTAAACCAAGCAGTACAAAGTTGAACCGTAGGACAGGGTAGGCCCTTCTGAGGAGACCCCAGAGCCAAGACCTGAGAGAGGCAGAGGCGAGGGAGGGAGTCCTGTGCTTATCTCCAGGACCAGTGGAGGGAAGAGCTGCACGAAGACCCTGAGGCAGGAGCTGGTTTGGCAGGTTCTAGTTGTAGACAGAGGCAGCCTTGGCAGAGTGGGAAGGGATAAGAGTTCTCAGGGGCCAGATCATGCAAGGCCTTACAGGCCATGGTAAGGATTTGTGATTTTAGTTTTGATGATGGAAAGCACCAGGAGGCTTTTTTTTGAGGGGAGGGGTATCATAGAGCATTCGGGGAGAGGATCCTGGGGAGAAGAGGGCTGTTTCTAGGGTCAAATAGCCAGTCCTTGAGAGATGGCTGGATACCAGTCCTCATCAGGCAGCCTGTCCCCAAAGAATTTCCCTTGCTTTGTCTTTCAATTACCTAGACAGCAGTTTATTCCCCAAAGGATGTCACCACCTCCCGAGAACATACTCCAATTATCCCAGAAAACAACGTAATTGGGATTATAGTAGTATTCATCATCTCAATTCTCAAAATGAAAACCTATCCAAAGCAAGAACAAAAGGTAGCTCCAGAAAGCAGCCCCCTTCCCCTTGGGAAAACTCAGTCAACAACTAAGAGAGTCACAGTTTATGTGAAACTAGTTAGTTTCAAGTCACTTTCCTTTCAGGATATAATCTTACACAAAAGAAAGAAAGAAAAATGGGGCTATTTACTCAGCAAAGATCCATGCTGTCATACAGAAAATAAATATACAAAACATGTGATGGATGAGGAGATAAATGCCCCAAAGAAAAATAAGGGAGAAATGGGGAACATTTGAGAATAGGTGTGTCACAATTTTAAAATAGGCTGGTCAGGGGGAGATTAGTCGAAAAGGCCTATCAGCCCAGCATTCACAGAACAGAGAGAAGTGTTGGGGAGGATCAGTGATAAAGGCAGGGTTAGCCCCACAGCTTGTGACATAGGTGTGTCACAACCACTATGTTAAGTGTATGATTTGTTAAGATAATTTTATTCCACATTCTGTGAAAAGGAAAAATTTCCTCCAGCCAATGTGTGTAGTTCTCTGAATTGAATTATATAAATTGCAATAAATTTTACTACACATTATCAGAAAAAGACTGCACAGCTCTATTTAGCAACTCCAGTTTGGACAGTTCCTATGCCAGGGCTGAAACAAAGGCACAACAGTGGCAGAATGGATTCTTCTATTACTTTTTCTTTGTGGGATATTTCTCTTTTCAGCTAGAGTCCATCTGAGTGGAACTCAAGGTAGCAGGGATGCTGTCCTCCACTAGAGGCGGCACAAAGGCCAGCCTGCAGCATCAAAGGGTACACACTTAGCTCAAGTCCATTTGTTTCTGGGGTATGTATGAGATTTAATGGAAAACAAAAAGCAGACATCTAAGAGCTTTGCATAGAAGCATAATAGCAAAAAGAAAAACACCTACTGGGTGTGTATGTGAGCAGATTCAGATGAAGTGAAGAGAACCGACCCAGGGGATGGGGATGGGCAGGAGGCTAAGCTGAGGGAACTAAGAAACCAAACGCAATAAAATTAAAAAATAAAACAAAAAGCTGCTTGTCCTTATGTTATCCACACTGCAGTCCAGTTCACTCTCTTTGGCATGGAACTCCAGGCCATGGCCAAGTTTGTTTGCCTCAGTGGAACCAGGGAGAGAACGGGTAAAGTGGTGGTCCAGCCTACACATCCAGAGTCTGACCTGCCCCCAGGAGGGGCCTTGGAGTGAGCAAGCTCTCCACCTGTCTTTAGTGTGGGTCATATGAGGGTGGAGAGCCCTAGCACGGCTCTTTCCAGTATTCATATAGCAAACTTCTACAGACTCAATGCACACACATACAATTTTTTCAAATCACGTACCAGATCTGTTATTCATTCACTAAATCTTGTCCAGAAGAGCTTCTCTGGTGGCTCATATGGTAAAGAATCTGCCTGCAATGCAGTAGACCTGCATTTGATCCCTGGGTTGGAAAGATCCCCCAGAGAAGGGCATGGCAACACACTCCAGTATTGTTGCCAGGAGAATCCCATGGATAGAGGAGCTTGGTGGTCTACAGTCCATGGGGTGAAGGCGGGAGGAGAAGGGGATGACAGAGGATGAGATGGTTGGATGGCATCACTGACGCAATGGACACAAGTTTGAGTAGGCTCTGGGAGTTGGTGATGGACAGGGAAGCCTGGTGTGCTGTGGTCCATTGGGGCACAGAGTTGGACATGGCTGAGCAACTGAACTGAACTGAAGTCATGTCCAGCTCTTTGCAACCCCATGAACTGCAGCACGCCAGGCTTTTCTGTCCTTCACTATCTCCCGGAGTTTGCTCAAACTCAAGGCCCATTGAGTCAGTGATGTCATCCTACCATCTCATCCTCTGTCGCCCCCTTCTCCTCCTGCCCTCAACCTTTCCCAGAATCAGTCCTTTCCAATGAGTTGGCTCTTCACATCACGTGGCCAAAGTATTGAAGGTTTAGCATCAGTCCTTCCAACAAATATTCAGGGTTGATTTTTTTTAGGATTGACTTGTTTGATCTCTTTGCTGTCCAAGGGACTCTCAAGAGTCTTCTCCAGCACAACAGTTCAAAAGCATCAATTCTTCAGCTGGGCTTCAGCAGTATCAGATTTAAGAAGGTCTGTAAGTAATGTGAATTGAATGCCTAAGAAAAAGTTTGATTCCCTCATTAGTTACAATACCTTGAGCAAATGCCCACATCTCCATTACCTCGCTTGTAGAATAGGGATGACACGTATAGATGTAAAAGACTTCAAGAGACTGGTATTGTATCTAATGCATAGTATGTTCTTAATGTTCTCCCCCCTCCTAACAAAAAGAAATTAGAGTGTCGTCAAATGCTATGGATATACTTTAAAACAATACTTATTAACCTTTGGGGCTTCCCTGGTGGTTCTGATGGTAAAGAATCTGCCTACAATCCAGGAGAGCCAGGTTTGATCCCTGGGTCGGGAAGACCTCCTGGAGAAGGGAATGGCTACCCACTCCAGTATTCTTGGCTGGAAAATACCATGGACAGAGGAGCCTGGAGGGCTATAGCCCATGGGGTAGCAGAGTCAGACATGACTGAGCAACTAACACGTTAACCTTTAATCTGTGGACCAGTCACCTGGGGGAATCTTGTTAAAGGATTCTGCTTTTCAGAGATTCTTGCTTTTCCCAACAAACTTCCAGGTTCTGATTATGCTGCTGGGGATCATTCTTTAAAGTAGCAAGAATTTAACATTGAGTTCCATTATTTAACATGCCTACCGGCACCAAAAGTTCTCAAAAGGAGTTTCACAGACCAGCTGTTTCTTTAAAAATTTTACTTTCCCACTTAAGGTTCATGCAAAGTCACTGACCCAGCTAAGTGCCAAGCGCCAGCGAGGCCAGGGTGTAATGAGCTGTGTGAGGGCATCGTTTGGTCCCAGAGGGTTCACAGTACTCTTTTAGAGAAAGATCCTGCAATTGTCTCGCCACCACTTTCAGCTTTTTGATCTTAGCCTTTGCCTCTGATGATAATTACCCCTTAATTAGCACCCACCACCATGTCATCTAAATAATTATAGTAAGTGCAGTTTGCACCTCTGCTGGGAGGCTTCGAACCAACTGATAAAACAAGATGCTTATGCCAATTTTTTTAAAAAGACAAAACTGACCCAAATAAAAGTCACATGCTGTGGAACACACAAACCTGTTATAACCTCCATTAGAATGAAGCTATTTAAGAGTTGGTTTTGAACAATCAAGTATTGATGTGTTTCAGAAACTGTAAATGTCAGAATGTAAATTTTGCAACCAGTTGTGCTAAAGTAAAACAGCTCAGTCAAGCTAAAATCAACCGTAAATTTCTGTTGGGAAGGGCTACAAGGATGTCTAAACTATTTTTTGTCTGGATTTTGCCAATTTATTGAAGCAGTTTGGTAATTTCTGGGTGCACTCAAAGCAAATTAACTTTTGTGGAAGAAGAGGTGGGTTTTTCACTGAAAACAATTAGCAGTTTTCCAATTTCCCAAGTGGATCATCATTCACCCCCCTCACAGAACAGCAGGGCCATGGGAGCCCAAATAATCATTAAACTCTCTTAGGAGGAAACCAATTGTGTTACTCTTTTTCCAAAGGCTGTCTTCCCACCGTAGTCTTAGAACACCATCACAAGACTTTACAATTTTCTGAATAGGTAATACATTGACAAGGAAAAAACTTCGAACAGCACAAAATGTTGTATAGAGAAAAATAAATTTTCTTTCTTCCTATCATCTACCTCCTTGCCTTCCCCAGAGACAAATCACTGGTTCATAACATTTTTTATTATGAAAAATTTCAGATATACAAGCAGAGAAATTGGAATAAGCTCATGAATAACACAGCATCAGCAATGAAAAACACCCCACTGGCTTTTTTTCCCCTCCATCGGTGTTTGTAGGAGTTATTTTCCCAGACACTTGATCATTTTATCTGTCAAAACTTTTAGTATTTTGCCATTCCCCCCACCGTCTCTCCTTAATCTAACCACATTACCGTCATCACATCCAACAAGATTGGATAATTCCTTAATACAATCCAATATTCTCAGGGGTCACTTTTAATGGCTTCGGGACAGACTGAGGGAGAAAAGAACGACGAAGGTAAGAATCGAGCGGATCCTAGAAGCGCATTAAAAAGCCAGACCGACATCACTTTGGGGTGCGGTCATTGATCGGGTGCCCTGCTACTCGGGCTCCCAGTTCCCGCCGTCATTAACTGCGCCGGGTCAGCACTAGCCAGTCGGGGTCAAGAGCCGCTCCGAGCCGAGAGCTCCCGGTCTCCCTGCTCCCAGGCGGCGACTCCAGCAGGCCCGGCGCAGCTGCACAACCCACCGTCCCCAGACACCGGCGAGTCCCTGGAGGGGAAACGATTGACACAGCTGCCTGCACTGGGCCCCCAGTCCTCCCCCGCGGCACCTGCGTCTCCCGGCGAGGCCAGGAGCTGGAAACTGGCTCGCTCGCGAGGCGAGGCCAGCCAGGCCAGCCACAACCGCTCCGCCCGCTGCCCGCTCCCGCGCCGGGCTCTCAGCACCTAGACCTCTCGGACCGGGACTACAACTCCCGTCGGGCCCCACGGCCGGACCAATGGCGGGCGCCGGAGCATGCGGGGCGCGGCGCCTGCGCGGCGGTTTGAGTAAGCAGCCGCGCGATTGGCTGCGGGGTCGAGAGGCCGCGCGGGGCCTGTGGGAAGCGGAGTGACGGAGCGAGCGGCTGTTGGAGGAAGGAGGTGGGGGCCGGGAGCGCAAATGGCGTTGAGATGGTTCAGGGCCCTGTTCAAACTCTAGCGCTGACCATTCACCGACGGAAGCGGCGGCGCAGGAGGCGACGGCGGCCCATCGGGGGCACGTAGCGGGCTCCGGTCCCAGCTTCAGCGGCGGCGACAGCCAGGGAGGCCTAGGCCCGGGCCCGGCCGGCGGCGCTCGAGGCGGGGAGGGAAGTTGCGGTGCCGCCACTCCTCCCCCCCTCCACCGGGTTTCCTATTTACAGAGAGCGGAGTCGCGGGTTCTGACGGTGGCGGAGCCCCTTGCCTCTCTTCGCTCACCAGCCGGCCCCGTTCTCCCGCGCGGGGCTCCGGCGCCCGCCCGTGGGCCGTTGGGAGCGGGAGAGGCGGAGGCGGCCCGAGGCTAAAGCACCCGCCAGGCGCCGAGGGTAAGTGAGGTCTCGAGCGGCTGCCTAGGCCCGGAGCTTGCCGAGGGTGGAGGAGGCAGGGGTCTGGGAGGGGGTGGTGGAAGTCCTCTGTCTCACCCACCCGGTCTCTGAGGAAGTTGGGCAGCGGAACGGTCTGAAGAACTCTTTTTCCTCTTTCCCCCTTTATTCTGAGTTCTTTCTGGGCGACGGCTGATTTACTTCCCTCCCCAGGCGCGGTCAAGTGTATTGGTTTCAGGCCGAAATCTTTTGCTGTCTTCCCTCCGCCCCTGGCCGCCGCTGAGGCCTTCCACTACCCTGGGGATTCGGTGGCAGAGGCTTCCGGGGCGTCGGAAGCAACATCCCTTTCCTGGGAGGTGGGGGTGGGGAGGAGAAAAGTTGCGTGAGCTTCCAGGGGGAGGGGGGCCGCTTGTCCCCGCCACCTCCTAGCGCACCGCCGCCCCCAGGTGAGGATTTCTGGGTGGTGAGGTTTGGCCTTTCCGGCTTTCATTCCTGCAGGGAAGCCCCTAAGCCCGTGGAGATCTGAAAGACTCTGGATTTGATTGGGGGTTAAGTGTGAGGACTTCTTTATTCCAGCGCACTTCCCCGAAAATTCAACAAGCTTTGGGCTGAGGCAAAGGCCCAACAACCAAAAAGACTTAGTTGTGAATCATTCTTTCCTTTTTGGTAAGGTAATCTTTGGAGTTTGAAGCCTGAGCAAGATAGCCTGTGTTCTTAACTTGAATATACTTGAAATAATAATGTCAAATACGTCTACACACTTATTTTTGAATTTCTACATACTTTACACTCTAGTCTTAACCTAGATAATGCCATTACAATTGTCTGTCTGGTGACTTAAAAAAAAGGACGTGGAAAACTGTATAAAGACCAGCAAAGGGGATATTATATAATGAACTCCCGTGTATTCATCTTTCAGACTCAACAGTTACTAACTCTTAACCAAATTTTTCTCGTCTCTGCACTTTCCATTCCACACACCTTAAAGTTGGATAATCACTGACATTATTGCATCAGAATTTCAATATATATTTGTCTAAGGCATAGGTTCTGAGAGGAAAAAAAAAAGCATAATTTATCAGTTAAAATAATTAACTCCTTGCTATCAGGTATTCATTGGCAGACTTTCAGCTTGTCACAGTGAATGCTTATAGTTCTAGGACCATTTTTACCATGAGTTTTTTTGGTGTGGACCTAAAGTAGTCCAAGTCTAGGTTTTTGGTTTAGCCTTTAGTCAGCATTTTTAGGTAATTACCATGCTAGTGTATCCAAAACATTTTAGCTTTGTTGGTGTAGATGTAAATGTAGGTCGGTAGATTAGGGCTGCACGTTCAAGGAGGAATGAAAAGAAATGACTTATTTTGTGTTTCTTGTAGCTGCCAAATACACTTAGTTTCTTTAGGTTATGCTTAACAAGAAAGACAGGATTCTTTAGTGTAAATCTACAGTAAGAGGGGAAATAGATATCCTTCAGAAAAAAGTTTTTTGACATAGTAAAAGGTCTTCAGACAAATTAGAAACAGTTTTCTCTTAAAAGTAGATGGGTATAATGACTAAATTAAGTATTATTTTGTCCAATTAGAATTGGCTTCTAACCAAAATAGGAGTGGGCAAATTCCTCTGCTGAATATATAGGGATTCCCTATAAACTGGGAGGATTAAGTTAATAAAGGGAAACATTTAAACTAATAGATAAAAACATTAAAAATATAGGTAAAAATATCACTCTGATTGTTTTGTAAATTTCAAGAGTATGAAGTTTTTTTCAAGCCCTTAGGCAATTTTTCACTTTTTTTCCTGGTTGTATTTAATTTATTGATATTTAAACTTTAGAAGGTCAAAGTGTGAGTAATGGATAAGGACTGATAATGTTTTAAAAGTACCACTTGTTTGACTCTATTTACTGTCCTGAAATTTTTTTTGTCCTAGTAGTTAGCATGTAGATAAATCATTTTATCCTGTCTTAAATCAGAGGAACATAAATTCACATTTTTTTTTTTTCTTTTAATGATCACTGGACTAGTCAGTGTAATATGCTGGAGTTCACTAGCTTCAGAAAATGTAGTTCAGCAAATGAGCACAGCACTATGAAGACAAGGAAGGGAGAAAGAATGAGTATGGTTTCTTGAACTAAGGGAAATGACCAAGAACGGAATATTTTTCAAGTCATAGTTTATATTATGTTAGATAGACCAAAACTCAGGATCTTTGAGGTTGGATTAAAAGTAGCAGGTCTAATATGTGAGAAAATAGCACCAGTTGTCTGACTTTTCAGCCCTCATATGAGTAAGTGCTCTGAAATTTCAAAGAACTATATTTAGTCAATTATTTAACATCTCTAAGATCCTGAAAAATAACATTTTGTGCTCAATATTTTATATTAAGGGTAATTAGCTTATTGAGATTATTTTTTATGGTAAAATTGATAGTAAGTAGATTCATTTGAAACTTTAAAAAAAAAAAGCGATATTGTTCGGCTTTCTTGTTCTGAAAATAGCCTACAAATATGTACTCATAAAAAAGATTGATATAAGTATATAGGATAAAAGATGAGCGCCTCTATACTCCCTCCCCTTATTTATTTAACTGTTTTTAAAGATTTGTATCTTGAATGTGGAAAAGCTGTATGGGGAGAATCCCTATTTTCTTATTTTTATATTCAGTATTAATGCTTGTTAAATATTTGATGATTATATATTTTCTTACTTTTTTTTTCCCCACAGAGAATATGAAACAGGTGTCAAAATGACATCCAGATTTGGGAAAACATATAGTAGGAAAGGAGGAAATGGAAGTTCAAAGTTTGATGAAGTCTTTTCCAATAAACGGACCACCCTTAGCACAAAGTGGGGAGAAACCACATTTATGGCTAAATTAGGACAGAAGAGGCCCAATTTCAAACCAGATATCCAAGAAGTTCCGAAGAAACCTAAGGTAGAAGAAGAAAATACTGGAGATCCTTTTGGATTTGATAGTGATGATGAATCTCTGCCAGTTTCTTCAAAGAATTTAGCTAAAGGTTCCTCTTATACAGAATCTAGTGAAGCTGCTCAGTTGGAAGACGTCACTTCTGTACTTGAAGCTAATAGTAAAATTAGTCATGTGATGGGTGAAGACAGTGTTGTATCTGATAAATGCTTACGTTTGGAGGATTCTTTGCTTGGAAAAGAAAAGAGCACAAACCGTGTCTTAGAAGATGATGCAAGCAGAAGTAGCTGTGCTAAATTAATGACTTCAGGTAAGTTTTGATTTTCCCTTTTTTCCTTCTTCACAATGATGTTCTTTATTCTGAGCCAGGAGAGTTTTGTGTAATTTAGTCAAATAATTTTGACTTAGATTCTGAAATATTACACCTCTTAAATTTTCTTTCTGCATTTATAATTAATGGGGACCAAAGATACTTTTGTAGAAGAGATTTAAGAAATTCAAGAAACCAATTAGGAGTTGAAATTTTACTTAACTTGGGAATTTCCAGACTGCACATTTTGGGAATGATCTTTCATTTGTCCTTACTCCAGTTAAGAAACATCTCTTTTTGTTGTGTTAGGATTGCACAGTATCTCACTTCTATTACTGTGGAGGATTTGGATGGTTACTGATAATGAAAATGAGATGGGCATTTACAATAAGGTTTAAGTTTAGGGGTGTTAGATTTTCTTTCAAAACTAGAAAGATTAAGGAGGTATTAAGTGGAAATGTAGAATTGAACTTGACTGCAAATCGAAATTAGTTGGGGGCTTGGTGCCAGTAGTAATTTGTATTAATAGATTTTCATCTACAAAACCAGTTGTATTTTTAAAATGTTAGCTTGTACATCTGGCATCTAGTGTTTATCCCTAAAACAATATATTTTACTCGTTTTTGTAAAGGGTTTGAGATTTACAGTAATCAATGATTTTAAAAAGTGCAATTAATTAAAAGACTGTAGAGCTTAGATTGGAGATGGCAAGGGAGATAGCTTGTGGACTTTATCAGTATAGGGCTGAGCAATAAGGCTTACACTTTTGTCTAAAACAAACCTTAGTTCTTGACTTCTTGGGAAAGTTTAGTGAAAATAAAAGGTTACATAGTGCTCATTTTAAAAAGATGTAACCTAGTTTTCTTGAGAGGAATTTGTCCTTTGGGGTCTTTCTATGAGACACCATCTTTCTATAAGGCACCTCAAATACTTTGCCTAGCATAGTTCCACAAAAAAATGCTGAACATTTTTCATTCTTTCTCACCCTTGGATGAGAGAATGAGCCAGCTGTTACTGTCATTCCCTTGATCTCCTGGTTAATTCTGATTTGGCTCTCCTTTGCCCACATTTCTCCTGAGCTGTTGTTCATAACTTAAGGTTAGGTTCAATTTTTATTAAAAATGAGCAGAAAAGCAGTTTCCCAGATCAGCTCTTAAAAATGTTTTCTAATCATAGAACCATTGAGCCAAAATTAACTTGAATTCAGTTTTCTTAGCTTCATAGATGAAATTCAAAGAGGTTAAGTAACAGTCCAGTTTGGGTAGTGGCAAAATTGGAATGAGATTCATTTATTGATTTTTCAAAACTTTGACCACCTACTCTGTGTCCTCCACTGTGTTAGGCTCTGGAAATGCTATTCCATGTCAGTTATCTCGTGTTTCAGTCCTCAGTATGAGGCAGATGGGCTGGAAAAAGGAAGATGAGGATAGAGAAGCGGTGAAGTGGGTTAAGGTACACGGACACAGATTTCTCAAGCACTGTGTTTGGAAAAGAGAGGGCCATCACTGGCAGGCAGAGGGTATCAATAGGATAAATGTTTAGGTATGGGGGAACAGGAACTCGGAAGTGAGATATTCAAAGGCAGCAATTGCTTATACATTCTTGCTGTTGTTAAACCTACACATGTCCAGACTGCCATTTGAAGTTGTTCGGTGAGAACTGGAAACAACTCTTTCTGTGAAAATGAGGTTTTAGCTTGCCAGTCTAATGTAGCTAAATTGTAGTTCTGGTGTTGAGCCTGTGGACTGACTGGGAATCCAAACTCTATTATAAGGGGTTTGTGAGGGGAAAGTGTATACTAAAATACAGAAAATAGATGTTCAAGAACATCTTGCTCTTCTTTCTTCACAAGGCAGCCTTAGTCGGAAGGGAATGGTGTAGCATTGTGAATATTTACCTTCTCCTCTCCCTTGACCACAGCACCCCTGGTAGCTTGCTGTAGGATAAGAAGGGAACTTCGAGGGAGACTTTGAATTCTGATGGTCTTACCCTATCCCTAACATGTAAAAGATGAACTTTTTATAAGTTTATGTTAATAAGTTCAGGGGATACTTCCAAACTTTATGACCTTTCTTTTTTGCCTCTGAAATTTGGGCATCTCTCTGTGCCTAGATTTTTTTTTTTTTTTGCATTATGCCTGTCAGTTTGTTGTTGCTTTTACTAGTATTCAGAAAGCCTTCTGATTTTAGTTGAAGTTTAGAGATTCAGATCTAAGATTTGGATAAAAGGGGTCTATATAAATCTAAAGTGTTTCCAAAACTTTTTTTTGAATTAGAGATCTTTTGAGAATGATGAAATTTTGGACTTTAGATTAAAGTGCTGTGTAGCCATCTAGGTCTCAGAAATTCTTTGGAGGTCATATACAGGCATTTTATTTAAGAACCTGTGAGAAACGTTATGATCATTCTGTTCAAAGTGCACAAGTTAGGTTCTTTAGTACCCTTGCAGTGGGATATTCTTGCTCATTCATACCATTTTTTGCTGCAGAATTATATCACATCAGTGAAAAGGACTTATCCAAGCACAAGCTTATATCATTTTTCCTGGCCTTAAGTTTTAAAGTGGATCTCTTTATAGGGTAATATATGGTTAACTTTTAGGTACTATTAAAATTCTTTGTTTTAAATGTTTTATACCAGATAGTGCTTTTTAAGATTGTGGCTTAAAGACGAAATCCAGAGTGAGGTCATGATAGAATATAGTGGTTGCTGTTTTCCAAATGCTTGATGGGCAAGGGAACCCGTCAGGATTACTGCCCATGCAAGAGTACAAACTAAATGAGAACTGCAGGGAAGGATTGAGTTGCTAAAACATCCTAATCTTAAGTTAAAACACACACACACACTTTAGTGTGGAACTTTTAGACACACAAAAATAGAACATTAAAAGAACCTCGCGTGCCTGTTTTCTGGCTTCAGCAGTTGTCAGTATATGGCAAATCTTGTTCCATCTGTTGTATACACTGTTATGTCTCCTGGATTATTTTAAAGCGGATTTAGGATATCTTAACTATATCTGTAGATACTTTTACTGAAGTTTTCATTAAAGCCAGTGAAATCTCAAGTGTGAAACTTAAAATGACTTAACAGGACCTAAAAACTTGGCCTATTGAGAGATCTTGGAGTATTCTTACAAAGTTTGGCATCCAGAACTATGTGCATTAGGGGTAAAAGAAAGCTTCTCTTGCCTTTTATATACAGATACTCCTATTTTCCATCTTTGTGTGTTCTGCTACAGGTTTTTAATCTGGGTTCTAGAATAAAGTGTTCAAAGACTTGTATTTCTACTTGGCACACTTTCCTTGCTAGCCAGCTGGGATTCAGTCTACATACCCTGCCAAATATTGAGATAACTATGGCATAGGCTCTTAATTTGCATGCCTGTCTTTGTAGCCAATTTTTTTTTCTATTTGCTTAAAACTGTACTGAGTATTTGTATAAGTTAGAGGGCTGTTACTGTCAGGAAATTAGGGACTTTGATTTAGAACTGAAGATTGTTTTTAGAAAGGGAAATGAATTGTTCTATTCCTGAAAGCTTAAAGTAGGCCAGGGACTTGTGACCTGAGAGGAGATTGTCATCTACTCACTGGATAAAGTACAGGTGATTAATGAGGATTAAAGAATTCTGCAAGTATAGCGTTGGTAAGAGTTACCTACCTTCATTTAGATCTTGAATGTATTTGTCATGTAGAATATACTTGTCATTCCTAAAATCAGCTTCTTTTAAGGGAAGAGGGTAAGATGCCTGTTGTTACTTTGTGCTAAGCCCTTCATATCAGTTGATCTTTAATCGCAACTATTTAAGACAGGCTTTATTCCCATTTTAGAGGAGGTAAAGCATATTTCAAAGAAGTTGAATAACTTGAACTATTAAGTAGAAGATCTGAGAAACACCTAAAGTGTTCTTTTCATACAGTGCTGCTGTATTCTGATGTGAATGAACTTAATTTGATCATATTTAAAGCTTTATATTTAAAATAACAGGCTGTCACTGTACGAGTTTTCACCTGAAGTTGGAAATAAACTTGGACAAATAACAAATTATGTGTTACCTCTTGCCTCTGTTTAAATAATTTTCTTTTTAGTAAGAATGGTGGCCAAACCATTTATAAATACTGAAGAAAGCTGACCTCTAATTTCTAAAAATTCTTTATGGAAATTTAGCAGTATGCAAATTCTGAGAGAGACACTGTAGTTTCAAGTAAATAGATTTGTTTTAAAGTAGAACTTGAGTTCTACTAAAGTGACTAAGAATGTAGAAGACTTGATGGGAGAATAAGGAGCTGGGAGGTGAGGGGGTTGGAATTTGGCGGAGTTCAGGATGATAGAAGTGGCAGGGCAGGAGGGTGATAAATCTGGTTTAAAATCTAAAAGATTTTCTTAGTGAAAGGAGGTTCATTCTCGGTTTGAGCAATAACACAAGTGCAGGTAATCACTAATACAATGAATATCAGTGAGTACACAGTGAGCAGTGTGTACTCAGTGGGAAATGGGCTTGGCAGGTGTATACAACTTGTTAAAGATGTTTGAAGGAGAGAAGAAAAGGGGCAGCTAGAGATATATAAGGAGTTCTGGAAAGTTTGATTGCATAAGAGAAGCAGCATAGGATCCAAAGCCCAGAGGGGGAGAGTGATCTTGGGAGAAGGGACACTGCATTTCCTGGCTGGGAGGAAAGGGGGGTAAAAATGTGAGTTTAATGGGAGGATGGAAGATAAGGTTGTTTGTGAACCAAAACTGCTCCCCCCTGCACCCCCGCCATCCTTTCTTTTTATAAAGTGACAAAGGAAGTCATCTCTGAAAGGGAGAAAGAAAAAAGGATGTGTGTGGTGGCTGGAGGGGAGAGGCAAAGTGTTCAAATAGATTTTGGAGAAAGTGGAAAAGGAAAGATGTCTAGAGAGAGTAGAATTTCTGGACATTATTGATGCCTTCGTTGAAAACTCTTCTGAGAATGTGTGTTTTCCCTCTCCTTTAGGAGGCCCTATTAGCCAGAATCTGTACAAAATAGAGAATATTGGCTAGAATAATGAGAATTTGGCTGGATTGGCATTTTGTCTGACTAGACATGGAATGAACAGATAGAGAAGAAAGAGAATTTAGGTTATTGACCAGAGAGTGATTGAAATGATGAACTGTGCACTTTCGACTTGACTAACTGGACAGGGGTGGGTGGATAGGAGAAAGAGAAGAGATGTCAGTATACTGAGAGTCTTAATAAAAGTCGAGAATAGGATTCCTTAGACAAGTTGGTCAGTCGGTAGTAATTATGGATTGTCTTATTCTGATATTTAAGAGTTGAAGCATTTTAGGATATGATAAGTTCCTGGATGAAATTGTAAACAGGTGACTAAGAATGTAGAAGACTTGATGGGAGAATAAGGAGCTGAGAGGTGAGGGGGTTGGAATTTGGCGGAGTTCAGGATGATAGCAGAAGTGGCAGGGCAGGGGGGTGATAGATCTGGTTTAAAACCCTTAGATAAACGAAGAATAAGAGGCTGATAGACGACAGGTAAGAGGAATAGTATAGGGTAGCTAGATAGGTGGCACATGCCTCAGAGGAATGGACTTCTAAGAGAGGGGAATAGTAGTAGTTTCATAAAAGGCTCTGGAGAGCCAACATGTGAGTAATTGCAAACCATCCTTCTCTGAGATGCTGGAAGGGGCTGCATGAGAAGTGGCATTCTTAGTCATGTTTCAGTTAGGGCTTCCCTGGTGGCTGAGATGGTAAAGTGTCTGCCTGCAATGCGGGAGACCCGGGTTTGATCCCTGGGTTGGGAAGAGCCCCTGGAGAAGGAAATGGCAACCCACTCCAGTACTCTTGCCTGGAAAATTCCATAGACAGAGGAGCCAGGTAGTCTACAGTCCATGGGGTCGCAAAGAGTCGGACACAACTGAGCAGCTTCACTTCACTTATCTCAGTTAGGGCAAGGAAACGGTAGAGGGCATGAGCCCCAGGTGTATGTGAATGTGCTAATCACTGAGGCTTGGATACTCTGAACTTAAAAGCTGTGGGGTGGTGGGGGGCAGTGGATTGTTGAATACAAGATGGGAAAGAAGTATGGGTACGTTTTGAGTGTTACAGTACAGGAGGAGGTAGATGGTAAGTTTGCATTTTGATTTATCCTTCAGGGTCCCAACTGGAAACATGGCATG
Source organism: Ovis aries (assembly GCF_016772045.2). Classification (NCBI taxonomy): domain Eukaryota; kingdom Metazoa; phylum Chordata; class Mammalia; order Artiodactyla; family Bovidae; genus Ovis; species Ovis aries. The sequence continues at coordinate 40,255,628 of NC_056078.1, read as the reverse complement.
CCCCAATTAGGCTCTTAACAGGAGATTTATTTTTAGAATGGCTAATTACAAAGGTGTGTGAGGAACGTTAGGGAAAGCCTAACCTGGGTTAGCTGCATTGAAGCTCTTCTGTGGTGGGTCCCTCTTCCACCTCCAACCCTGGCATCCACTGATCAGTCTTCTGGCCCTGAGGCTTTGTTTTTTTCCAACATTTCCTATACAAAGGGTCATTCAGCGTGTAGCAATTTCAGCCTGGCTTTTCATTTAGCATAATACTTTTAAGTATTCCATATTGTATGAATCAGTATTTTTATCGTTGAGGAGTATTCCATTGTATATACCATAACCTATTCACTATTTGAAAGACATTTTGACATTTGACATGTGGGATCTTAGTTCCCCAGCCATGGATCCAACCCATGACCCCTGCATTGGAAACATGGAGTCACATTAAAAGAGGAAGTTTTTAACAACCAGAAGATTTACAGCACCCTTTTTCTTCTTTGAAATTGTATGTTTTTTTTTTTTGGCCATGTGGCATGTGGGACCCCTGTACCTTGGAAGTGTGGAGTCTTAACTGCTGGACTGCCAGGGAAATCCCTTGAAATTGTATTTCTATCCCACTTCCTCTTTAGGATTTTACCCTAATGAACATATCTGTTAATGGTCATTTCTTCATAATTTTGTAGTACAAAATACATACTTTTTTTGTGTGTAAGTTTGTGTGCTAAGTCACTTCAGTTGTGTCTGACTCTCTGTGGACTGTACCCAACCAGGTTCCTTTGTCTGTGGGATTCTCCAGGCAAGAATACTGGAGTGGGTTGCTGTACCCCCCTCCAGGAGATCTTCACCTGGGGATGGAACTTCATCCCTTATGTCTCCTGCATCGGCAAGTGGATTCTTTATCACTAGTGCCACTTGGGAAGCCCCATATATAAGTTTAAATGTAAACTTTAAAAAATGTTTGTGATTCTAATGTTCAAAGTATTTGAAAATTTTTCTTGATTGTTATCACCACAATTATTAGTGTATAATTGATCAAATTAGTGTTAAATTGATTACTTATTAGTATATAATTAGTCAACTGCATTTTAAAGGGAAAGTTTATTGGAAATGTACCTCTTAATGATATAGGTAAAGCTGTTTTCATACTGTTCATGGGGTTCTCAAGGCAAGAATACTGAAGTGGTTTGCATTCCCTTCTCCAGTGGACCACATTCTGTCAGACCTCTCCACTAACACCCACCCGTCTTAGGTGGCCCCATGGGCATAGACTAGAGATCTCTTCAAGAAAATTAGAGATACCAAGGGAACATTTCATGCAAAGATGGGCTCGATAAAGGACGGAAATGGTCTGGACGTAACAGAAGCAGGAGATATTAAGAAGAGGTGGCAGGAATACACAGAAAAACTGTACAAAAAGATCTTCACGACCCAGATAATCACGATGATGTGATCACTCACCTAGAGCCAGACATCCTGGAATGTGAAGTCAAGTGGGCCTTAGAAAGCATCACTACGAACAAAGCTAGTGGAGGTGATGGAATTCCGGTTGAGCTATTTCAGCTCCTGAAAGATGATGCTGTGAAAGTGCTGCACTCAATATGCCAGCAAATTTGGAAAACTCAGCAGTGACCACAGGACTGGAAAAGGTCAGTTTTCATTCCAGTCCCCCAAAAAAGGCAATGCCAAAGATTGCTGAAACTACCGCACAATTGCACTCATCTCACATGCTAGTAAAGTAATGCTCAAAATTCTCCAAGCCAGGCTTCAGTGATACATGAACCATGAACTTCCAGGTGTTCAAGCTGGTTTTAGAAAAGGCAGAGGAACCAGAGATCAAATTGCCAACATCCGCTGGATCATGGAAAAAGCAAGAGAGTTCCAGAAAGACATCCATTTCTGCTTTATTGACTATGCCAAAGCCTTTGACTGTGTGGATCACAATAAACTATGGAAAATTCTGAAAGAGATGGGAATACCAGACCACCTGGCCTGCCTCTTGAGAAACCTATATGCAGGTCAGGAAACAACAGTTAGAACTGGACATGGAACAACAGACTGGTTCCAAATAGGAAAAGGAGTACGTCAAGGCTGTATACTGCCACCCTGCTTATTTAACTTATATGCAGAGTACATCATGAGAAACGTTGGGCTGGATGAAGCAAAAGCTGGAATCAAGATTGCCGGGAGAAATATCAATAACCTCAGGTATGCAGATGACAACACCCTTATGGCAGAAAGTGAAGAGGAACTAAAGAGCCTCTTGATGCAAGTGAAAGTGGAGAGTGAAAAAGTTGGCTTAAAGCTCAATTCAGAAAACGAAGATCATGGCATCTGGTCCCATCACTTCATGGGAAATAGATGGGGAAACAGTGGAAACAGTGTTAAACTTTATTTTTGGGGGCTCCAAAATCACTGCAGATGGTGACTGCAGCCATGAAATTAAAAGACGTTTACTCCTTGGAAGGAAAGTTATGACCAACCTAGATAGCATATTCAAAAGCAGAGACATTACTTTGCTAACAAAGGTCTGTCTAGTCAAGGCTATGGTTTTTCCTGTGGTCATGAATGGATGTGAGGGTTGGACTGTGAAGAAAGCTGAGCACCTGAAGAATTGATGCTTTTGAAGTGTGGTGTTGGAGAAGACTCTTGAGAGTCCCTTGGACTGCAAGGAGATCCAACCAGTCCATTCTGAAGGAGATCAGCCCTGGGATTTCTTTGGAAGGAATGATGCTAAAGCTGAAACACCAGTACTTTGGCCACCTGATGCGAAGAACTGACTCATTGGAAAAGACTCTGATGCTGGGAGGGATTGGGGGCAGGAGGAAAAGGGGATGACCGAGGATGAGATGGTTGGATGGCATCACTGACTTGATGGACGTGAGTCTGAGTGAACTCCGGGAGTTGGTGATGGACAGGGAGGCCTGGCATGCTGCGATTCATGGGGTCGCAAAGAGTCGGATGTGACTGAGCAACTGAACTGAACTGAACTGAAAGCTGTTTTCAATTAGTTCATGTATACATGGATAAATATTATTGCTTGAATTAAGAAAAAGCTCTAACATCAGTCTGTTCCTATTTTTTAATACATGTAAATATGGAGGTACTATATTAATAAAAAATAAGATTGGAAAGAGTTTTGCTATAGTAGTTTCTATTTGGAAAGCAATAAATGATTAGAATCACCTGACATGCAATGGATTTGTTTTCAGGACATTAGAGTAACTTATTTATTAAGCATGGATGCCAATAATGTATCATTATTTCTTTAGTGTCATGCCAGAGTAGGAGCAATGTTCATAGTAAGATTAGGAATAAGTGAGTGATATGCCATTATTTGTAATGTGGGAGAATAATTATTAATCCCAGGTGGATTGGTACATCAGTTTTTGGACCACAGTATATGAGAAAGATGGGGATTTAGAAATGAATGTCCCTAAAACTTGGGCTTCCCTGGTGGCTCAATGGTAAAGAATCTACCTGCCAGTGCGGGAGCCGTAGGAGACACTGGTTTGATCCCTGGATTGGGAAGATCCCCTGGAGGAGGAAATGGCAACCCACTCCTGTGTTCTTGCTTGGAGAATCCGATGGACAGAGGAGCTGGTGGGCTGCAGTCCCTGGGGTCTGAGTTGAACACGACTGAAGTGACTGAGCACACGTGCACATGAGGAAGGTGGGGTTTAGAAATGAGTGTCCCTAAAGTCTAATTGTGCCTTTGTGTGTTCTGGAATACCTCTCTGTAACTCCAGGAGTCTCTGTATATAGTTGAAAGAGTTCATTTTCTGTGTGGCTCATTGGTTGAGGCTTGACTTGGGTTTGTGGATGTGTTCCCTGATCTCCGGCAAGGGTGGGCAGAGATAGGCAGCTTGAGCAGGAGGCCATGGGAACAAACAAGCTTCTTGGCGTGTGGGTGGGCAATGGCAGTGGGCCATACGGTTCTCTGTAGGCAGCTGTTGATAGGGAATGAGAATTGAGTTGGACTATTCTGTGCAGTGGACCCAGCTGAATGGTTCTTTTGGAGTTGTTTTATCTTTAACATTACATATAGACTTTGTGTTTGATAGGTATGTTTTATAAATAATGAAAAAATTATAAAATATAATTGAAATCACCACTTGAAATACTTAGCATTTTTTTCCAGTACTTTTTACCTTCCAAATCTTTAAGTAAAACTGATCCACTGAGGAAGATGTGCCATATTTTTCCTGTGACTTCTTAGGTGCCCCTTATAAATAGCCACACACCTTTGTTGACAGTGAAAAATAAGTTTCCATTCATAGAAGCATGCTGTTGACAGTTTCTTATATATATTTTCATAATCTTTAATATGCACAGCATGTAAATCGATATATCCCTAAAAATACAAACACATAAATGACAGTGTGGTGTATACTGTGTATGTATGTGTGTACAGAAAAATCATTAAGATATAGATGTCAGTGTTTATAAAATCTACCTTTTCTTCATGGTTTTCTATTATATGGATATACCATGCTTAAGTCTCCTAGGAATAGTTTGGCTGTTTTGTGGTCATTTGTTATTAACAAATGTTATATGGGACATCATTCTACTTTCATGTTTGAACATCATGTTCTCACATATAGTGGTAGAAGATGTTTCTAGAAGTGGAATTGAAAGAGCATAAATATTTAAATATTCAGCTGATATTGCAGTATCTCCCACTGACACTGACTTTTTTCCCCTAGCATCTTTCTGTTGAACTTTGGAGTTTGTCTAGCTGAAAGATAAAAAAAAATGTCTTCTTTATTTTGGGGGTTTAATTTTTTCTACTTTAGAATATGTGCAGTTTTTTTTTTAAATGTAAATAAAATTATCTGCACATGGTACAAAATTATAGTGGTTAAAAGCTTCCCCACCTCCTTTTTCCAGTTGTGCCAGTTGTCCTTGGAGTGATTGACCATTCATAATTATTTTGTTACCCTTTCTGACATATGCTGTGTATCTGCAAGCAGTCACAGATTTGTGTGTGTATTAGATCTACAAAATGATGACTTGCTGTTTAATACCTTGCTTTTTCACTTAATAAATGTATCGGGAATAAATCTCTGACAATATATGGAAGTTTTCTTTCAGGCCTCCTCTTTTTTATTTAAAAATACTGTTGCATTTGTGCTATGTCAATTCCCCCTACGTATATTTTTGTGGTTTCTTAGCCAGTTCCTTGTAGATGTCAGACTTTGGGTTGTTTCCAGTGTTTTTGTTTTCTTTAAAAAGTTGCTTTATTTTTTAGACAGTAAACAGCACTTAATAACTGTGTCGCTGTTAACTGTCTAGCAGCTGAAATCTACTGTCCCTCGTGCAGAATGGGAGACAGGTTCACATTTCCTTCTCTGAAACATTCGAGGCCAGATCTGTCTTGGAATTGGGGTTAGTTTGGAATTAAAAGTATGTTTTTTTTTCATATGAACCCCCATAAGGTGCTCGGCAGCACTCTATTCAAAGACAAGTTTTATTCAGAAAAAGAAAATACTATCAATAGCTTTACTTAGATGAGGTCAGGTTTTGCTTCAAAAGGCATTATCAGAAAACTGTGTTTTCAGAGTTTTTTGGATGTTGCAATTGTGGATAAAGGCTTGTGAACTTGTAATAGTACCTACATCAGATGGTTGCTATGAGATCAAATGAATTAATGGATGGAAAGTATTTGGGACAGTATCAGGCACATACTGAGGGCTTAGTAAGTATAAATATAGTTCAGCTTTGTTTTACTTTCTTTTCCCAGCTTTATTGAGATATAATTAATATATAATGTTTACTCTTGATTTTTAATTGTAAATGAAATTGAGTATCTTTTCATAAGTTATTAATTCATTCGACTTCTTTTTCTATTGAACTTTGTGTCTATACCTGCTTTTTCTGCTGGAACATTGATTGACTTACTGATACATAAGAATTCTTACTACACCACTATATTAAGGAAATAAGCCTTTTTTATTTCCTTAATGGATTGATGAGGAGCATTTTCCATGCTTATTTTGGTATCAGTATAGTTTCTTTGATGTACCCTCACATTTCTTTGCTCATTTTTAATTGAGTTGCTTATTTTCTCATTGAACTTTAAGAGTTCTTTATTTCCGATACAAGTATTGTATCAGACATTTATTGCAGATATTTTCTGAGTCTGTGATTTGTTTTTGCTTTCCCTTAACAGTTTTTTGCAGGGCAGAAGTGAGTTGTTTTGAACAAGTCCCATTTTATTAAGTATTTCTGACAATAGAGTACACTCTCCTCCCTAGGCATCCCCTTCTTTGGACAGCTCTAGGTAATCTTTAATGCTCTTGCTTATCAGTCCTTATAGTTTCTGTAAATTGAATGTTGTCTATAGATTTAATAAGTTTGTTCCCTCTTTGCATGACAGCCATGCTGATATTGAAAGGCAGTTTCCCATGTAACAGTGACACACCTCTCCCCTGCCCCCAGGTTAAACTTTTCTGGTTACCTCAACTGCATTTCATGGGTCATGGTCTCCAAAGCCATTTCTCTCTGATCTGTACAGTCTCCTTAGAAGTCAAAGGTTTTGTTTAAATTTAGGTATCTGCATATCGTGTGCTACTCATTACAGTCTGTCCAGCATGTTAGAGTTTTAGCTTCATCTCATCTAGACTTCTATTAATATGGGTTAAGATGGTTTATCTAGTATTTAAGTTTTCAGCAGCCACCAGTAGAGGTAGTGTAATACATTAGAATTTGGTATGGTTCTTTTTGGGAGGTCAGTTGGTCATTGATTCATTTGGCAACTTTGTTGTCATAGGCCTTCCTGGGCTGCCTTTTCTTCATCTGTATAATGCTGGATTTGGTAAAGAGTAAAAGGAGATATCTTCACTTTCTTCTAAGGATGAATGTAGTATATATGCTGTTTGTATAGAGACTAGCATACAGTTAATACAGATAGATGTATGTGTGTGTATCCAGCTTCAGTAACATAAGTTCATAGCTAGTCTTCATTTTTATCACCACCTACTCCCTTTCACCAGTGGATTATTTTGAAGCAAAGTGACACTGAATTTCATACATAAATATAATTCTTTAACATCTTGGCACTCCAAAAAAGATAACTATAATATCATTGTTACAGTTTAAGGTAATTAATATGTGCTTTTGTTAATTTTTACTTTTAACGCTTCTGAATAGACTACACAGTGTAAAATTCAACAGGTATGGAAGACTTCCCCCTTACCCTTCATTCATCCTTTTCTCCTAAGATTGGCCTTACCTGTACATGATACAGACTTGCCTCATTATTTTTATCAGCTACATAGTATTCACATATGTGGCTGTATGCAATCAGGAAACAATGTTATAGTGAGTTTCCTTGTTACTTACATTATTCATACTCATGGAAAGTTTTTTGTAGAGTAAATAAAACTGCTTCAGTCAGTTTATTTCTCACATGTACATTTTTAATTTTAAAAAGTATTGCCAAATTGTTCTCTGTAATTATTGTACTAAGTAATACACTCCTACAGAAATGTAGTTTTAATTATTTTTATTGCTCTGCAGTATTTCTTTGTATTAATAGATCACTCTTTAGCTAAGCTGCTAAGTCACTTCAGTTGTGTCTGATCCTGTGCGACCCCATAGATAGCAGCCCACCAGGCTACCCCGTCCCTCGGATTCTCCAGGCAAGAACACTGGAGTGGGTTGCCATTTCCTTCTCCAGTGCAGGAAAGTGAAAAGTGAAAGTGAAGTCACTCAGTCGTGCCCGACCCTCAGCGACCCCATGGACTGCAGCCTTCCAGGCTCCTCTGTCCATGGGATTTTCCAGGCAAGAGAACTGGAGTGGGGTGCCATTGCCTTCTCCATCACTCTGTTGATTGTACTGTTAATGTATATTTATATTTCCTGGTTTTGGAATGATGTTTTAAGTGTACTTCTATTATGTTGAACCATGTGGAATTTTAATACTTGATTTAAAAGTGGAAGTTTCATATGGTTAAGTTTAATAAGCTGTTTAGTGCATGTATACGTATATTTCTGTTAGATAAGTACTTTGAAATGGAATTGCTGGGTCATAGGATAACAGGACCACTGACAAAATGTGGTCCACTGGAGAAAGCAATGGCAAACCACTTCGGTATTCTTGTCTTGAGAACCCCATGAACAGTATGAAAAGGCAAAAAGATAGAACACTGAAAGACGAACTCCTCAAGTCAGTAGGTGCCCAATATGCTACTGGAGATCAGTGGAGAAATAACTCCAGGATGAAGAGATGGAGCCAAAGCAAAAACAGCATTCAGTTGCGGATGTGACTGGTGATGGAAGCAAGGTCCAGTGCTGTAAAGAGCAATATTGCATAGGAACCTGGAATGTTAAGTGGCAAATTGGAAGTGGTCAAACAGGAGATGGCAAGAGTGAACGTCGACATTTTAGGAATCAGTGAACTAAAATGGACTGGAATGAGTGAGTTTATTTCAGATGACCGTTATATCTACTACTGTTGACAAGAATCCCTTAGAAAAAGTGGAGTAGCCATCATAGTCAACAAGAGTCCAAAATGCAGTACTTGGATGCAATCGCAAAAACGACAGAATGATCTCTGTTTCCAAGCCAAACCATTCAGTGTCACAGTAAGCCAAGTGTATTCCTCGACCAGTAATGCTGAAGAAGCTGAAGTTGAACAGTTCTGTGAAGACATACAAGACCTTCTAGAACTAACACCCAAAAAAGATGTCCTTTTCATTATAGGGGACTGGAATGCAAAAGTATGAAGTCGGGAAACACCTGGAGTAACAGGCAAATTTGGCCTTGGAGTACAGAATGAAGCAGGACAAAGCCTAATAGAGTTTTGCCAAGAGAACACACTGGTCATAGCAAACACCCTCTTGCAACAACACAAGAGAAGACTCTACACATGAACATGACCAGACGGTCAACACGGAAATCAGATTGATTATATTCTTTGCAGCCAAAGATGGAGAAGCTCTGTAGAGTCAGCAAAAACAAGACTGGGAGCTGACTGTGGCTCAGATCATGAACTCCTTATTGCCAAATTCAGACTTAAATTGAAGAAAGTAGGGAAAACCACTAGATCATTCAGGTATGACCTCAATCAAATCCCTTATGATTATACAGTGGAAGTGAGAAATAGATGCAAGGGATTAGGTCTGATAGAGTGCCTGATGAACTATGAACAGAGGTTCGTGACACTGTACGGGAGACAGGGATCAAGACCATCTCCAAGAAAAAGAAATGCAAAAAAGCAAAATGGTTGAGGTGGCCTTACAAATAGCTGTGAAAAGAAGAGAAGTGAAAGCAAAGGAGAGAAGGAAAGATATACCCATTTGAATGCAGAGATCCAAAGAATAGCAAGGAGAGATAAGAAAGCCTTCCTCAGTGATCAGTGCAAAGAAATAAAGGAAAATAATAGAGTGGGAAAGACTAGAGATCTCTTCAAGAAAATTAGAGATACCAAGGGAACATTTCATGCAAAGATGGGCTCAATAAAGGACAGAAATGGTATCGACCTAACAGAAGCAGAAGATATTAAAAAGAGGTGGCAAGAATACACAGAAGAACTATACAAAAAAGATCTTCACGACCCAGATAATCATGATGGTGTGATCACTCACCTAGAGCCAGACATCCTGGAATGTGAAGTCAAGTGGGCCGTAGGAAGCATCACTATGAACAAAGCTAGTGGAAGTGATGGAATTCCAGTCGAGCTATTTCAAATCTTAAAAGATGATGCTGTGAAAGTGCTGCACTCATGCCAGCAAAATTGGAAAACTCATCAGTGGCCACAGGACTGGAAGAGGTCAGTTTTCACTCTAATCCTAAAGAAAGGCAATGCCAAAGAATGCTCAAACAACCGCACAGTTGCAGTCATCTCACACGCTAGTAAAATATTGCTCAAAATTCTCCAAGTCAGGCTTCAGTAGTCCTTGAACTGTGAACTTCCAGATGTTCAAGCTGGTTTTAGAAAAGGCAGAGGAACCAGAGATCAAATTGCCAGCATCCGTTGGATCATCAGAAAAGAGAGTTCCAGAAAAACATCTACTTCTGCTTTATTGATTATGCCAAAGCCTTTGACTGCGTGGATCACAACAAACTGTGGAAAATTCTGAAAGAGATGGGAATACCAGACCACCTGAGAAATCTCTGCAGGTCAAGAAGCAACAGTTAGAACTGGGCATGGAACAACAGACTGGTTCCAGATAGGGAAAGGAGTAGATCAAGGCTGTATAATGTCACCCTGCTTATTTAACTTCTATGCAGAGTACATCATGAGAAACGCTGGACTGGATGAAGCAAAAGCTGGAATCAAGATTGCCAGGAGAAATATCAATAACCTCAGCTACGCAGATGACACCACCCTTATGGCAGAAAGTGAAGAAGAACTAAAGACCTTCTTGATGAAAGTGAAAGAGAAGAGTGAAAAAGTTGGCTTAAAGCTCCACATTCAGAAAGCTAAGATCATGGCATCTGGTCCCATCACTTCATGGCAGATAGATGGGGAAACAGTGTCAGACTTTATTTTTTTGGGGCTCCAAAATCACTGCAGATGGTGACTACAGCCATGAAATTAAAAGATTGCTTGCTCCTTGGAAGAAAAATTATGACCAACCTAGATAGTTTATTAAAAAGCAGAGGCATTACTTTGCCAACAAAGTTTCGTCTAGTCAAGGCTGTGGTTTTCCCGGTAGTCATGTATGCATGTGAGAGTTAGACCATAAAGAAAGCTGAGCACCGAAGAATCGATGCTTTTGAACTGTGGTGTTGGAGAAGACTCCTGAGAGTCCCTTGGACTGCAAGGAGATTCAACCAGTCCATCCTAAAGGAGATCAGTCCTGGGTTGTCATTGGAAGGGACTGATGCTGAATCTGAAACTCCAGTTCTTTGGCCACCTGATGGGAAGAACTGACTCATTTGAAAAGACCCTGATGCTGGGGAAGATTGAAGGCAGGAGGAGGAGGGGACAACAGAGGATGAGATGGTTGGATGGCATCACTGACTTAATGGACATGAGTTTGAATAAACTCTGGGATTTGGTGATGGACAGGGAAGAAGTCTGGTCTACTTCAGTCCATGGGTCGCAAAGAGTCGGACACGACTGAGCAACTGAACTGAATTCAACTGAGGATAACTGTTAAGTTTAGCTTTGTAGGTAATGCCAAAGTGGTGGTTCCCGGTTTTGCTACAGCCAGTTGAAGTTGCTTTACTTTCTCCACAGTACTTGGCATTGTGAATTTTAACTCTTGGTGGTTGTGCAGTAGCATCTCATTATAGTTTTAATTTGCATCTTCCTAATAACTAACTAATGAATTAAATGTCTTTTAATATATTTTATATGTTTATTGAATATTCTTTTTAAATCAAGGGACTGACAAATTGCTTGATCATTTTTTTGTTTTTTATTTTATTCGATATCTTATTGTTGAGCTGTAGGCATTGTAATTCCCCTGCCCCACTGGTCTGGGTAGTTCTCTTAAAAAACATTGTAGTTTTTCATCTTTTCTTTTTTTGTGAAGGCGGGGATGGGGGTGGGGGACACACTGCAGCATACAGGATCCTGGACTGGGAGGAAATTCCCTAAATTGTGTTTTTTTTTTAATGGTTTTAATTGGAGTATAATTGCCTTACATGTTGTGTTAGTTTCTGCCGTACAACAGAGTGAATCAGCAGTTGGTATACATACATCCTCTCCCTCTTGAGCCTCCCAGCCACCCCCATGTGTCGCCCCTCTAGGTCATCACAGAGCACGGAGTTCCCTGTGCCCTGTAGCAGCTTCACCCTAGGGATCTGCTGTACAGATAGTGTAGGTTAGTGCTGCTCTGAGTTTGTCCAGCCCTCTACAAGTCCATTCTCTGGGTCTGTCTCTTTCTGCCTGGCAGTTCCTACCATTTTCGCCCTCTATTTCTGCCGTTTTTCTAGACTGCATATATGTGCATTAATGATGATATTTTTCTCTTTCTGACCGTACTCTTTATGACTGACTATAGGAGATAGGCATCTTTCTGAGTTATGGTATTCTCAGAGCATATGCCCAGTAGTGGGATTGCTGCATCACATGGTAGTTTTCTTTTTCTTTTTTTTTTTTAATTTTTATGAATGATAATGCTAGTGATAGCAGGTAAAGAGATCACTATTTGTTTTTTTTAAAAGGATAAGATTATTAAGCCTGAGGCCATTGTGATTGAAGTTGGAGCAAGCAAATTCTTGACTAGGGAACCATGATTCCTAAGAAAGTTTGTGAACGGCTAGTCCAAGATAATATTAAACAGAAAACATATGCTTTACATCTGTTACCTGTGCAGGTGAGAGGCCCAGCTGCTGTAGCATACATGGTAAAGGAAAGTGAAGTCACTCAGTCATGTCTGACTTTGTGACCCCATGGAGCCTATCAGGCTCCTCCAGCCATGGGATTTTCCAGGCAAGAGTACTGGAGTGGGTTGCCATTTCCTTCTCCATCGTTTTCATTTTTTAAGGAACGTCCATACTGTTCTGGAGAAGGCAATGGCAAAGCACTCCAGTACTCTTGCCTGGAAACTCCCATGGATGGAGGAGCCTGGTGGGCTGCAGCCCTTGGGGTCGCGAAGAGTCACACACGACTGAGCGACTTCACTTTCACTTTTCCCTTTCATGCATTGGAGAAGGAAATGGCAACCCACTCCAGTGTTCTTGCCTAGAGAATCCCTCGGTCGGGGGAGCCTGGTGGGCTGCCGTCTATGGGATCGCACAGAGTCAGACACGACTGAAGCGACTTAGCAGCAGCAGCAGCATACTGTTCTCCATAGTGGCTGTATCAGTTTATATTCCCACCTACAGTGCAAGAGAGTGCCCTTTTCTCCACACCTTCTCCAGCATATATTCTTTGTAGATTTTTTGATGATGTCCGTTCTGATCATTGTGGCTTTGATTTGCATTTCTCTTATAATGAGTGATGTGGAGCATCTTTTCACGTGTTTGATAGTGGTGCATCTTCTTTGGAGAAAGTAGAAATGTGGGACACTTCACAAATTTACATGTCATCCTTGTGCAGAGGCCATGCCAATCTCTATATCTTTCAAATTTGAGTATATGTGCTACCGAAGCGAGCACATTAGTGGTTTTTTAATGGACATTTAATTTTGGTGAAATTTCTTTTGCTTTATGGTTGAAGATAAATGTTTCAGAACATATTATTGAATAATCTTTCCCATAAAGATACGAAGTTCTACAATTAACATACACTGATTTCCCACAGATATTTTGCTCCTTCCCTTGTCCTTTATCAGTTAAAAAATATATTTTGGAGTGTGTGCGAACTTGCTAAAATTATAGATACTCTCCCTGAAAACTGTACACAGACTTTTTTTTTCAGTTTTATGAGATATGCAGAAACCATGAGATCATTCATAAATCTCTAATCAAACCTCCCTTCCCACTTTTTAAGTGTTTCAGCATTCACTTCATTCATGGAAGCCTTAAATTATCTCACCTGAGTATTTTCCTTTATAAAACCATGTATACTCACATTATTGTAAGTACTGATGTGTTCTTATTTTAAAAGGAATCCTCTATTTCCTTTCAAAATTAAGAATCTTAAGGAAATAGTAGACATTTAATTAAACTTCTGTGTAAGGTTGCTTACTGTCTTTTAGATAAGCAGAATGAAGGTTAGAGAGGAAATAAGAGTTGCCAAATTTTTACACATCTAATTACTGTCTTAGGTGTGTAGTTCAATACCATGTTTCTCAGATTCCAAATTCCATGTAGTCTTTTTTTATTATATTTTATTTTATTTTTTTTTTAATTTTTATTTTTACTTTATTTTACTTTACAACACTGTATTGGTTTTGCCATACATTGACACGAATCCACCACGGGTGTACATGCGCTCCCAAACATGTAGTTTGTAGACTAACTCCATGTAGTCTTTACTGTGCTAAATTCCCTCCCTCATATGCTACCTAATATATAAAAGACTGGGTAGATGCTAAAATCTAGTGACATTAAAAGGCATTTATTAAGTATCTTTGAAGATGGTGCTAGGCTAAGTCTTCTTCTGAAAACTTTCTCCATAATCCAGTCTTCACCCTCTAGGTTAAGGAAGAACAGTAGGCTTTAAAATGTAATTTTGGATTCCTTGCTTGAAGCTGATAGACACAGGGTCCTAAGGAAATATTGATGAACGTACAATTAAATTCCATTAAGAAATGTCTCACTAAAAGGTTATTAAAAATATACTCTATATTTTGGCAGAGTTGTTACAATAGTTTGCATTTGTGTGGTGCTCTTTAACCTGCAAGTATCCTTAGTTACATTATCTTCTTTTATCTGTTCAAATTGTCCATGAGACAGATTTTTATTAGCTCATTTTTCAGATGAAGAAATTGTCCCCACTTCTTAGGGTGACTTGCCAAAGGTCATTTTAGTCAGTAAGTGGCAGAGCTGGCACTTACCCATTTAATTCCTGAACTGTTATCTGTTAGAAATGCATTTCTGTTTACATAGGTGGTTTAGCTTAAAACAGAGTTAATACTTACCTTCTCTGTTAAAAAAAAAAGAGTTGAGGGTGTGTACTGGGTTGGACATTTGAGCAAAGATAGATGAGTATGCTTTCTTGCTGAGGTGGTGTGAGTGAACCTCTTGGCATATGGAAAACAGTTTAGCCATCTAAGAACTGGAAATAAGGAAGATTTCCAAATAGAAATGTTACAGAAGCCCTAAAATTGTCTCAGTACAAGTCATTGTAAAAGAAGAAAAACAACCCAATTTTCACTTCCTTTCTCCCTGCCTTGATGTTTTGAGATATAACTTTAATTTATCTGACAGTGAAGCTGGGGTCCGTTTGGGGAGGAAGGATAGTTGAAAGTAATTGCTCTTTTGCATTTTGGGACAGGATAGCCTTGCTCTCTCTTCTGAAGGTATAGTTGAGAATATTTGTTGAAGACCTAAATGGTGAAGGACTGTAGAAAGTATTCAGTTTATATATTAGAATACTGTTGTAGAAAACTTAGATAGCTTTTCTTGGGCAGAACTCTTTGTTGATTTAATTAGCTTTTATCTATGTAATGTATTTCATAAATTTAAAAATTATATAATATACTCTTATAATTCATCTGTAAGATTATGCTATGTAATTGAATACATGAATAAATTATATGTGCTAGTGACATAACTTTTAGTGACAGTACTTCATTCTGTAGAGCTCTTTATTACTCTTTGCACTTGAATATATAAAGGTATGCTCACAACAGAGTGGGATTTACATGTGAAAGGCAGCCCATGAGAATACTCTGAAATGGGAGTGGTAGGTAAAACTTGAAGTAGTAATTTTTAAAAACGTGAATAATAAAGTTTATTGTTATCGTAAAACTTTTGTCAAAAGGATGTTTTTACATAAAACAGTTAGAAATAGCTTAAATAAATTTTAACATTAAGACAATGCTGTGTAGCTATAAAAATGGTGTAGTATGATATTTGATGACATCTTATACACATCTTTGTAGCTAAGCATACAAAGCATTGCCATAGGCGTTTGTTAGCAATTAATTCCATTAATGCTCTAAAGTAGTATGGGTCAGTTGCTTCCCTTTTGAACAGAGGAAGAAATTGAAACCCTCAGGAAAACTCCCTAAGTTAAGGGTCTTCTCTGAGCCCTACACAGGTCTCCAGATTGAGCTACTGATATTCTTTCCACTTGTTATAAAAGCAGTGGTATCTTTTCTTAAGGTTTGGTTTTAAACTTGCCTTTGTTTCAGCCCCTTTTAAAAATGTATCAGATGTTAGAGTCAGCTATTAATTGTTAGCTTTTCAGTATTTTATGCTTAGTGATACGATACTTCTGAGATTATGAAAACTATAGTTCCTTGCCTTTGCCTGGGAAATATCTAAGAATAAAGCACGTATACCTGTAAATTAGATGCCTTCTAAAAGTAAGTAAATATAAACTACATTTACAACCATTGGGTAGCATTAAAAATTGTATAGTGGATTCATGTAAAGCATCCCTTTGCTTGCATTTGATGATTTGTTAATTGAGATTTGTAAAGGACTTTTATAAATGTAGGTTTTTTTGCAGGTTTTTTTCTTCATAACTTTATTAATTTATCATAAATATTGAACCTGGGATTTTCTACCATCAAGTACTTGAAGAATTAATTATAATACCGATTTGAATCACATTTCCATCTCTTATTTAGAAAGATTAAAACAATATTTCTAATGTCAAAATTAAAGACAACAAAAATGGATTCCCCAGCTATAAAATGAATAGGCAATTCGTGATTTACCACTGGCTGATACGGATAAATAAGGGCTTCCCTGGTGGCTCAGTGGTAAAGAATCTGCCTGCGGTGCAAAGACGCAGGAGGCCCTGGGTTCGATCTCTGGGTCGGGATGATTCCCCTGAAAGATTGCATGGCAGTCTGCTGCAGTATTCTTGCCTGAATAATCCCATGGACAGAGGAGCCTGACAGGCTACAGTCCACAGGGTACGAGTCAGATACGACTGAAGCGACTGAGCGTGCAGCAGGATATGGATAAATAACCACTGTAGCCATGAAACTTAGGCATCAGAGGCACTGTTTAAAAAAAGCGTTGAAATTATGTGGCTTTCATGATCAGAAGAAGGAATGAAAAGCAGAGTTGACTACAGAAACCTGAATCTGGAACAGGTTTCTAGACAGAACTGACATGCCATATGGACAACTCTACTCAGGAGAAATAGGCACTGCCAGAATGTCTTCATTAATTGTATTACATTGTTTCATTTCATTCGCTCAGTCCTGTCCGACTCTTGCGACCCCATGAATTGCAGGGCGCCAGGCCTCCCTGTCCATCAGCAACTCCCGGAGTTTACCCAAACTCATGTGCATCAAGTCAGTGGTGGCATCCAGCTATCTCATCCTCTGTCATCCCCTTCTCCTGCCCCCCTAATCCCTCCCAGATCAGGGTCTTTTCCAGTGAGTCAGCTCTTTGCATGAGGTAGCCAAAGTATTGGAGTTTCAGCCTCAGCATCAGTCCTTCCAGTGAACACCCCGGACTGGTCTCCTTTAGGATGGACTGGTTGGATCTCCTTGCAGTCCAAGTTACATTGTTTAGGTTCTAAATAATTTTTAGTTTAAGCATTTTTGTTTGAAAAATCTACTGTACCTCTGAGAAGGTTTGACTATGTGTATGTCATTCTGAATTGATCCTGTTGTTTAACACTGCTGAAATCTCTTAAATTGAGGGTGACAATTTTAAAGGGACTTGGATGCCTAGGGAGAGGTCAGTAGAAGACATGAGAGCTATATATTGAAAAGGTAGAAGAATAAATTGTCAGATACATAAACATTTATTTTTTTCCACAATTTAAAATTATTGTAATTATTTCAAAATTAAATGACTTCTATTAATTAACCAAATGTCCCTTTTATTAACTTTTACATTGATACCACTCATATTTTTATCCTTTGACCTATTTTTCATTTTTATAGATAAAGTGGAGAACTTTAGTGAAGAACATGAAAAGAATAGTCACCATATTTACAAAAATGCTGAAGACAGTACTAAGAAACACAATGCAGAAACTACAGTGGCTTCTGGATACAAAGCTGATGAAATCAAGGAAAATGATACTTGGAATTCCCAACTTGGGAAAAGGTCAGAATCGCCATCAGAAACATCATCAATCAAGGGATCTGTAAGAACTGGTTTATATGAATGGGATAATGATTTTGAAGACAGCAGATCTGAAGATTGTATTTTAAATCTGGATAGTGATCCACTTTTGGAGATGAAGGATGAGGATTTTAAAAATCGATTGGAAAATCTAAATGAAGCCATTGAGGAAGACATGATGCAAAGTGTTCTTAGGCCAAGCAACTGTAGGACGTACTGTAGGGCCAATAAAGCAAAATCCGCACAAGGAGCGTCGAATTTTGATAAGCTGATGGACGGCACCAGTCAGGCCTTAGCCAAAGCAAACAGTGAATCAAGTAAAGATGGCCTGAATCAGGCAAAGAAAGGCAGTGTAAGTTGTGGGACCAGTTTTAGAGGGACGGTTGGACGGACTAGAGATTATACTGTTTTACATCCATCTTGCTTGTCAGTTTGTAATGTTACCATACAGGATACTATGGAACGCAGCATGGATGAGTTCACTGCTTCAACTCCTGCAGATTTGGGAGAAGCTGGCCGGCTAAGAAAAAAAGCAGATATTGCAACATCTAAGACCACTACTAGATTTCGACCTAGTAATACTAAATCTAAAAAGGATGTTAAACTTGAATTTTTTGGGTTTGAAGATCATGATGAGACAGGAGGTGATGAGGGAGGTTCTGGGAGTTCTAACTACAAAATTAAGTATTTTGGCTTTGATGATCTCAGTGAAAGTGAAGATGATGAAGATGATGACTGTCAGGTGGAAAGAAAGACAAGCAAAAAAAGAACTAAAACAGCTCCATCACCCTCCTTGCAGCCTCCTCCAGAAAGCAATGATAATTCCCAGGACAGTCAGTCTAGTTCTAATAATGCAGGTAAGACTTAAAAAACTAAATGTGTTTTTCAGGCTTAAATAATAGTTACTTAGTTTTCTCCTTGATAGCTTGTAACTTGTTACTACATTTAATTTCAACAGAAATACCTATTTAGTGCCAAAGATTACCTTATCTAAAGATACAGCATTTTAAATGGAAATAAAGTCCCACCTTGTAAGGAACCAATTTGTAAATTGAGGAGTCTTTTCATATTTGTATTTTAATTCTGCCATTGGCAGTTGAGAATTTTAAAATTGTGTATATTTGTGTGTACACAGAGATACCAAACATCTTGATGTTTTAGCTTGGAAAAACTAAACCCAGTGGAGACAGAAGGATAGACTTTGGTCATATAGAATTGTATTGATATTAGATGGTTGAAATGAGGGAAATACCTTGAATTTATAAAGTTGAGATTAAATCTTAATCTTCAGGATCACTCTTGTAAGTTGACTTAATAAAATTGAAAGATGCTAACTAAATGGTTTTGCATTCTTATCAGTGAAATTAATTTGTCCCTTAAGATAGTAGGACTCGTTATGACTTGAGTTGATAGTTTCCACTGAAAGATAAAAGAAATAGCTTAGCCTTGCTATGAGTAAGTCATTACTTGACAAGAACATTATGATGTGAATTGACTGTTGAGGAAGAGTGTATGAAAGCCTCTGTGATACAGGGGCTTATATTTATTTATATTTAACCAAATACATTTTTCTTATATTGGTTTTCTTGTTAAAGCTTTTGTCCTTTTAGGGTCATAGAACAAGAATCATGGTGAATTAGAGCTATCATAGGTTTCTATGTATCATGTCTCTCATAGAGTATGTCATACTTGAGACTACTTACCATTTTGCTTCAGTTGGCCTAAAAATAATTTTGCTAGATTAGAATCATTCTTATTTTCAAAACTAGAATTATACAAGAGTACCCCCTAGCAGCCTGCCTTATTCCCCACTAGAAAAAATAAGACTATTTTCAGAATTCATCCCATGTTGTCTTGAATCCCTTCTGAAGAAATGAAGTCTGCTGCATCTTTGCCAGTCACTTGAGCTACGACTGGGCAGACAGCTTTATAGTTGCTTTCTCAGGAGGGTGATTAGTAACTGAATACTGAAACCTGAACTCCTGTCCTGCTACAACCTACTTAGTTAGCTTCTATGCTAACCTTGATAGCAGGTTGTCCTAAATCATTAGACTCCCTTTCAGAAATGTCAAGTTGATAGCAAATAACGTTTAAAAATTAGAGACCGTTTGATTGATTAGTTGGAATCTAAGTCTTTATACAGTGTTTGAAACAGCAGTTTTAAGAGTTAGGATAGAGAAAAGTCTCCCTTTTTTACCCCCTCTTTTTTTTGTTTAGGCTAGGGAAAAAATACAACCATTTGGAAACTAATATAATTCTTTGGTTGATTTTGTGAGAATGCCACAGACCACTGAACTACATTGTACTAGGTTATTCTGTATCTTCTTCCAAGGATAGCTGTATCCTTTTTTTTTTTTTTAATGTGGCTTCTGTAGATGTTAAACAGGCATTCCTTGAAGGCCAACATGATTCAGTGTACTTCTAGAAAAATGTTACAGGTACATATCACCTGTTGGTGTGTGCGTGTGTGTATTTTAAACTAGACTGCTAATTTTAATGTTGATAGATAACAAGCAGTTATATGAACATTGAAGAAAAAATTATTCTGGAAAAGAATTGATTTTGCTGATAAAACTGGAGCACATACACTGCAACCAAGTTTCTGATTTTCTTCTAGAGTAGGAGGGTACAAGCAGGGAGTGAGTATGGGAGAGTGAGAATAATATCATTGGAGTATTTCGTCAGCTTTGTGTTGTTTTTATTTTATCTTTTCCTCCCCACAGTGTGCTTCTTTCTCCCCAGAATATTCATTAGTTGTCTGGTAGATAATTTGAAATAATAGAAAGCTAGCTAGTTTTGATTACCATTTCAGAACACTTGGATTTTACAGAGGACTTGCCTGGTGTGCCTGAAAGTGTGAAGAAGCCTCCAAATAAACAAGGAGATAAATCAAAGGAAAATACCAGAAAGATTTTTAGTGGCCCCAAACGGGTAAGTAAAGCCCTATCAGTGATTTGTATTTTTGTTGTTGGAGGGCTTAACTCTTAATTTTTTAATTTAAAAATAACCAACAAACATCATGGCAATATAATTTTGTCTTTCGAAGGCTATATGGGAGTCATTTTGTAAAAGCATTGTTACCATGTTTTGAAGTGTGGTAGAACATACATAACATGCTCTTTCATTATATGCAAGTATACAGTTCAGTGACATTAACCGTTAACAAATAGCTCCATTGAATGACAACTCCACCTTGACCTGCCCAACCCCTGGTAAATACTATTTTTCTTGTTTCCCTATTCTAGGTAGCTCATGTAAGTGGAGTCACACAATGTTTGTCTATTTGTGTCTGGCTTATTTCACTAAGCGTTGTTGTCAAGGTGTTCCATCCCTGTTGTAGGGATGTATCATATATCAGGATGTTGTTTGTTTTTTATGGCTGCATAATATTACAGTGTATGTATATACCACGTTTTGTTTATTTACTCATCTGTAGAAGGACACTTGGGTGGTTCTCACTTTTTGGCTGTTTTGAGTCTCTGCTTTCAGTTGATTTGGATATTTAGGAGTGGAATTTTTAGGACATATGGTAGGTGTGTGTCTTTTTTTTTTTTAATATTTATCGGGCTGTGCTGGGTCCTTTCTTGCTGTGTGAGCTTCAGTGGTGGCAAGCAGGGGCTGCTACCTAGTTGCAGTGCACACGTTTCTCACTGAAGCGGCTTTCCTTGTGGAGCACGTGCTCTGGAGTGTTGAGGCTTCGGTAGTTGTGCCACGTGGGCTCAGCAGTTGTGGCACCTGGACCACAAGTAGTTGTCCCGCAGCACGTGGGATCTTCATGGACCAGGTGTTGAATTTGTGCCTCCTGGCATTGGCAGGCAGATTCTTCACCACTGAGCCACAAGGGACGCCCACGTCTGTTTTACTGCCAGACTTTTCCACCTTGACTGTACCATTTTTATATTCTTAGTAGTGCATAAGCTTTCCAGTTCTCCCACATCCTCACCAACATGTTATTGTCTGAGTTTTCTGATAATAGCTATCCTAATGTGTGGGAAATTTTATCTCATTGTGGTTTGATTTATATTTTACTAATTAATGATGTTGAGCATCTTTTCATGTACTTACTGGACGTTTGTACACCTTTTTAGAGAAATGTCTATTTAGTGCCCAATTTTTAATTAAGTTGTTTGGGTTTTTTTTTGAGTTATAGGAGCTCTTTATATATTAACGCCTCAGTAGATATATAATTTGCACATAAATGTTCCTATACTGTGAGTTGTCTTGATAGTGTGCTTTAATATCAGTGAAGTCCAATTTATCTTTTTTTTTCTTTTGTTACCCACACTTTTGGTGTTATATTTAAAATCATTGTGAAATTGGATGTCTACCTTTTCACCTGTGTTTTCTTCTAAGTTTTATAGTTTCAAGTTTTACATTTAGGTCACTGATCCATTTTGAGTTGATTTTTGTATATAGTGTTAAGGGTAAGTTCATTCTTAGGCATTTTATAAGTCTTTTAAATATGGTCCTGCATAGGTATTGAGAATAATTTGCTTGACTTTACCTTTGTATTTAAAAATTCCTTTACTTAAATAGCTTATATAATGTTATTGTAGTTTCGTTATTGTAGATTGAACTACTTTTAAGCAACTGAAAAATGAGCGTGTCTGTATTATCTGGCCTCATTTTATTTTTAATTCTTTTACCTCTGAAGAGCCAGTTAGGAATCTTTTTAGAGTGATTGTGTTGTACTTTTGTACCCCCATGTACCCACCTCCCAGCAGGGGAAAAAAAAAGTGCTTAATGCTAATTTCAATGGAGCTAACTTGCTCTGGAGTCAGGGGCTATGGTAGTGTGGTGTAATGACTGTGGTCCTTAATTCTTAGGTGAGAGTTTGATTTCTAAAATTGTGTCTGGCATGTTTTGATTTCTAGTGTGAACGTTACCCCATTTTTTGCTCTCAGGATTACTTTACAGTCTTAAAAATTTTACTGAGAATCCCAAAGCTATTTTGATTATATATGTTACTGTTTACCAGTATTTACCAAGTTAAAAGTGAAAATATATATCAAAGATACTTATAATTCACTTATAATAATAATGATCCATTATTAATGTAGCATTTTAGTGAGAATTATTTTCTTACAACAAGAAGTGAGATGAGTAGCAGTGTTGTACATTTTTTGCAAATCTTTTTATAAAGTTTGGCTTAATAAAAGACAGCTAGATTCTTCAGGATCGTTGTTGTTCAGTCACTAAGTTGTGTCTGACTTTTTAATGACTCCATGCATGCTAGGATTCCCTGTCGTTCACTATCTCCTGAAGTTTGCTCAACTCACGTCCGTCGAATTGGTGATGCCATTCAACCATCTGTTTTCTTTCACCCCCTTCTCATCCTGCCCTCAGTCTAATGAGTTGGCTGTTTGCATCAAGTGGCTGAGTATTGGCGCTTCAGCATCCGTACTTCCAGTGAATATTCAGGGTTGATTTCTGTTAATATTGATTGGTTTGATCTCTTTGTGTCCAAGGGACTCTTCTCCAGCACTAAAAATTCGGAAGCATCAATTTTTGCCACTCAGTCTTCTTTATGGTCCAGCTCTTACATCCATACATTGACAGTGCAAAAAACATAGCTTGGATTATTTGGACCTTTATTGGCAAAGTAATGTCTCTGCCTTTTAATAGGCTGGCTAGGTTTGTCACAGCTTTTCTTTCAAGGAGCAAGCATCTTTTAATTTCATGGCTACAGCCACCATATGCAATAATTTTGGACCCCAAGAAAATAAAGTCTGTCTCTGTTTCCATTGTTTCCCCATCTATTTGCCATGAAGTGGTGGGACTGGGTGTCATGATCTTCATTTTTTGAATGTTGAGTTTTAAGCCAGCTTTTTCACTTTCTTTCACCTTCATCAAGAGGCTCTTTAGTTCCTCTTCGCTTTCTGTGATTAGAGTTGTGTCATTGTATGTCTGAAATTGTTGCTATTTCTCCCAGCAATCATGATGCCAGTTTGTGGCTCAACAAGCCTGGCATTTTGCATAATGTACTCAGTATTGTAAGTTAAATAAGTATGGTGACAGTATACAGCCTTGACGTACTCCTTTCCCAATTTGGAACCAGTCTGTTGTTCCATGTCCAGTTCTAACTGTTGCTTCTTGACCTGCATACAGGCTTCTCAGGAGGCAGGTAAGGGGGTGTGTTATTCCTGTCTCTTTTAAGGATTTTCCACAGTTTGTTATTCACACAGAGGCTTTAGCATAGTCAATGAGGCAGAAGTAGATGTTTTTCTGGAATTCCCTTGCTTTTTCTAAGATCTAACAGATGTTGGCAGTTTGATCTCTGATTCTTTGGGATTAGCAGATGCAAACTAGTCTATTTAGGATGGATAAACAGCAAGGTTCTACTGCTTAGCCCAGGGAACTGTATTCAGTATCCTGTGATAAACCATAATGGGAAAGAATATGAGAAAGAATATATGTGTATAACTGAGTCACTTTGTTGTGCCACAGGAAATAACACAGCGTTGTAAGTCAATTGTACATCAATAAACATCTGTTAAGAGACAGCTAGATTCTCATATCCTCTACATTCAGTACTTTTTATTGTATTGTTTTAATTGAAAAGTATGAAGACATTTTAGCTTAACAGTATTTTAAATAGCTTTTTCAGGTAATCGTGGACATTCTGCTTTGATACTACATCAAAATGCAACAAGCAGGAGTTACGTAAAGATTAATTGAAGCTTGGAATCTAAAACCTTGCCAGTGACCTTTTCATACTGTTACATTAAAATCTATTGTTCTGTCCTGCTTTTGAATGAATCTTTTACACATGAGTGTTTTATAACGTCATACACTGGTCTTTTGGAAAATACTGATTACACTGGTTTATCCTAGCTTTCATATGATGACACACTGTGTTATACAGTATCAAAAATATCATTGTCAAACTGAAGCTGTCAAGTTCAAAATAGTAGATAAAAGTTCTCCATAATTTTAGTTTTTGCTTAAAAGTTGAAATTTTTTTCATTGGCAGAAAACACTTCAGGGAAAATGACTGGCAGTGACAGGCCTACTTTGTTCATTTTTGAGAAAATGTCTGCCTAACACCCAGGTCTATGTAAGCAGTTTGTCGGTCTTTCAAATAAAGAATGGTGTTCAGAAAAAAAGTAGCTAGTTCAGCTTGAAACTTGAGCAGTAAATAGTGTTTTTTCTTTGATACAACCACACTTTGTATGCAACAGAAGTGTTTTCGGTACACTGATTTTTCTTACATAGATCATTAGTGCACTTAAGGGTTACAATTTAAATCAGTAATTTTACCTAATTCATCAAGGGCTTTTTTCTTATGTGACAGTGGCATTTTATTTTGATTGTTTATTTTTTTGGGGGGTGTAGTTGCTTTACAATGTATGTTAGTTTGAAACTGGCATTTTATTTTATAACTGGCATTGAAGAATATAACTACTTATATACAGTTCAGAGCCCCTACCTTGATTCATGCTAAGATATCAACAGCTTTACCCAGCATTGCTTTTGCACCATCCCTGCAAACATCAACACAATGAAAAGGGCAGGCAACATATTATTTTTCTGAAAATGGATTTTTCTTTGTAGACACTCTGAAAGTTTCCATGGACCATAGTTTGAAAATTTCTGATTTATAGTATCCTACCTTATTTCCCCCTCCCTCAGCTTTTTATTACAAAAAAGTTAAAATTTACACAAGATATAAAAAAGCAATGTGATGAATACCATATTCCTCTACCTAGATTGACCTCTCCAGTTGTTATAATTACACACAAAGGCACCTTCCCCTTCCCTCTTTTCATGTGTGTGTGTGTGTGTGTGTGTGTGCGTGCATGTTCACATGTGTATTACATCACATTTTACCCTATTTGAAAGTAAGTTGTGGAATTGTAGATCACATGCATTTCTCAAGAAAAAGGACAGTCTTCATACCTAACTGTGGTTATATGATTAGTAATTCTTTGATATAATCTGATGTTCAGTCCATATTCAGTTTTTCTCAACTGTCTCTAAAATGAGACACATATTTTTCCCCCCAAACTGAACTGATTTGCTTGTTATGTCTCTTTAATCTTGAGCAGCCTCTTCATCTTTTTAAAATTCCCCATGACAGTGATTTTTTTAAGAGCCCAAGATATCTGTGTTGTAGAGTGTTTTCACATTCAGAATTTAACTGGTTGTTTCCTGATGATATAAGTCCTTACCCCACTGTATTAAAATAGTATAGTGTCGTAGAACACTGGAATTAAGTTTGTATGTTTGATTAGGCTGAGGTTAAACGTGTTTTGGCAAGAATACCTCAAAAGTAATATTGTGTATGTTGTATCACATTGGAAGCTGTGTAACACCTGGTTATTCTCCTTAATAGTGACTGCCTACTGAACGGGAAAGATGGCTACCTACACAGCTGTCCAGTTGTGATCACTGGATCCTCAAAAATAAAAGTTTATTTTTCCTTTTATAATTTAACTAGTAAGCTTCTGGGTGTTACTTTGGTGCCATGTGAATATTCTATTCCCCATTAGATTTGGCCAGCACAACCATTTCAAGCTATTTCTTGCATCCTTTCAATATAGCCCCATCATCTTTGAGCACTTTTTTTGCTTTCTGCACAGATGATGACCCAGACTTTACTTTCAGTCATGGAATCATTCATTCATCTAAAGATCAGTTCTTTCTGTGGGGCTTAGTACTTAGAAACCCAGAACTAAGTGCTGTGTGTATTCATTGCTTCTAGACTTGTTCATTGGATAGAGCTATGAAATATATTGAAAATAAACTGAGTTGATATTGATAGTTTCATTTCAGATTTAACATTTCAGAATTTTGTATTTCGCTTTCTCGGTTGATTCTATAGGATACATTACTTTTAAATTATAATACCAGTATTACTGTGAGCAGTAAATACACTGAAAGAAGTTTACGATTTCTTTCTAGTTCCTTTTGTCTTTAAATTATTTCTCTAAGGATGAAGTAATAGTAACGTGTTCAAAAGGTTTGTTTTTTTTAATTAATTTTTACTGGAGTATAGTTGTTTTATAGTGTTGTGTTTCTGCTGTAGTGTTTAAAAGTTTTGAAGTAATTTTTATCTTGTGTATTTTAATGCAGTATTCGAGTTCATTTGTACTTAATTTCATTTCTTTAACTTAGTTTTAAACTTTATATTGGATTCATTTCTTTGCTACTAGCATGAGCTAGAAGGCAGCAGTGTACATGTACTTGACCCGATTATGAAGGAATCTCTCTGGCCTAAAGTAAATCAGGTCATGCAACCAAGTAGGCAGAAGACCTATTTACTGTTGATGGATAATGTCAGAAGAAAATTAAGAAAATCATTATTAGTTTATGAAACCAAAAGAGCTATGAGTTTGAACTCATTTGAAAGATGTAATATAGGTAAAGCCCTGCCTTAAAACAGTAGTGCTGATTTAATCCCCAAAGAGGCTTCAGTAAACTTTTGATTTCATTTTTAACCTCCTATTGAAAGAGTTTGCCGCAAACTCTTTTTAAGTGGAATTGTGTCAGAATTTTTTCACTTAGATATTACTACTGTTTAGGTGGGTCAGTAAGCTTCAAAAATGAGACTTTGATCCTGAGTGTTATAGTACTTTAGTGAAAAGTAATAATAATGCTTTAGATCCCATGGAAATCATGTATCCTTATGAAAATATCTAAAGAATTTAGAAGCCTACGTCAGCAAGAGAGCAACAAGAAGCTAAGCAGTATAAAATCCTTAGGTCTTAATAAGAAATAGGTCATCCATTTGTCTTCAAGACAGCTAAAGAACTACTTGAATTAGGAGAGAACCATTGAGAAACAGAAAACACTGAAATTTAACCTATTGAGTTTCAATGAGTATAAAGGAATAGAGCAAATAAATGGGATCAAAGTGTAAAGCATTTATAAATTCAGTGAAAAGAATAGATTTGTTTCATATATAAGAAATTATGATTCATGTTTTTGATGTTAAAAAAGACAAGCTCAGTTCTTCAAGGAGTTTTTATGTAGGTTACCCCCCAGATCTCCAGAGAAAAAGGAAAGGAGGGGGTCACTAGGTAGTGGGTGTAGAAAGTGTTCTCAGCAGTTGCTCCATTTCTCCATTATAAGAGGAATACCCCCTGGTATTCACTGGTAGGACTGATAGGTCAGTGAGAGTATCTGGGTCTTCTCTAATCTGATTAAAGGCATTAATGACCTCCTTTCTGAGTGGTGGAAAGGTGGCCCACGTCTTGCAGTGGCAAATTTTTCTTCTTACCTATCAGGCTTTCTTGGCTGTTTTGGATGGAGTAAATCTTTGTTATGGAGGGTAGCCCTGTACATTGGGGAATATTTAGCAACATTTCAGGCCTCTGTCCAACACATGTCTGGTCCCATTCCTCCCCTACCTCCATGCCCCTGTTTACAACCAAAAATGTCTTGGACACTACTAAATGTCCTATGGGGTTCAAATGGGCCCCATGTCATGTATGACTTGAGAATAAGTTGCAGACTTAATGCTGATTACTCCCAAATATTGGGTTCAGTTCAGTTCAGTCGCTCAGTTGTGTCTGACTCTTTGGGACCCCATGGACTGCAGCATGCCAGGCTTCCCTGTCAATCACCAACACCTGGAGCTTGCTCAAACTCATGTCCATTGAGTTGGTGATGCCATCCAACCATCTCATCCTCTGTAGTCCCCTTCTCCTCCTGCCTTCAATCTTTTCCCAGCATCAGGTATTGAGTTGGCCAACACAATACCTTAGTTTATAGAAATGAGAGTACTTTGCTCCACATTGTAGGCAGATGCTTTACCGTCTGAGCTACCAGGGAAGCCCCATAGCCATAGTATACCCATCAAACCATGTAGTCAGTAACACGGATACAGTAGTTCAGTGTAATAATCCACATAGCCTGTTCAGTTTTCTCAATTGTCTGAATAATGGCCTTTATAGCAGAACAAATCCCACCCCTCCCCAATCTCCCATGATCCAGTCCTGCATCACATGTTGTATTTAGTTGTCACAAATCTCCATCCTTTTTCAGTCTGGAATATCTGTGTCTTTCCTAGTCTTCCCATGGCTTTGACATTTTTGAAGAGTTAAGATCAGTTGAATGTCCCTCAATTTGTGCATATCTGATGTTTTCTTGTGGTTCGGTTCATTTCATTTGCTCAGCCGTGTCCGACTCGTGACCCCATGAATCACAGCACGCCAGGCCTCCCTGTCCATCACCAACTCCTGGAGTTCACCCAGACTCATGTGCATCGAGTCGGTGACGCCATCCAGCCATCTCATCCTCTGTTGCCCGCTACTCCTGCCCCCAATCCCTCCCAGCATCAGGGTCCTTTCCAATCAGTCAACTCTTCACATTAGGTGGCCAAAATATTGGAGTTTCAGTCTCAGCATCAGTCCTTCCAATGAACACCCAGGACTGATCTCCTCTATAATGGACTGGTTGGATCTCCTGGCAGTCCAGGGGACTCGTAAGAGTCTCTTAGGTTGTGTGTGTTTGGTGGAAATACCTCAGAAGAGATGCTCTGTTTTTACTGCATCATACCAGGTAGCACACAATGTCAGTCTATATCATAACTGTGTATGTTAACTATCCCCTGAAGTCTGTCCGGTTCTTCAGCTCTTTATCAAGCTTTTACCCACTGGTTTTTTTTTTAATTTAATTTATTTTTGGTTGTGCTGGGTCGTTCTGTGTGAGCTCTTCTCGAGTTGGGGTGAGCAGGGCTGCTCGTCATTGCAGTGCCTAGGCTTCCCAGTGCGGTGGTTGCTCTTATGCTGAGCGTGGACTCCAGGCCGCCTGGGCTTCAGAAGCGGCAGCATGTGGGCTCAGAGCACAGGCTCAGTGGCTGTGGCTCGTGGGCTTAGTTGCTCTGCAGCATGTGGTATCTTCCTGGGTCAAGGATCAAACAAGTGTGTCTTGAATTGGTGGGTGGATTCTTTACCACTGAGCCACCAGAGAAACCCTACCTACTAGCTTTAGCATTGAGTTTTTCATGAGTCAATCTCTACTCTGATTGTTGTTGAGTGGTTTTTTTTTGTTTTGTTTTAATTGTATTGTTCCTTCCATAGTTGTTATTAGTTGGCCTTCTACTGTAAGGCAGATTTTTTCCCCCCTCTCGCTCATGTATAATAAAGAATATGTGTATTTATATATTCTTATATAAATATTATGTATTCATTATTACATATTCATTTATATATCAATTTCTTTATGTCAATATGAACATGGATTTCTGTTTTATTCAGTCATTTGTTACTGCTATTTATTTAAATAGTAGTACTGTCATTATTTCAGTACTCAGGTTTTCTTAGATTTGGCCTGTGGGTGTTTTTTCAAACTGGCTTTTAACATGATCCACCATTTTGCATTTCCTTACTAATGACACACTAAGATGTTCAGGGCTTGTGATACACATTCCCAGACCTGGAATTAGTTATTTCTCCAGAGACCCCTGTTTTCTTAGTGGAGAATGATCTTTAAAAATAAAATCTGGTCCCAAGGTATGGACATTTCTTCTGGGGTGTCTTTGCTTCTAGGCCTACTTTGAGTCAGCAGAGCAAGGAAACATGTGAATATATGCATTTTCTTCCTCTCTCTCACCCCTAGCACCCACCACACAGACACATATTTATTTCCTATCTGTGTATTTTTAGAAACATCAGTTCACACTGCTGCTGCTGCTGCTAAGTCACTTCAGTCATGTCCAACTCTGTGCGACCCCATAGACAGCAGCCCACCAGGCTACCCCGTCCCTGGGATTCTCCATGCCAGAACACTGGAGTGGGTTGCCATTTCCTTCTCCAACGCGTGAAAGTGAAGTTGCTCCGTTGTGCCCAACTCTTAGCGACCCCATGGACTATAGCCTACCAGGCTCCTTCGTCCATGGGATTTTCCAGGCAAGAATACTGGAGTGGGGTACCGTTGCCTTCTCCGTCAGTTCACACTAGATCCTCCAGTTCTAATTCAACACCATGTTTTATTCTAGCCTTCCCGCTTTCCACATATTACTCCTCTTTTCCAGTATCGAGGAATCTGGTTCCCAGTATCCCTAATAACGTCCTTTTGTATATAGCCAGTTTCCTGACCACACAGGCCGACTCCTCAACTTTAGTGCCACTAGCTGAGGTCCCACTTTCCTCTACCTATCTTCCCATGTTAGAAAACTTTAACTTTCTGTAAGCTTGCTGGCAGTGAGAATTTTCCCCAACTTCACCAGGAATGTAAAGAAGGGTTGTTTATAACAGAATTGAGGGCTGGCTGGAAAAATGTGTCAGAAAGATGAGAAAGGTTAAGAAAATTTCTGGTAAGAACATATTTAAAATGATTATTCAAAAAAGTTGTCACTTGGAAGGCAGAAAAAGTAAAGACATGCTTTGAGGGATTAGGTTGAAATAAACCTGGTTTTAAGTACTTGTTCTTTCTATGTATGGTTTTATTTGATCATTTGGTAATTTAAATTTTTGTTTTTCAGTGCTGTCCTATTCTGATCACTGGCTGTAACCAGTTTCCCTGAATTCAGTTTCCCTGAATTCCATTATTTGTTATTGTGCTGAGAAACTTAGATCATTTCTTTTGCCTGATCTGCTCTTTGTTTGATTTTGATACCTTTCCATTCAGCTGTTGCCAGTTTGCTCTCTTCCTAAGGGATTATCCATATAATCATCCCAACTAACCTTCCGTGCTTAATATTTTACCTTGGGCTTTGGCTGTCTTATTTTGCCAGTTAAGATTATTGCTGGGTCACTGATGAAACTAACCATAATGCCAGTCTAGTTTCAGTTCTCAAATATTTATAACTTCACTTTCATCATTTCCCTGTGGTTTTATGCTGGGCCCATCTGGTAGTGTCTTTTGTTTGACTCTCAAAGGAACATTTTGGACTTTATTTTTTTTTCTTCCCTTTTGTTTTTCAATATGACATAGGATAGTAGGTTTTTTGGTAAGTAAATTAAAACTTGATTATCAGCTTGGTAATAAACTTAGCTGTGTTTGAAAGTTAAAATTGTGTAAAGCTGCAGTTTTAAAATATAGTTTTTATAATTTTGTAAACTTTTTTTTGTTTTGTTTTATAAAATGAGTTTATATAGGTTGTCAATCAGTTTAAAATTAGAATCTTAAAGTTGAAGTGATACACCTCTCACTCAAGAACAGATGTTCATTTATAGTATCCTTCTCTAACAGAATTCTGATGAAGCAGCTTATTCTTCTTCACATTGTTGGTTACCTTTGTTCTGTGTCTGGGGATTCGTTGACCATCCCAGGATTCAATTATCAAAACAGTGTGAGATTTACTATATTCGGGCTTCCCTGGTGGCTCAGAGGTTAAAGCGTCTGCCTCCAATGCAAGAGACCCAGGTTTGATCCCTGGGTCAGGAAAATCCCCTGGGAGAAGGAAATGGTAACCCACTCCAGTACTCTTGCCTGGAGAATCCCATGGACGGAGAAGCCTGGTAGGCTACAGTCCACAGGGTCGCAAAGAATCGGACACGGCTGAATGACTTCACTTCATGGACTAGAAACCTGAGACATAGACAAATGTGAAGCCTGAAAAAGAGACACTAGCCGTTGGTCTGCTGATGAGAGGGTTGTTGGCCAGAGCATAAGAATAAAAAAGCCCCAGGTCGGTGAGTCAAAGAGCTGTTGAAGCTGAGTGTGTTCTGGTTGAACCTGGGTGTGGAAGAGGGTCAGCTTTAGTTTGCTTTTCTTTGTCATTGTTTTAATTCAGCACATAACTACATGCATTTCACAGTGCTAGGTATTGGGGGTATGGAAAGGAGAAAGGTAAATGTCTTAGTGAGGTATTAATAGAATGTTTTTCCCCATGGAAACTTTTGAGTAGTCCTAGTATTTCATATTTATTCCAAAGCAAGCATATCTCTTTTCCTTTTATATAGGTAGCATTTAACTTAAACATTAAACCAGGTACTTAAATCATTGATCTACATTCTGTAAAGATGTAGGGAAATGTAAGTTATTTTCTCTATGTGATCTAATTCTGGTGTTTTTTTTCCCTTTAATATTTTATTCTGGGAGGATTTTAATAAGGCATAAAAGTACCATTAATCTTTTTGTTTTCTTTAGTTCAAGTTCCTTTAAAATTGGAAAATTCAAAATATTTCACTATGGCTTATTTCCCAGAAAATGAAGTTCAAATTGAGAAAATGTAGCCATGAGTTAATCAAAAGCATGGGATTTCTGACATACATTTGACACTTAAACATACACAGAGAGAGAGAATGTGTGTTTTAGGGTGTTTATAGTTTGGAATTTGGTTTTCTAATTTGTAATACATTTTATTTAGAGTCCATTGGGCTTCTGACATCTAGAAGACTTTGCTGAACTTATTGATATTCCTATGACTTCATACTAATGATGACCATAAGTTACCATCAGATGTATAATATTGGGAGTGTTTTGAGGATGGTGACCATAAATTTTTTTTTTCCCTAGCATTAAGTTCCTAGTGTCTGGGCTACAGGAAGTGTTCATATATGTTTATTTCTAGGATTTTGGAAGTATCTTTCTGCAAAGAACGTGTGTAGTGTAGTGAAGTGAAGTGAAAGTTGCTTAGTCGTGCCTGACTCTTTGTGACCCTATGTACTATACAGTCCAAATTCTCCAGGCCGGAACACTGGAGTGGGTAGCCTATCCCTTCTTCAGGGGATCTTCCCAACCCAGGGATCGAACCCAGGTCTCCTGCATTGCATGTGGTTTCTTTACCAGCTGAGCCACCAGGGAAGCCCAAGAATACTGGAGTGGGTAGCCTATCCCTTCTCCAGGGGATCTTCCCGACCCAGGAATCGAACTGGGGTCTCCTGAATTGCAGACGGATTCTTTACCAACTGAGCTATCGGGGAAGCCAAAGAATGTGTATAGTACTAAATATTTGCTTTTTTATATTTGACAATTGTTCAGCATCAGATTTGGGGAAATTTTAGCCAATATTCTTCTAATAGTTTTTGGCGCTTTCCCCTGCTCTGGGGACTGGTCTTACTTTGAATCAGCCTAAAATCAGCAGAGATAGCCTGTAGTCTAACAGAATCAGGCTTATTGAGTTATTATGGTAAAGGATACTGCACAGCAGAGACACTCACGGGGGATCTCACCAAAGAAAGTTTTTATAGGATTTTGGGGGAACTGGGGAGTTAAGGTGAAATTTAAATGAAATAGTATTTGAGCAGTTCAGGGCAAAGTGGTGCTATCTGTGAAGGGAGTTAATTTTTCCCTTCTCATTTATTTGTTGGGCTTGGTGAAACTTTTCCCAGTGTGTGCTGCCTTCTGTCCATCTTTTTAAAATTTTTCCGTCTTGGTTTCATTTGGTTAGATAGTTTAGTTTTCTGTTGACCATTTTCAGGTTCTTCAACAGTGTCTGTGTGTGTTAGTCGCTAAGTTGTGTCCGACTCTTTGTGAATCCGTGGACTGTAGCCCACCAGGCTCCTCTGTCCATGGAATTCTCCAGGCAAGAATACTGGAGTGGGTTGCCATGCCCTTCTCCAGGGGATGCTCCCAACCCAGGGGTTGAACCCAGGTCTCCCTCATTACAGGCAGATTCTTTACCGTTTGAGCTACCTGCTGCCTAGTCAGCTATTAATCCCAATTATTAGTAATTTTCTTTGCTGAAAGTTTAGTTTGGGTCTATTTTATATCTTCCTTTTCTACTTAACATAATTGTTTCCCTTACCTTTTTACCTATGTGGATATGGTTACGGTTATTTTCAATATCTTTTGTCACCTAATTCTGTCATCTGTATTGTTTTTAGATCTGTTTTTATAGTGTACAGAGGTGAATTTGGTAGAACCAGGTTGAAAAATAACCAGGAGGAAATTGTGGTAAGAAAAAGTATAGATGTGTTAGTCACTCAGTTGTGTCTGACTCTTTGTGATCCCATGGACTGTACCCTCCAGGCTCCTCTGTCCATGGGATGTTCTAGGCAAGAATACTGGAGTGTGGGTAGCCATTCCCTTCTCCAGGGATCTTCCCAACCCAGGGATCAAACCAAGTCTCCTGCATTGCAGGCAGATTCTTTACTGTTTGAGCCACCAGGGAAGCCCTAAGATGAGATAAGTTGAAGCCAGAATTCAAGCCCTTTGGACTTTACGGATTTCCTGGGGACCTACCACAAATACCACTGTGAGCTTCTTAGACGCCAGGGCAAAGAAGATTGTCAGTGGCCCATTGGCTTTTTAGGGAAAAATCATTAAAAATAGAAGACTGTTACTAACTTTGGGCAAGGTATAGGTTATGTTCTCATCTTTGTCTGTGCTTCAACTGAGAAGTACTGCTGTTGAACTTTCATTTGTTATGATGGACTGTTTAACATTTTATTTAAGAACATAAATAAAGGATAACTTTATTCCTTCGCATTTTGTAGCAGTTGCCTATATTAAAGTTGAATTATTCTTTTTATTACTCTTTGATTTCTTTCTTTTACTCTTATCTGAATTTGATTTAGTTGTTTCATGGACATTAAAATATTAACTGATAGAATGATGATTTATATCTTTTCTATTTTACAAGTTTTCTGAGGGAATTTTTTAAAAAATTTAGTATTTGGAAATAGTTTTTAAAATAGTTTATATTTGGAAATTATTTTAAAATTACAGAAGAGTCACAAAAATAATGCAGTACAATGACCATTCCTTACCCTGATTGTCTTAATATTCGCTTTTTCATTTGTTCTGGATATTGAAGGGTGAGTTTGTGTATGTGCATGTGCATCATTAGCCCTTTGCTCCTGAATGCCGTGTGTATTTTCTAGTTAATGTCCGCATCATCTCTGGTCAGTTTACATTGTCCCAGTCTTTTTGCCTGATCTGCTGCGCCAGTTTTGCCAGTGAGCATTTTGTTTAGCTGTGTCTTTAGTCTCTTTTAACTAGGAACATTTCTATAGTCTGTTTTTTACGACACTGACATTCCCCCGATCCTCCCTTTAAAAAACAGCTTCTCATTTTGGTCTAATCTGAAGTTTGCTCATGATTAGATTCAGGTTATTCATTCTAGGCTGAAATACTGTGTAAGTGATGATGTATTCTGTTCAGTGTGCCACCTCTGGATGGATGTTAATTATAATCACCCAGTTAAAGGGGTAGGCCCTTATATAATTGCTGTATAATTATTTTCTTCCTCTTGTAACTAAAATGCAGTCTTTAAAGAGACTGTTCAACTACTTTGTTCTTCCTACTCTTCGACTTAATATGCATGCTGATATTTCTGATACTTTCTGATTCAGTGTTTAACTGTGTTGCTTGCAAAGTAATCATTTAGTCAGTTCTCAGCACTGCTGTAAGCATCAACCCACCCCTTTCCCCATTTGTTTTATTTACTTATTCATTTGGTTCTTTTATTTCTGTCATTTTGGACTCATGAATCACTACCTTTTTATAAAAAAAATGGCTTATAATTCATTATTTGTTTTATAAGTACATTTGTCCTGATGTGGTGAGTGTGGCTCTTCTGTCACTGTGACATACCCCATCATTCTGTGGGCTCTTTCTTACTTTCTGGCATAACACAGTGTTCGAGATTCATCTCATATGTGCTCTGCTCCAGCCCTGAATTCTCTGAGGAGTTCTGTTCCCTTTAGTGAGGAGCAGAGACCAAGATTGGGACAGTAGACATGGTCTTCACTTCTTGGCCCTTTTTGGAGATGGAGGTAGGAAATATGCAGCTAAACACATACAGATTCCAGCATAAGTATGCACATGCATACAGGTTTCCTGCACATATCTGTTCTAGAAATCATGAGTTCACACTGACTTTAATATTAGCCCGTCCCTACAGGGTTCTCTCTCTGGCTTTCTGTCTTTACTCCCAACAGTATCAACACTTTTACTCAAACCTGTAATAGGTCTAAAATAGTTACAGAGTTGCTTTGTCCATTCCACTGCAATAAATAACTCTACTAATGTGTTTAGGATTTATTTGTAATCCTGCACTTGTCCTACCCTACATTCCCTGTCTTGGGGTGTAAAGATAAATACTGTGCTCATAAGTTACTGAGATTAGCTCTGTCTGCCCGTCTCTTTGTCTCTCTGTCTTCCCTTCATTGTATTTGCTGTTCATTGAATGGTGAGTAGGTTTGTTTGTTCTGGTTTGCTTTCACTTTGAGGTTTTTTTCTCCCTTTTATTTGTATTTATTTATTTGACTGACTATGCACAACATTAACATGCCTCCAAAAGTCAGTACTGTACAGAAAGGTAAATTCAGTGAAGGGTCACTTTGTTGAGCAGTGTTCTATCCTATCACCCACCCCTGGTCAGGAACTGTTAATTGTTCTCTGCTTTATCCTGTCTCTATTTCTTTGTATAAAAACAAGCATAAATTGTCTTATTTCTCCCCTTTCTTATATAGTAAAAGGTAGCATCTGTATGTGTACTTTTGCACTTAGCTTTCTTTTAAAATTTTTGTTTAGTAGTAATTCTTAGAAATCGCACCATGTAAGTTCATAGAGCTCGTCCTCAGAGTATATATATTAACAGGTTTTTTAAAAGAATAGTCGACTTTAGATTGTGTTTTTTCCTTGCTCTATTCTTGCAGATGTTTATATCCTTCAGATTGTTTCTTTTTAAAATTATATGTGTGTAGGATACATATACACAAGTCTGGTGTTGGCAAAATTTTATGTATTTATCAGATTCCTATCATTATTCCTAACTAATTTCAGTAGCATTTGACTCAGCTAATGTAAAAGAAATCTCAAATTAGTTTTCAGTAGCTAGCTTCTTTTTCTTTGGCTTCTCGGTCTTTGGCTGTTTATCTCTGGACTGTTTTCAAATTGCTATATTGTCAGGGACCCATCTTCCTCTGTTGTGGTATTCTACCATCTCTAGAGAGTACTGAAGAATACGAATAGTGAGGATGGGAAGGGGAGGCAGGCAGCATCCCTAGAAGGCCAGGATCCAGAAGGTGTCCTGCGCTCCTGTTCATGTGTCATTGACTAGAACCTGGTCATAATGCCACACATGTAGCAAGGGATGTTGGAAAATCAGGGCAAGCATGTGTCCAGCTAAATGAAGGGGAGATTGAATATTCTCTATCTAGCTGTATTTCAAGATATTTTCAGCTTCTCTTTTTGTGTTTCTAAATTGGATAAGTCATCTCCCTAATACAGTTGGTTCATTCTATATTTAATGATAGTTTTACTTGTAAAGCTGATGCTTATTTCAGCTGATTTTTCTTTTTTTTAAATCCTGGCTCATCCTAGTATCTTTTTATTTTAATAATTGTTGAGCTGTAGGCTTAATAGTAGTTTTCAGAGTGTCAGGTATTTTATTTTATGCTTTGTTATTTGGACTTTTTAGAGCTTATGCTCAGGTTATGCTGTTTCAGGGTGATAATCTGATGTGCAAGTACCTGTTTTATAAAGTTTTACTAAAATTTTTAGAGCTTATGCTCAAATTATGATATTTTAAGATGATATTTTGATGTGGCAATATCTGTTATAAAATTTTACAAAATTGTTACAGATACTTTTGAAGTTAAAACAACTGAGTAGCAGATAAATTGTTCTTGTGGATAGGAGTTGAAAATTTATTCATAAAAATAACTGTCTCTTGAAAGGTTTATCTGTAGGGTTTAATTGAATCAGGAAAAATTTTCAGCTCTACTCATCCCATGTACGTGTGGATTATACCTTGGCTTAGTGCACTATCTTAACACTTCTGAATGTCTAGTTCTTAGCAGTAGAGACATTCTTGGTTTTAGTTTAGGGATGGGTGCAGTTTTTC
Organism: Ovis aries; assembly: GCF_016772045.2. Lineage (NCBI taxonomy): Eukaryota > Metazoa > Chordata > Mammalia > Artiodactyla > Bovidae > Ovis > Ovis aries. Next base: position 40,217,353 of record NC_056078.1, on the reverse strand, counting down.
CTCAAATTATGCCCTGAATATCTAAACAAATTAGGAAATTTTACTTTAAGGCTGTTTTGATCATAGTTTAAGACAATCTGAGATTATATCATTATGCTTAAAAGAACGTTCTAAAGAGCCAAAAGGTACCTTAATCTTTGTGAAACTTTCTTCCTCAAATACTCTCTGCCTCTACTGCCCATCTTAAACAAAAAGAAACCTGAAGAATTAATAAAAAGTCAAATCCAGATGCATGTTCTCCCTTTGGATTGTCACTAAAGTGTGACGCATGCACCGGTGTGCTCTGCGGCACTTTGCTTTTTCAGAAATCATTCAGTCGTAGCGCGTGCTGATAGAATTACTCGTGAGAGTGCAGTTGTGTTATATCCTTGTGTGGGTAAGGCTGGATGAATTCAAATCAGCTTACTGTACTTGTCCTCATTTAGTACACAATACTCTTTAAAACTCAGAAATAAATTTGGTACTGCTAAAAAGTTCACATGGCTTAAAAGCAGTTATTTCAGTTTTTTCCCCCTTTGAGAGCCAGCTCAATAAAGAATACCATAATATTGTTATTTCTTCTTAGCTTTTCATGAAAGAACTCTTCTTACCTCTAATTGTGATTCAACAAGCCAATCTGTTAACCATAGCCTTGCATTATAATTGTAAAAACCAATTTTTGTCCATTGTTTTTGTAGAAATTGAATTCTCTCTCATAGATAAATGGGCCATGTGTCTGTCACTGGCATATTTTTTCCTTAGCTGTAACACAGTGTTACATTTGAGGTTCTTCTTATTTGTCATGCCCCTGGAGAATTGAAACAAAGGAATAGTATGTTAGTATGTTTACGATTACTAGGATTGAAATATGCTAAAATGATTCCCAATCTTTAGGATAGTCTGAAGAGCTTTTTACTTTTTTTTTTGGTTCTTAAGTATTCTTTGGGGTAGATTTCAGAAGAAATGGAATCCACAAATAACTTTAACACTGATACATCTAGTTTTCAAACCAGAAAAAAAATAAAGAAGATTTAAGCAAGCCTGGTAGTGCAGTCAAAGGACTCAGTTACAATTCAGCTAGGTTGCTAAATTGTAAGAGAGGTTTTTGTTTTCCACGGAAAGTCTATTGCTGTCTGGTATTTTTGTAGATACTGTGCGCGGTACAGTATGTGACATGCACAGAGGTGCATGTGAAGTTGTTAGACTATTTGGAGTGATGTGAAGAGCTCAGAGTCAGTGTTGGTCTGTGTGTATTAACCACATGCATTTAAAAAAATTTTTTTTAAATAGTAGGGTGTATCCTTAAATCCTCCTGCTCCCTATAATAAACCCTATATTAACTTTGTAAAACTTTGAAATAATTAACAGTAGGGAACAACAGTTCTCATTGGATTCACTCAAATTTTTAGATTAGTCTTTAGCATTAAAATGGCAAAACCTTGTCAAAACTTTTCAAATAATAGTGTTTACTAAGCCACCTTATTGAACAGATTAAACAAAATGTTCATGAGTGTATCTTTTGAATATAACTTGTGTATTTATTCTGTATACTATTAAGCTTCAAATGCTTTTCAAAGTTCTTTTTTTTTAATTGTGATAAAAACTACAACATGAGGTCTACCTCATAGGAAATTGTTAAGTGTATAGTATTGTTAACTGTAAGTACAATATTGTACCATGGTTTTCTAGTAGAATTGCCTGACTGAAACTTTATACCCATTGAATAGCAACTCCCCATTTTGGCCTCTGCCCAGCCCCTGGCAACCACCATTTCTATTTTTATGAGTTTGACTAGAATTCTTGTAAGTGGAATCATGCAGTATTAAGTCTTTCTGTGACTGGCTTATTTCCTTTAGGGTAACATCCTGAAGGTTCATATTATAGCATATGATAAGATTTTTTTTTAATGGCTGAATAATATTCTGTTGTATGGATATGTAACATTTTCTTTATTCTCTGTTGATGGATAGTTAGGTTATTTCTACCTTTTGGCCATTTTGAAAAATACTGCATTGAACATGGAAGTACAAATATTTCTTCGAGATCCTGTTCTTTATTCTTTTGAATAAATACTTCAAAGTGGGATTGCGGGATCATATTTGTTGTTCAGTCGCTCGGTTGTGTCCAGCTCTTTGTGACCCCATGGCCTGCAGCATGCCAGGCCTCCCCTGTCTTCCACCATCTCCCAGAGTTGGCTCATATTCATGTCCATTGAGTCGGTGATGCCATCCAGCCATCTCATCCACTGTCCCTTTCTCCTCTTGCCCTCAGTCTTTCCCAGAATAAGGTTCCTTTCTAATGAGTCAGCTCTGCGCATCAGGTGGCCAAAGTATTGGCGCTTCAGCCTTAGCATCAGTCCTTTTAATGACTATTCACGGTTGAGTTCCTTTAGGCTCGACTGTTTTGATCTCCTTGCTGTCCAAGGGACTCACCAGAGTCTTCTCTAGCACCACAATTAGACAGGATCGATTCTTCGGTGCTCAGAGTTCTTCTGTTCAAGTCTGTGGCCTGTTTTTCTTTTTCTTTTTTTTTTTTTTTTGCTGTTGACTTATAGGAGTTCCCTATATATTTTGGATAGTAATCTCTTATCAGACAAACGGCTTGAAGATTTTTCTTCTATTCTGTAGGTTGCATGTTTCACTCTTGACTGTTCTCTTTGCTGTGCGGCGGCTTTTCATGATGCAGTCCTAGCTGTCTATGCTTGCTTCTGTTCCTTGTGCTTCGTGGCAAGAAGTCATTGCTATAACCACCGTTACGTATCCCCCCACACACCCATGTTTTCTGGGAGTTTTAGCTTCAGGTCTTACTTTTAAGTTTTAAAAACATTTTTGTGTATGGTGTAAGGTGAAGGTCAAGTTTCATTCTTTTGGATGTGGATATCTAGTTTTCCCAGCACCATTTGTTGGAGAGACTGTCCCCAGTGGTGAAGATAATTTGACCATATATATGTGGATTTATTCCTGAGTGTTATATTTTGTACACTTGATCTATATGTTTGTCTTTGCATCAGTACCCTACTCTTTTGATTACTGTAGCTTTGTAATGTTTTGAAATCAGCAAATGTGGGGCCTCTGGGCTTTTTGTTATTTCTCAAGATTGTTTGGCTATTCTGGGTCTTTAGAGATTCCATATAAGCTTTAAGTTTGGTCTGTTTCTATAGAAATTACCGCTAGGATTTTGACAGGAATTCCATTGAAGTTGTAGATCACTTTGAGTAGTATGGCCATTTTAACTACTCAGTCATCTAATCCATGAACAAAGGGTGTTTTTCCATTTCTTTGTGTCTTTTAATTTCAGCGTTTCATAGTCCTCGGTGCACACAGATCTTTTGCCTCTTTGGTTAAATTTATTCCTGAGCATTGTATTCTTTTTGATGTTGTTGTGGATGGAATTTCTTTCTGTCTCCTCTTCAGATGTCCTCTGTTGGTGTGTGTAAGTGCATATGAGCCCTGTGTCATGTTGCTGTTCCGTCACCAGTTGTGTCTGACTCCATGGACTGCAGCATGCCAGCCTCTTCTCTTTGTCCTCCAAGAGTTTGCTCAAATACAACTTTATTGAATACATTTTTATTTGTTCTAATGGGGTTTTTTTTTTTTTTTTTGGTGAAATCTTTATGGTTTTCTGTATACAAGATTATGTCATTTGTGAACAGAGAAAAAGTTTTTTTATTTGGATGCCTTTTATTTCTTTTTCTTGCCAAATTACTTTTGTTATATGTTCAGTATTGTGTTTAATCAGTGAGAGTGGACATCCTTACCTTGTAACTGATCTCAGAGGAAAAGCTTTCACTTTTTTCACTGTTGAGTATGATGTTAGCTGTGGGCCTTTTAAAATATGACCTCTGTTGAGATAATTTCCTTCAGTTTCTGTTGTTGAGTATTTTTCATTAAAGAGAGTTGGATTTTGCTTAGTGGTTTTTCTGCACCAGTTGAGATGATTATGTGATATTTGTCCTTTACCATAAAGGTGGTGTATCACATTGATTAGTTTTCGTGTGTTGAACCAACCTTGCATCCCAGGAATAAATCCTATATATAGTTAGAATGTATGATCCTTTTAATGTGCTGTTGAATTTAGTTTTCTAGTATTTTGTTGATGATTTTTGCCTCTGTATTTATCAGGGATATTATTGAATTTTGAGATGAATTAGAACAGTATATCCCAGTCTGCTTTTTATAATAATATTTGTTATTAGAGTATGTTTATGTCAGTTATCCCTTTTATTTCAGCCCTCTGTTATGTGAGTAGATGTGTGTGTGTATATATACACTCCAGTTTTCTTATATAGATGCTGAACCCATACTTGCACATCATCACATAATAGTTATTATAATTAGTACTATCAGTGATAATACTTGTATAGTACATACTGTTTCAGGCACTCTAATATGTGTTTTACATATATTCATTTAATCCTCACAACAACCCTTTTGCAGTAGATACTGTTCAGTTCAGTTCAGTTCAGTCGCTCAGTCGTGTCCGACTCTTTGCGACCCCATGAATCGCAGCACGCCAGGCCTCCCTGTCCTTCATCAACTCCTGGAGTTCACCCAGATTCACGTACATTGAGTCAGTGATGCCATCCAGCCATCTCATCTGTCGTCCCCTTCTCCTCCTGCCTTTAATCTTTCCCAGCATCAGTCTTTTCCAATGAGTCAACTCTTCACATGAGGTGGCCAAAGTACTGGAGTTTCAGCTTTAGCATCATTCCTTCCAAAGAAATCCCAGGGCTGATCTCCTTTAGGATGGACTGGTTGGATCTCCTTGCAGTCCAAGGGACTCTCAAGAGTCTTCTCCAACACCACACTTCAAAAGCATCAATTCTTCGGCGCTCAGCCTTCTTCACAGTCCAACTCTCACATCCATACATGACCACTGGAAAAACCACAGCCTTGACTAGATACTGTTATGAATGCTATTTTATAGATGAGAAAATATTTAGTAACAAGTAGTAGTAGAACTTACTATTTATCTGGAGTTTAATCCATACCATGTGGTTGCTATCTCTCCTTTGTAACTATTAGGTGCATTGCCACTTGCAGTTAACTAGAAGGGGGTCTGTTTAATATATATCTATATTTTGCTATTAATCAAAAAGATTTTATTGGAGCATAGTTGACTCACAGCGTTGTGGTAGTTTCAGGTGTAGAGCAAAGTGAATCAGTTATGCATATGCATATTCCACTCTTTTTTCAGATTCTTCTCCCATGTAGGCCATTACAGAGTGTCGAGTAGACTTCCCGGTGCTGCGCAGTAGGCTCTTATCCGCTATTTGCTTTATGTGTAGCAGTGTGTATGTTTTATATGTGGTAGTTCCAATCTCCAGGGTCTGTTTACTTTAGAATATTGACTTCTGCTATTTTGCTACTGGTGGAACCAGATAACCTTTATATTATCCAAAATATTCTTACTTGAAATCAATGCTTTTTAAAAATAAGTGCTTCAGGTTTGAGGCATGTATTATTTTAAAAAGTCTGTTATCTTCCCGGGCTTATGGCTGCGCTTTGGGTATTTGAGGTTGCTGAAATGAGGGATCTAACAACTAGCAGGCATGTAAGTTATATAAGTATTGAGAGAAAAACAGTAAGGAATAGAGGTTTAAAAAATTGATGTTGAGTCTGCTCTATGTGGTTGTGCCTCACAAGGCCTGATCAAGTCATTGCATAAACTGCTTTAGTTTACTAATACTGCATTACTGTATGCTAATATATAAGAATACTGATGTGTTTGTATACACAGTACAAGTGAGACTTTCTGCTTTATGTAAGTTTCACAGATTCCTTTTCACATTAAGGTTTTCTAACAAAATTAGTATGTGAATTAGTTTAAACTCTATCTTTTGAAAAACCAGTTCTTCTGGGGTTTACACAGTTGTTTTTGTCATAGCATGGTTATTTTGAAGGAAATATTTATATAAAATGATAACTTTGTATGATGCTCAATTCCAATAATGTTACTTTATTGAGGCCAGTAAGGGAAGATGGTTAATTTTTTATGTAGATTTTTTGGCCAGCCTTGAAGTATGTTTCTTTTCTTGTACTCCTTTGGTTTTTATATGTAATACTGAAAATACAAAGATCATTAATTATACTCTTACAAACAAAAAATCTCTAATGAGATTATTTGAAGTTTAAAGGACATAGTTTAAAACATCAGTCTGTTTAATCAGTTTCCTTTTGAAAATGAAGATTTGTTCCTTTTAATACAGATTTAATTCTGTGGATTTGATTATGCAGGCTCATAGTTATTTATACTCAGTTTTTAAATTCAAAGTATTAAAGCTGAAAGGTCTTTTTCATAAAGTTTATAGTATATTGATTTGGCAGTAAACTAACTTGTAGTGGGGTGGGGTGATTTACATCTTTATCCTGCCCAGTATGCATTTTTATACATTTTGCATGTATTTTAGTATGTAGTACTGAATTAGATTCCACTGTGATATGTAATATTTGGTATACATACCGTATTTACCTTTATATAAAACCTGAAAACTTGAATAATGACACTCATCTGGAAACTCACCAGTTCACCTAAATGAATAAGGACTTTTATCCCTTCTTGTAAGCTGCCTGATTTTCATTGTTGGAAGAATGTGGGGCATGAATCAGTAGTATGAGGAATAAAGAATAGGTTGGATTAACTGTATTGATTAGTAAGTTAATATAAGCCAAACAAGAGGTTTAAATTTCTTTTCTGGGATGGTAATCAGTTGCCCAGAACACTGATTGTTGATTTTGTGTCAAAATAGGACAGTGGCTCCATACCTGCCATTGGCGTGGTAGGAGCATAATGGTAATATAAATCAGATATTGTGTATCTTGGCTTTCCAGTTGGTGCTAATGATAAAGAATCCAATTTATATAAATTATTCTTTGTGATTTTTAGTTTTAAAATGTGATAATCTTATAAGGATGCAGAGTAAGATGGAAATAGTTGATATTTTTCTCTTTCCTCTAGTCTCCTACAAAAGCCGTATATAATGCTAGACATTGGAATCATCCAGACTCAGAAGAACTACCTGCGCCACCAGTAGCAAAACCTCAGAGTGTCACAGTAAGTGAACTGTACTTTATAATTTCATGTTTGTATGAAGAATATTAAGTAGTTTCTATCTTCATTCATAATTTGAAAGTCTCTGGCTTTTCTGTTTAATAGTTTATTTTCAACTTCTTCACCAAAATTTAGTGATTTTAGTTTAATTCACTGGAAAAGTAATGATTTTGGGCAGGACAACAGAAATTCTGGTGTTATTAGGCTATGAATGAAAGCCTTAAAAATACTGGACAATTCTTGATCCACATTTTATGGATTTTTTTAAATGACTGAGAGCTATATCAGTATATCTTACACTGATCTTAAAGTGGCTTTGAGTGATTAATTTGTTTTTTAGAGCAGAACTTTTTTCTTGCATTATAGTAATACCTTTCAGTTCAAAACACATTTGAAAAAGATTTTTAGCTAATTATTTGCTCCAGAATAACTGGTAGGATCATACATTAATAACTTACAGATTAATAGTGACACCTCAGTCATATGGAGCTATCAAAGAACAGATTCTTTATAGACAGTAAAAAATAGGAATAGAGATCATCCTAAAACGTACAGTTCTCTGTCTTCTTGATATATTAATTAAGCTCCTTTTACTAGTATTAAACCATTATTGTGCATATTAGGTATTATTGTGCATGCTCTTATGGCTGGTTTTTTTCTACCATGAACTATGGACTCCTGTACTTTAAAAGTTCTTTTGTCTGTCTGTCGTCATTTTCCTCTTCCTGTCTGTCCTGCGTTCTTTGTCAGTGCTGTTTATGTATGTCATTTTGGTTCTTTATTCCTTCTAATGATTCTGGAGATGGATAACTAATTGGATGAAATGTTAGGTTGAAAAGACCAGAATAAGTTCCTGAGTGGTTCTTTTGTGAGTAAAACACATATAAGTCTTACCTTATAGTGCATGGAATTTTTGAAGTATCCCTTATGACCTCAGAGGCCTCCCCCTACCTTTGAGGGGGAGAATTGGGGTTTTATTACTCTCAAGCTAAATTTACCAAGTAGATGAGATGTTACTATTTTTATATATTTATTTAGAACAACTAATTTAATACCTTTATTAATAGGTGAGGCTGTCTTCAAAGGAGCAAAATCAAAAAGATGATGGAGTTTTTAAGGCTCCTGCACCACCACCCAAAGTGATAAAAACTGTGACAATACCTACTCAGCCCTACCAAGATATAGTTACTGCACTGAAATGCAGAAAAGAAGACAAAGAAGTAAGCATCCATATACAGTTTTACTGCATGTGGATAGAATTTTCTGTGTAATTTAGCCTTTTAATGTCTTGAGCACTTATCAGTAAACTGATACTGAGTTTTGAACCACGAACTTACCTCATCCTACTACTACCAATGTTTTTAAAACACTTGTTGGTTGCCATCTAATAAACTTACTTTATACACTTTTAAAGCAGAGCAAGTTCATAGATTTAAATATGCTACTTCATAGTTACAAAAGAGGCGGCCTTATTTTTTCTCGGCAGTTGTATACTGTTGTTCAGCACGTGAAGCACTTCAATGATGTGGTGGAATTTGGTGAAAACCAAGAGTTCACTGATGACATTGAGTACTTGTTAAGTGGCTTAAAGAGCACACAGCCTCTAAACACACGTTGCCTTAGGTAAGATCTTATTTTTATATTTGAAAATTGTATGCATGCTCCTTCTCATTAAAATTTTTTAGCTCAGTGGAGCCAAACATTTGCAATTTTTGTTATCATAGGTGTAGGTTATAGCCAGTGATGTTAAAATGTGATTGATTTCTTTTAAGGGACTTGATCCTATGTGGACTAAAGACAGTTGGATGGTATAGCATTTTAGCATAGCATAGGGGGGCTTCAGTTTCCAGATGTTTAACAGTGTTATGCCAAAGAATCTTTTCTTTTTTAGCACCAGATTTTATTCAAGCAAGTGATAAATGATTTAAGCATGTTTTGATTTGGATCATCTTTGGCATACTATAATGGTTTGAATATCTTGGTTTGATTGAATTATCCAGTCATTTGGAATATGTCCAGTTATATATTTATACTTTTTATGGATCAGAAACATGGAAGATACCTGAGATGTTTTTGCTTTTAATGGTAGCAGTAATATAAAGGATACACTGAAGACAATCATGTATTATTTGTGTTTTTTTAATATAGCGTACCTAATCACATACTGTGCATCAGTAAGTATTTAATGAATTTGGTTTGCCCATGTCTTTTTATATTGTGATCTGCATGGGCAATGCTTTGACACACATAAACCCCCAACCCCCGAGCACTCTGTTGTTTATTTAGGTATTAGCAAATTAAAAAAAAGAAAACGCACTAGCTATTTTCAGTCCCCTTGACCTAGTCTGTTTTCTTCTAGTGTTATTAGCTTGGCTACTAAATGTGCCATGCCCAGTTTTCGAATGCACCTGCGAGCACATGGAATGGTAGCAATGGTCTTTAAAACCTTGGATGATTCCCAGCATCATCAGGTATTTTAAGTTTCTGGGGTTGAGAAGCATTATGTTAGAATTCTAGTTTATATTTACTAAATTTGTTTTTGTTGTTTAGTAGCTAAGTTGTGTCCCAACTCTTTTTGCAGCCCCAAGGACTGTAGCTTGCCAGCCTTCTGTCCATAGGATTTCCAGGCAAAAATAACTGGATTGCCATTTCCTTCTCCAGGCGATCTTCCCCACTCGGGGATTGAACCTGTATCACTTGCATTGGCAGGCAGATTCTTCACCTCCATCAGTGAAGCCCCATATTTACTAAATATTTAGAAAAACTTAATGCCAGGATTTTTTGCTTAATAAATCATTTCAGACTATTTGCTCAACATTTTTTCCTCTTTGTCAGTTTGTACTGTTAACCATTGTCTGACATGACATACGTACCATACTGAATACTTAGTTCTGTAAGCATTGATTACCTTGAATCAGAAAGGACTGGGGTGCTGGCTTCGGCAGCACATATACTAAAATTGGAACAATACAGAGAAGATTAGCATGGCCCCTGTGCAAGGATGACGCGCAAATTTGTGAAGCGTTCCATATTTTTAATACAATATTATAATTAACCTCCAATTAAAATAAATAAATTTATATTTTTAAAAAAAGAAAGTACTGGGGCGAGGGGGACAACTTTTACCTCTGTGATATTAATAACATGAATAAAAACTTTGGATATTAAAATTTTAAATATTTTGCTTGGATGTTGAATCCCATTGTGAAAAGGAATCACATCCTCATTTTCATTATGACTTGACACTTTCTCAAAAAATAGAGCATATTTACATATAAAAGTTAGGTTTAACATTTTCAAAGTTAGAAAAAAAATCATTACTAATCATCAGTGGTGGTAATTTGAAATCGCTTTATTATATTTTTGTTCAGGAAAATTATATTCGAAGTATAGATTAGGTGACAGAATCTAATACTCAGTCTTCTGAAACTGAAAGCAATACACTTAAGCCCAAATGAAGATAAGTCAGTTACCAAGTTTTAGCAGGTTCAAAACAATGAGGGAGAAGAGAAATAAGAATTAATGTGCTTTCTTACGAAGTTATGAGAGGACCAAAGCATTAATATATATTCTTAGCGGCAGTGGATCTCCAAAGCCTTATTTCCAAACATATTTTGCTCTGTAAGCAGTTAGTTAGAAACCCAGTTTGAATTTTGGAGATTTAAAGTTTAAATATTAGATAGTTAATTGTGTTTCTGTGCATTGAAATTCGTGTAAGATCAAGTACACTTCAATTAGAATAGATACGTAGAAAAAATATTTAAGTACAGAATATCCCAAATGTTGGGAATATTCTAACATAGACCTCTTTGTTCTGTTAATGCTTATCTATATCACCTTCAGTACATGTAGATTTTGTAAGCTGAATGTGCTAACCACCTGATCTGAATGATTTTGAGAGCACATGATATTAATGATTTTTTAAAAAAACTTGGTTCAACCAGACCTGATAGGTTTATTTTAAACATATGAGTCTAATGTTTCTTTGAGCATCCTGAGTTTATGTATTAACACAAACCCAGCTGTGTTTATTTTTTAAAACACATTTACATTATTGATTTTAAATGGAAATTTGACTTCACTATATGATAAAGAACAGAGTGAAGTATATTATAAAGTAGGATTATATAGCTGAAAAAAATGTCTCGTAAACTCTTCATTTAGCACAGAAAGGCCAGAAAAAATATAATTCCACTTAAACACTTCTGAGACATTCCTATAGGGAATGTCTGTAGAAAGGAAAATTTTAAGCTGTGGTGCTTTATGTATTTATTGTATGTATTCATTTCCCTAGAATATTTTAAGAGGGAGATTTTCACTGAATAAAACATTTTCAAGGTTTCTAAATGTAAACAAATGTCAAAAATAGTCTTTTGTTGCCCGAAATTGTCACTAATCGCTTACATTAACTTTTCTTCCCCTTTTTGGGTCTGTTGAAGAATCTGTCCCTTTGTACAGCTGCCCTCATGTACATACTGAGTAGAGATCGTTTAAACATGGATCTTGATAGAGCGAGCCTAGATCTGATGATTCGACTTCTAGAACTGGAACAAGATGCTTCTTCAGCTAAGCTGCTGAATGAGAAAGACATGAACAAAATCAAAGAAAAAATTCGAAGGCTCTGTGAAACTGTACACAATAAGCACCTTGATCTAGAAAATATAACGGTGAGTTCCTTCCTTTGGTTGTAAAATGAAAATGTCAGTTATTTTTAAATGTAGGAACTATATTTAGGCTATTAGAAACTTGAATTCTTAATACTATATGGGTTTTAGGAATAAAGATTTAAAGGATCTTCAGAAAGAGCCATATTCAATGAGCATTCATTTATTTCAGAGTATCTCAGGATGTCTGATTAACTGCTGCAAGGGACCAAGACTCAAAAGGAGGATTCCCAGGCGTGAACCCCTCCGTAGAGCAGTGTCTCTCACACTCATGGCCATGGCTATGCTTGTGCTCAGTACAACTCCCCAAGTTGACGATGATTATGTTGCTTTTGGTTGATTTTAGTTTTACTTTCCTCTGGCTTTTTTAAAAACTTGTAGAATCAAGAATATCCCCAAAGATTAGTAGGCCAGTGGAAGATAACTGGCCTTGTCATTTTGAAAAAATAAGATTATTTATTTATATATACTTGACTTTCAGACAATTCCAACATTATATAATTATTGGTTTTTCTACTGTCCACTAAACCAAAGACTGCAATGTTTGCTTTCAGAAACTACAGAATGCTTTGTGCTAGCCATATAATGACTTAGGATTATTGCTCTTCTTAGTTAAGGTAGAGTAGGGAATACATTCGGGTAGAGTGGGAGTTGAGGGGGAAAGCAAGTTAACATTAAAAGATAGGATATGAAATTGACATGTATTTAGTACTTTCTCTTATTAAGATTAGAAAATAGCTATTATGCTCAAAGTGTGGATAAACAATCCTTCTACCTCACCAAACTATTGTATCCTGATTTTAAAATACATTCATACTTTTAACATTTTTAGAACATATACTGTTTTTTAATGCTATAAAGGAATAAGTTTGAGCCTAAATTTTTATTTGCTACATAATTGAATAAATACAGCTTTTAAAAATTATTGTTACTATCATCATCATAATTTTCTCTCCCAACATTTAGGTTCTTTCCAGGCATTTGCTCTTAAATAAAGATGATAAACTTGCTTGTTGAATTTTTTCCCATCATTTATTGAATTTACTAGGATGGTAAATAGCAGTATAATAACTGTGCTGTATTAAAGTAGTTAACTCACATGATTAAAATGAGAACACACAGCTGCTGCTGTTAGGATGTGGCGTGCCCCCTAGCCTCAGCTACTCTTGGGCGCTGTGTTTGTCTCAAATTGTGACAGCAGACATTGCTTTGTGCAGTGACTGTCTCCTACACACCGTTTTACTCATCACTCAACCTGTTCCCTTGGAATATGTTGCTATTCCTGATGTACCATGGAAAGATATGTTTAAATATTAATATTATAATACTAAAACATAATTCAAATAACAGAGCTCACAATTGCTGAATAGTACTCTGATTAGTGATTTGGTTGTGTTTTAACTCTTTGAGAACTATTCCAGTTTCAAATAAAATGTTTGAATTGTAGGCTGTTTTAAAATACTATCATATTATATACTGAATATAGCCTAAAATACGAAACAATCCTTTTTATGCCTATAGAAACAAACCATAAAGTTGCTTTTTTTTTGCATCAGATCTTACAAATGTTTGTTGTATTAACATCAAATTACTATGTCCTTTTCTTCCTAAGCAAAGAAAGCCTCATTAGTCTTCATTTTCACTGCTGTGACTCATGAGCTAACCCTGCCCGAACTGATCTTATTACATTACTCTTTCAAGGACTTAGGATGAGAATTGAGCAAAATTATATCTGTTTTCATGGTGTTAAATTCTAGATCTATATTTGTCACCTTGGACATCAACCTTGTTCTTTTTAAAGTACAGAATAAAATCTGTAAGGTATAAAATAAAATCTCTTCTACATCAGTAATATTAAGATTTTTGCTGATGAGATTTGTTTTTTGCATTTCTAAATATTTAATTTATATTCAGTTCAAAATGGGCCAGCAAGACATACTGTAAACTTGCATCTTTCAAAGCAGTGAGCTTTGGGAAGATAACCAGGTCTTTTCACCTTTGTTACATTAAAGCATTTCTTTTGTTTTATTAAAGTTCCTTTATTGTTACAGGAACCAAGTTGCCCTTTTAAAAGAAATTGAATTAAAAAGTAAAATTAATAATTGAAGGCAAATGAAGGGATGGAAAAAACCTAACCTGGTTTATAAATATGGCTCTGAGTGTTCTTTGCTTCCTCCAGTAGTAGTCCTAAATCATTGTTTATATATAATTTTGTCATAGAGGCCAAAGTATCCAAGCTGCTAACCCTGTAGTATAAAGTTTGAAATTGGTGAATATGAAACCCTAAAAAAAAAAAGTAATTTTGTTCAGAATAGATAAGAAAATATATAGAACAGTAAGAAAAAGACAAGCTACTTTACATGAATATAAAGAGAAGAATATTTGACAGGGGACTTAGAGTAAAAGAATTACAGGTAACTGATAGATACGTGAAAATAAGCTCATTTGCTATAGTTAGAAAACAAAGCAAAGCAATAAGATACCAGTTTTCACCAACAGACAGAAATTTTGACACACCCACACCTTGTTTCTGGAGTATTTCTTGTTACAGCCTTTGTGGTAAATTAATCTAGTGTATTGATCTGCAGTTAAATATACCTTTTGATTCGCCCTTGAGCCTGTGTGATGGTACCAGTATATATTTTATTGAACTGGCAAGTGATATAGACTACTTTAAATAATGGATTTTCTCTGAAAACAAGCCAATGGATAAAAACATTTCTTTAGCTTAAGACTATTCTGATACCAGTTTTAAGCTAGTTTTACTCTTAAAAAGCATTTACTGTATTAAAAAAATACTGTGGGCTGGTAGCATGCAATTTCCTTTTTTAAAACAGCAATCTCTAGAATTGTTGCCTCAGAATTACTACTCAGAGTCAAAATTCATTAATGGTGCTTCTGATTTTCAGACTGGGCATTTAGCTATGGAGACTTTGCTGTCCCTTACTTCTAAACGAGCAGGGGACTGGTTTAAAGAAGAACTGCGGCTTTTGGGTGGTCTGGATCACATTGTAGATAAAGGTATGATATATTACACATACAACATTTTTTTATTTAAAACCTGAGTACTCTGTTCGTATATTTCAAAGAATAATTGCATCAGTTTGAAAAGATCTCTTCCTTTTAGTAGCATCTTCAGAATCTTTTAACTTTTAAAGAAAAGGCCATTAGCAGTTTGATATTGGAAAATTAATCATTATAAATTAGAGTCTCATACATTTCAGCATCTCACTGTATAAAACTTAGAATAAGTGTTCAGAGAGGTTCCAACACATTAATAGCATGTATACAGATGACTTTTAGTGTTAGTAAAGGGGGTAAGCATTGAAGTGATGAGACATGTTAATCTATGTCCATTTCCTCTCTCCTAGTGAAAGAATGTGTGGATCATTTAAGTAGAGATGAGGATGAAGAGAAACTAGTAGCCTCATTATGGGGAGCAGAGAGATGTTTACGAGTTTTAGAAAGTGTAAGTATGGACAGCTATTTAAAGAAAATGATCTAATCTTAAATGTGCTCTCTGTGTGAGACTGTCATAATTTATATATCTCTAGAGTTTCACTTTTGTTCATCTAAATTGAGATTGTAATGCAGTCAGTTTGTTTTTTGACTTTTATGAATGACTTAGTTCAGTGTAGAAACATCTATGGGAAAATAATCTAGTGTGAATGAAAAGTTCTTGGCACAGATGAAATTCACATTGTTCCTTTTTTCTTCTGGAGTGTCAAGTATGTTAAATAAACATCTAATTTTTTCAAAAGTCTAAATGAATCTACTTAAGAACTTTAAAATATTAGTTTATTAAGTTAGTGATAGCACTTTTCTGACATTTAAAGTGCTTGGTAGTTCATTACAATGAATGTGTAGTACAGAATATATTAATGGTGAGCAAGCAGTTATAACAGTGGTGTTTTGATTTTGTAATAAAGCAGTAGCTCTGTTATTTTAAATTTAGAACATGTGGGTTGTTTCTCCCTTTAGACAACAAGGGCTAATTTTTCCTCATCTTTATGTCTTTTAGAGCGCTTTGTGTTGTGTGTGAATGAATGAATGTTATGTATTGCCACAAAATTTCAAAATTTTCCCTTTTAGGTAACAGTGCATAATCCAGAGAATCAAAGCTACTTGATTGCCTATAAAGATTCACAACTCATTGTTTCATCAGCTAAGTAAGTTCTTCTGAAATGTCATGCTGTTTATTTAAAGCATTTGGATTGACTCTAAAGGAAGTGCCATTGTCTCCTTTCTCCATAAAGTACTTCTGTCTGTCCAGTTTTGTGAACAAGAAGCAGTGCAGTAAGGTATAAAAGTTAGGAGTACAGATTCTGAAGCCAGAATGACTTGAGTTTGGATCTTAACTTCAGAACATCAGCCCTATAATAGCTCTGAACTTACAGAAGGAGGGTAATAATTGTATCTACCTACCCGAGGTTGTTGCAGTAAAAGAATTAAGTGTGTATGTTAATATATTTTAAGTTATATATGATACATATTTTAAATAATATTTTAATTCTAAAAAAGATTTTAAAATATCATTTGTATATTATATATAATATAGATTATGTACAATATATAGAAGGAGTTAATATACATATGTAAAGCCTGAAATAATGCTTGGCATATAGTAGTAAGCATTAGTCCTTATTTTTATTGTAAATGAATTTTACTAGCTGCTTTCTGCTGTTTATTTATACCTATTTTCCCAGATCTATATGTAGCTTCCTTCATTTCACACTCTCTGCCCAGCGTTCTTGACACTGGGCTAATGATATCACCTCAGTGTGTATAAAGTTTCCAAGTATGTCTCCAGTCTTGGTTCTAGCTTATTAACAGCAACTTCTTACTAAAAAGTCTGTTTAGTTGTTGATATCTCTGCCCTGGTACTCTGGCCTCTAGCCTGTCCAACGTTACACCACAGTGGGTTAACCTTCCTCAGATTTTTGTTTTGTAAAAATAATCCCAAACTCCAAATCTGTGTGATTTCTTGTCTTTGGATGTATGTCCAAAGTCCTTAGTATCAAAGGCCCTCTACAGCCTGACTCAAGTTTATCTGTGTTTTAACTTCTTGTTTTGGAGAATTTCAAACAGAGATAAGAGTAGACAATAATATGATAAGCCCCAGTGTACATGCAGCTTGAATGTGATCATCAAACATTGGCCAGTCATGTTACCATGTATATATAACCTTATCCATTCTGCCCTCTATATTATTTTGGAGCAGATTACAGATTTCATATAGTTCCATCCATAAATACTTGAGAAAAGAGGACTCTTTAAAAAATATATTAAAAAAAATAAAATGAAAAAAAAAAGTAATTATTGAGGAAAAAAATAAAAATAAAAAATATAACCAAAATAGCATTTTCATCTCTTAAAAATTAGCAATTGCTTCATATTATAAGTCCAGTCAGTATTCAGTTTTTCCCATAATCCCAAATTTCTAATAGTCTCTACTTCCCAATATTCTTGTTTTAGTCTGTAGGCTTTCCCTCCATCCTGTATTTGTGAATTCTGTGTCATACTTAATACCTTTAAGGTATGTGTTCTAGTTGTTCTATTACTATGTTTTACTTTCTCACCAAAGAATATTTGTGCAAGTTAAATTTGTATCTTATTTTTAAAATGTCTCCGATATGCTTAATGACTCCTGACAAATGCGTTCTAAAACATTAGGAACCTTTTGTGATTAGGAACTTGTGTCAGTAGACATTAGAATTGGATGTTTGTGAAAGACCACTCCTCAGACTTTCTGAAGCTTTCAGCAGAATGCTGATAAATGCAAGGATGGTATATTGAGTAATTAAACAATACACCCTTACTGTCTCTTCTCACCTCCCAACAGATTTAGTTCAGTGCTACTTAGGCAGTTAACAGTAACAGCATGGTAATCCTGGTGAACATCCCCAAACATCTGAACACATTATTTTAGGTTAGACACGAATACCTTCCTAATTAGAGAGTTTTTTTTAAGAAGCATCTAGAGGGGAATTAGACATAGTAGTTTTAAGGATTTTGCATGGTATACATAAAGAATCAACTCACAATTTGTGTATTTCATCATTATCTCATAGATATTAAGTTAATGGACTCAGTGATTTAAAGAGTCTCAGAAATACTAGAACCACTTAAAGATTACATTTCTTTGTTACTTTGGGTAGTATCTTATGAATCCTTAGATGTAGCTAATACCCTTGCATGACTGCCAGAAGACAAACATGTCAGTTAAATGACCTCATGTTTTTAAAAATGTTCTAATGTTTATGAAGTATTTAGTATCTGTTTATACAGTTATTATGTAATAGTAATATAAATAATATCCTCTACCTGCTGAGAGTTCACATTCTAAAGGACAAACATCTAAATGAAATTCAGAAGTGTCCAGTGCTGGCTTTTAATGGTTTTACCTTGGGTGAGGTGGGGTAGTAGGTTTGTTATGTTGGAGAGATTGGAAAAATTGGGGACAGCTGTTGGTAGTATAAACTTTTACATCGAGTTTATAATTTTCACTTTGCTTAGAAAAATTTATATTAACAAGTTTTCCCAAAATAAAATTTAGCACCTAATGTGATATCAGACATGTTTGATACATGATTAAATAGTTCACATAACATCTGAGTAGAAAAAGATTAATTTGACAGCCTTTATGACAGATTTAAAGCATTAAGGTCCAAGTCAGTAGAAGTTCTTAATATAACTATTTTTGTTGAGCGTAATAGTCTATATTTTGTCTTCTCTTAAGAGCATTACAACATTGTGAAGAGCTGATTAAGCAGTATAACCGTGCTGAGAACAGTATATGCTTACCTGACAGTAAGCCTCTGCCTCAGCAGAATGTAACTAACCACGTGGGCAAAGCAGTGGAAGACTGCATGAGAGCCATCATTGGGGTGCTGCTCAACTTAACCAATGACAATGGTAAGCCACGCTTCTGCATATATTCTCATTAATAGACTGTACAGTGTCACATGCAAAAATAAGCCAATCCCCTTGTTTCTTCTCTCAGTGTAGTGGTTTTTAAATTGCTGTCACGTAACTCACTTATTCATGTATAGATTTAACTGCTTTTAAGAGCTGATATTTTTAGAACCTGCCTTGTGGCTTGGCTTAGAAATATTACAGTCAACAATATATTTTAATAAAGAAATGACTATTCTTTTTTAAGCTATGTGTTTTTAACTTTTAATATTCGTGTTAATAGTTGGTCACAATTTCACACTTTGCCCATTCCCCACTTCAGAATGGGGCAGCACCAAAACAGGAGAGCAGGATGGCTTGATTGGCACAGCCATGAACTGCGTGCTTCAGGTTCCAAAGTACCTACCTCAGGAGCAGAGATTCGATATTCGAGTGCTGGTGAGTCTAAGTGGCTTGTTGCTTACATGCATACTTGATCTAGTAAGATGATGCAAACGACGTCTTTGATTGGGAAGGTGATCATTTTATATACTGGGTTTAACCGTGTAGATGGTCGAGCACTGGCTTGCTTTCTGGCTGCCATGAAGGGTTACGCATATTGTGTTCATTTGCTTTTAATCCTCACCTGTGGTAACATGCATGTTTTCATTTTTGTAGGGTTTAGGTCTACTGATAAATCTAGTGGAATATAGTGCTCGAAATCGGCACTGTCTTGTCAACATGGAAACATCATGTTCTTTTGATTCTTCCTTCTGTAGTGGAGAAGGAGATGATAGTTTAAGGATAGCTGGACAAGTTCATGCAGTTCAGGCTTTAGTGCAGGTAAGCAACAGTTTAACCATAACCCTTTGTTCGTTGCATCTGTCCAAGTTCTTGATCACTTGCATCTTCTGTCTCCCTTCAGCCTCCTCTCTCCCTCTGATATTTTTACCAGTTCAGTGAGAGGTTAGAATGTGTACCATTACTTCATTTACTCCGCTGTTTTCAGCTATGACAGTCACTCATTAGACACTGTTAGCAAAAAGCAGAAACAAGGCCCATTTGTTTATGAATCAAAGATAGATCATTAACAACAAATTAGGTATTAACTTCTAGCCTTAGTCCTCTAGCATTTACTGGTCTGATCTGTGCCCAGGACTGTGTGCATCTGAATACTGGGACATACTTTTCAAAGTATGTATATCTTTGGAGTAATTTCCTAACTTGTTAGAATGTGTACTAATATGTTAAAACTGATGTCCCCAACTCACCCCACCCCAAACACTCCCTTTCCTCTTGTTTATACTTCCTCCCAAAACTATATGTGAGTTTTTGGGGTTTTTTCGACAATGCTGGCATTACAGTTTTTATCTTTTTGCAAGCTACTTTTGTCATTTCCTTAAGTGACAGTAATAATGAACCATCCTTTTCAATTTTTCTGAAATTTTAGCTAACCTTTAATCCTTTTGGTCTTTTTGAAACTAGAAGTGCTTGTGAACTGTGTTTTCAGGAAATAATCTGCAACTAGATGCCTGTCAGTCTCTTTTCAAACATTTTGATCTCAGGACTTCTTTATACTCTTTTTTTTTTTTTTTTTTTGGCCCGCCCCCCTTTATACTCTTAACAATTACTGGGGACTCCAAAGAGCTTTGTTTATGTGTGCTTTATCTGTTGATATTTACTAAATTAGAAGTCAAACTGAAAAAACTATAAAATACATTTACTTTCTTAAGGGTATTAGAGTTTACATACCATTCTTCTGTATATTTCAGCAAGTTTTTGAGATCTACTTGGCATTTAGTTTTCTGATAGCTGTCATCAGTAATTTAGGGTTTCTCCAGATCACATCAGCAAATATATGAAATGCTTTCTGTATATTCAACTTTGTGCCAGCACAGGGAAATAAGTAAGTGAAGGCAAGAGTTTTTAGTATGTTTCCTTTTTAGACTTTTTTGGTATATACTTCCATTGACAATTGTACTTGGATTTTTTTAATTGAAATGTTGTTGATCTGCAGTGTTAATTTCTGCTGCACAGCAAAGTGACTCAGCTATACATATGCATTCTTCTTCATATTCTTTTCCCTTATGGCTTATCCCATCACAGTGAATTTAGTTCCCTGTGCTGTGGAGTAGGACCTTGTATCCATCCATTCTGTATGTAATAGTTTGCACCTGTTAACCCCAAACTCCTAGTCCTTCCCTCTCCCATCCCCCTCCCTGTAGGCAACAAGTCTGTATATCAGTGTCATCTTTGCACAGGGACCATGCTAATATTCTCTGTTATATGTGTTGCTGAAGCAAGCACTATACTTTTATTGTTAATATAGCAGTTGAGATTTAGTTCTGCCTTTCTCTGAGAACTTGTTTTCTACTTTCTTTGTTTTTTATTTCTTTAAATTTCTTTTAAAGAAGCCATTTGTTTTCCCCAAATATTGTGAAACTTTATCCAGTGTCCTCTCTTCCTTCCAGTTAATTTATCCAGGCTGCTTGGATTTAAAGAATTTTTAACTGTTTTAATTTTAACTTTTAATTTGTAATTTTTGCTTGAACTTCCTGCCCGTTATTATCCAAATTAAAGGAAAGTGTTGAGATTTTCATTCTTAAAAATAGAATGCATGCATCATCAGTAGATAATTTACTTAATTGAATCCCAGCAGCATTTATAGTTTTGTTTTGTCTTCAGTTGGATGTAGAGCTAGGGCTTTTACTGATGTGTAGCCTTTTTACCAGACAGTATGCTTCTTAGGGTTAATGATGTTTAAAAGCAAATGGAGCCTTATATTTGGGTACATTGATGTTGGTAGGTGATCCCTTTTTAATGACCTTCAAAAATGTTTATCAGCTGTTCCTTGAGCGAGAACGAGCAGCACAGTTGGCAGAAAGTAAAACAGATGAATTGATCAAAGATGCGCCCACCACTCAGCATGATAAGAGTGGAGAGTGGCAAGAAACAAGTGGAGAAATACAGTGGGTATCAACCGAGAAGACTGATGGTGCAGAAGAGAAAAACAAGAAGGAGGAGGATGATGAAGAACTCGACCTCAATAAAGGTATGTTTTCTTTGACTGCTTTATTTTTTAAAAGATGTGTGTGTGTGTTTTTTCCCCTGTAAAACATTTTTTTACTTCATGTGTGGTCATAATCTTGCTGTTTTATGGCCTCTCTGGTTGAGTGCACACAGGCTTTGCTGTTTGGTAGCAGTCTTCACCTAGCGGTGAGAGTGGCGTGTATGTACTGTTGGAAGGTCTGTGTTTCCTCCCTGGGCCTCTCTTTACTGTCTGTGAAGAGAAGCAACCAAGTAACATGACTCCTAAGGGTGTTTACAGTTTTGATATTTTGCCCATATTTTAAATTGGGTTATCTTTTGTTGTTATTGAGTAGAATTTTTAGAGCCTCGATTCTTATCAAGTACCTGGTTTGCAGATAAATTCTATGAGTTGTCTTCTTGAAGGTGAAGCTTTAGATTTGATAAAGTCTAACTTACCTATTTTTTATATTGTCTTTTGTGGTCCTGGTGGTGTGTCTAAGAAACCATTTCCTAACCCAAGGGCACAAATATTTAGTCCTCTGTTTTCTTCTAAGGGTTTTATGGTTTTAGCTTTTATATTAAGCTCCCTCTACCATTTGTGGGTTTTGTTTTTGTTTTTGTTTTTTTTTTTGGTTAATTTGTGTGGATATTACATCTTCCTAGCACCATTATCCAGAGAAAGCGATGGCACCCAACTCCAGTATTCTTTCTTGGAAAATCCCATGGGCGGAGGAGCCTGGTAGGCTGTAGTCCATGGGGTTGCAAAGAGTCGGACACGACTGA
This sequence comes from Ovis aries, assembly GCF_016772045.2. NCBI lineage: Eukaryota > Metazoa > Chordata > Mammalia > Artiodactyla > Bovidae > Ovis > Ovis aries. The sequence continues at coordinate 40,194,953 of NC_056078.1, read as the reverse complement.
GCGACTTCACTTTCACTTTTCACTTTCATGCATTGGAGAAGGAAATGGAAACTCACTCCAGTGTTCTTGCCTAGAGAATCCCAGGGATGGGGGAGCCTAGTGGGCTCCCGTCTATGGGGTCGCACAGAGTCGGACATGACTGAAGTGACTTAGCAGCAGCAGCAGCAGCAGCACCATTATCAACGTTTAGCAGTTTTGAAGTAAAGATGACACAGTTGCTGGTTTCCTAGGTGCTTTTGTTGTTGTAGTTTTTGGTTTATATATATATGCACATGCACTATTAGTTTTCTGTTTTAATACTTTCAGCCCTTCAACATGCTGGCAAACACATGGAGGATTGCATTGTGGCCTCATACACCGCACTGCTTCTTGGGTGTCTCTGCCAGGAGAGTCCAGTAAGTAAGAGTTCTGTGTTGTTTTATGTTATCCTATAAGAATTTCACTGCAGCCACTTCACATCGTTACTTAATTAACTTGTTACTTTATTTTTCCCTCCTGTTAAAAACTTTCAAATATTTGGTGAACTTTAGAAGGTACATTTCAAAGTAAGAGTATATTGGTTTCGATGAGAAAGTTCCAGATTGATAGAGGAATCAACTTATATGTCTTTGGTTGAAGTAAAAGCACCATATGAGACCTGTGCTCAGCTGGCTTAAGGTGGAAAAGGTTCGCCTCAGTGATACCAAGGACTCATAATTTCTACCTTTAAACTCTGCTCTCCTCTGCGTGTTGTCTTTTGCTAGCTTTCTTCATGCACCTATGCTGACTCTGTGTCTCACCTAGTTAAATAGTGCCCAGCAGAAGAATGTGGCCTGTTTGTTTCTCTTTGTTTAAAGAGCAATGATTTCTTTTCCCTAGGACTTTTCCACACCCAATGCAGAAAGTCGACTTCCTTTACCTTGGCCAAGATTGGCTCACATGCTTTTGTTTGATGACTCATTGGCCAGGAAAATGGGATTACTATGTGAGATTTAGATCATGAGTTAACTATGAAAAATCATGGCTCTCCCTGGTGGCTCAGAGGGTATACTGTCTGCCTGCAATGCAGGAGACCTGGGTTCGATCCCTGGGTTGGGAAGATCCCCTGGAGAAAGAAATGGCAACCCATTCCAGTATCCTTGCCTAGAGAAACCCATGGACAGAGGAGCCTGGTGGGCTACAGTCCATAGGGTCACAAAGAGTTGGACACGACTGAGCGACTTCACTTTCACTTTACGAAAAGGATGTGAATGTGTACACAGTTGGGCTGAATCAGCACAGAAGTGGACATTTCTCACTGTTTGAACAGTCTGCTTTAAAATGGAGGACACGTGGGATTTTTTTAAATTTATTTTTTTAACAGAGAGGCCCAGTAGAAGAGAGAAATTTTAAAATAAAAGAGAGGTGGGTTTTTTCCCCCTACAAGCAAGGGCATTCAGGATGCAAGAAAGAATGGAGACCTGTTGTATAGTGGGATGGCTAGTTTCTCTTTTCTTAAGACTAGAGGGCTAGAAGAAAAGAACGTAATCATGATATGAAGGGCTTCTGTCTGCCCACCCACATTTCCTCATTTTTGCCATCAAGTTTTATCCATTGTCATTTTTGTTCTTCCTGTGTACCTTATTTGTCTTAAGTCCAGTGTGTTTTTCTGGATCTTTCTTGTTCATTTATTCCATATTGTAGAAAGGCTCTGAGCTGAGTGCATACTGGCCCACTTCGTTGCTGGCCCTTGCTGGCACAACTGCTTTCAGGATCAAGACCAGAGTTCTTACCATGGTGCTAGAGGCCCCACAAATCTTTATTTCCTTTCCTGGACTGTCTTCAAGCTCAGCCCTTGTCCTTATTTCCTTAAAATTCAGAGATTTTAAGGGCAAATGGGAAGCACATACCAAGCAAAAAGGAGGAGGAAAGCACACCCCACCCCCACCCCCCAAAAAAGAGTGGGTATGCTATTTAAAGATTTTTACATATTTTGCATACACCCTGGTTTCAGTTGTGTTCTTAAGTAATCTGAAAATTGAGTTTTTTTCAGATGTGAATTATTTGTCTCTCATGTCTCGAGAGGTTAGGTTGTAGACAATACTGTGAATTTATAGAGCCCAGGATGTCTTTCTTACCTTAGGGGTCATTATGATTAACCCTGAAAAGCTAGCTGATGCCACAAAATGTAAAAGACATTGGTTTGCCCAGTGTTTAAGTGGAGGAAAGACGAGAATCAGGTGGTTATGTGCAGTAAGGGCTGTTCTAAGGTAAAGCACAGCATGCCTAGGAAGCCCAGGAGACCCTGGTGTCACTTTCCATTGCCCGGTAGGCATCTGGTGTGTTTTAATGGTCAGTCTTCTCTGTGGCCTTTCTGTTCTTGCTTTTCTCAACTCTCCTTTCCTGAAATCCTGCATACCACCACCATAGCTAACTTCCTTAAGAGCACATCTGATCATGTTAACCCTCCAACCCGCCAGTCTTTCTTGACTCACTGTCATTTAGGAAATGATAGCTTTGTTTACTGCTATAAGACTCCAAACTTAACTGCTTCTCCAGTATTTTATTTTACTGAAGCATAGTTGATCTAGTATTAGAGTCTGTCACACCCCTTGGTTGCGTTTCTAAATTTCTGAAGTAGGCCATGCCGCTTCACACCTTTTCTTACCTCCTGTACACTACCATTTATTGCACACTTTTAAAGTAAATGCTCTGACTCTCCTTCCCATGCCTTGGCTACTTACTGTGTTGTACTCGTAATTTGTTGATAGAAAAGGATTTGATTTGGGTTGTTGAGAAGCTTTCACTTGAAACCTAGGATCTAATTCTTTACTCTGAATGAGAGAGGCACCCTTTTTTGTTGAGCCATCTTCATAGCCAGCATCCAGTCTTCCCACCACCGTGCTACCCTGCCCCTCTCTGTGCAGTTGGTTAGGGTGCATTTAAACCCAGCTTTGCATTACCTCTGCAGCTAGCTGTTGCCCTCACGATGTGCCACTCAATATAGCCTCAGTGTGTGTTCAAAATACAGCATTGAAAGATGGCAAAATCCCTCAGGATTGGAGCTGCAAGCTTTTACTGAGTAGCTGTAAAAGTGGGAGAGAGGGGATTGGTTGCAAATTTCCTAAGAGGATAATATGTACTCTTCCATGTCTTCATCAACAAATACGAAATCAAAAGCATCCCTCTTCCCGTCTTTTTTTTCTTTTTGTATGTGCTTTTTATTATAGGTGAGCCTCCTTAGAAGAGCTTTTCCTTTTATTCTTTATGAATCTTTAAAGCATTTTAAATACGTATTGAAATAAAACAACATTTTAAGCAGGCCATGTGTTTTTCTTACCATAAACTGGTTTATATACAGTTTGGCTGCTTCTTGCTAATAACGGAGGGAAACATCCTAATCTTCTGTCCTGACATTGCGTACATTTTTTTTCTATAGATGATACTAGATTTCCTTTGGAAAGATACAGTTAATTCCTAGCCTACATGAAGAATTTTCCTTGATCTTTTTCTTTACATTCCTTATCAGCTTTATGGATACTTTCTCAGTCTGCATTTCCTTGCTATTCTTATCCCTGCTCGTTCTGCCCCACCCCCTACAGTACATTTTGTTATTTCAGGCATTTTTCTGTGCATTTACAAAAGTAAATATGCACATAAATGTTTCTTTGTAGTCTTTGGCAGCTTTATCTTTTTCCTTTCTTTCTGAGGATGGGATAGGGTGGGGTAGAGAATGGACTCACAGGTCACAAAAGTTAGAGTGTGGAAAAGGAAATTGCATATTAACCAGGGAGTTTAAGGACCTTGTATAAGTTTGAAACAGGATGTGTGCCAAAACCAACTACACAGTGCAAGGTTCAGACTCCTGTGTTCTGCCACCTGACCAGTGCTCCTTTGGTTTGTTTCCTTAGATCAATGTGACCACTGTGCGGGAGTATCTGCCAGAAGGGGACTTTTCAATAATGACAGAGATGCTCAAAAAATTCCTGAGCTTCATGAATCTTACCGTAAGTAACTTGTATTCTGTGGTTTTACATACGACACACTATGACAGTAGAAATGCAGGACTTCCCTGGCAGGCCAGAGGTGAAGACGGCACCTTCAGTGTAGGGTGTGCAAGTTCAGTCCCTGGTCAGGGAACTAAGAGCCCACATGATTTGCAACCAGAAAACCAAAGCATAAATACTGTAATTAAAAGAAAAATTCAATAAATACTTTTTAAGAAATGACAGTAGAAATACAAGTATTATGGCCATCATGAACAGAAGCAAAAAAATGATTTTCCTTTAATAATTGCATGGTTTCTTTAAGGTAACTGAATTATTAGGGCCAAATACATTGATACTGTATTATGAAAGCCATAGTTTGATCTCACCTTGTTTTGAGTCATAATGTTTGGTTTAATAAAGCTAAATAGTTTAAGCTCTGATGCAGTGCTTTGGAGAATTAACTGTGACTTCCCCTCCACTCCCACCGCCAACCCACCCACCCCCCCCCCCCCCCGCCCCCGACCTCCACCCCTCCCCTTTCCAGTGTGCTGTTGGAACTACGGGCCAGAAGTCCATCTCTAGAGTGATTGAGTACTTGGAACACTGCTAGCTGCTTGCCCTTTGCTTCAGGTGCTCGGCAATGCTGGAGCTATACTTAGACAAAGAAAAGTCACGGAAGAAGTCCTTGAAGATACACCAAGAACATTCATCAGTATCATTCATATTTGGATTTTTAAGGCCACCTGATTTCTTCTTCGTCATGCATTCTGCATTTGCTAAATGACAGTTACTACATCAATCTGCAACTATCAAAAATGAGGGAAAAGGTTCAGGCTGTTAACAGTTCCACGCAGTATTTAAACACACTTTGGCAGAATTTATACTCTCCCCTTGTTCTCTTGCTTTGTTCTGGGCAAGCTCTAGGGGGAAACTTGTGCTGCTGTTAGTGCAACTGCTGTGTATGTTGAGCCACTGTTGTCATGCCAGCCAGGTGCAAAGGCAGCGTAGCTACTGAGGCATTGAATGTTCTGAGGACATTCTAGACGACAGCTTAGTTCCTTTTTCAGGCTCATTTGCTTTTGCTTTTTTGTTGAATGATTCCAATCGTAAATAAAGCTTTTAATAATTTTGTGAATTTTTTTTGTTGTTGTTCCCTGAACTACTGTCTATATTTAAAATTAGATGGAATCCAAAGACACAAGGGATTAGTATATTTTTTTATTCTTGATTTGGTTTGGGTTGTTGAAGTATTTTTCACCTTTGAGACCATGACCATATTCATTATCATACCATAGTAAGTCATAGCTATAGACGCAAGCAAACAAATAACAGTTTGAGGGAATATAAGATGATGTGCCCTGTTAAAGGATGAAGCAAAACAGACAAACCCAGGGTAGTTTAACCCTTAAAGTCAGGGGAGACTCTCGAAACATGATTAAGTTTTGAGGGAGAACTCTCTAGATATATTTTCTAATGTTCAATACAGTAAATATAAGGAAGCTAAAACACCAATGTGGAATTCATGTTTCCAGATAACATGTATATTCTTCTATAAGAGTGACAGGATCAAATGCATAAACGCAAAGCCTTAAATTGTTGGTTTAGAGAAGATCCTTTTTCTTCATCCAGATTCTTTTAGTTCATAGAACAGTGTGTTGTTTGGAGCACACAGTAACATATTTTATATATTTAATTTTACAACATTGCAAATTTTTATTGTATTAATTATTGTTCAGACCACTGGTTATACATTTTTTCTTTTTTACTGATTGGGCCTGAATACAGGCTTTCCAGAGATTTTCATTTAATACTTTAAAATACCTTTCAGGTAGTTATATCATGTTTCTTCATTGGATTTGTAAAACTTGAAGCCATAAAAATATTAGTTTGGTGTGTATTGGGGAAAATAGCTAAAAGTCTAATTTTTACCCATTTAGACTTTGTTATTTCCTTGTATAAAGTGACAAATCGGGGCTCTTGGATCAGTGCCAGCTGTAATGTTTTTTAATGCAGTGGCTGCCTTTTATTGTCTTCCTATTTTTGATAATGCAGATTGTTGGGAAATCTATAAGGAAGTAACTGATTCCAGTCAAATTGTTTTCTTCTTCCTCCTACCCACCCCAGCCCCCCACCCATCACCTTCTAAGAGCATAGTATGCCAGTGTAACTTGGGAAAGACTGAGGCTGTGTTTGCCCTGAGTATACCAGCTAGCTTAGCAAACTACTTAAAATGCTTATTGGTGAATGATACCCATAAAATTGAATTAGTTAAATTATTTTAAAATACATTGATATTTATTAATCATTGGATTTAGAAAAAGGAGGAGATTTTTAGTAAAACTGACTTGTGGCTGAATGGTAAGGGATATTATAAAACATTTGGATAAGAACAATCAGGGCGAACTACATTTTTCTGTTACACTGGTAATCATTTGAGAATTGATTTACCTCAGTGTTTAACAGTTTTTTGTTTTGTTTTGTTTTTTAAATAATAACTAATTGTCAAGCACTGATAGAGATGCAGATTTTGGTGGGGAGTGGTGGGGGAGAAATCACCTCACCAAACGCAGTGCATTTGTGTGTGTTTAACCCTCAGAGAACTCTGCATTTTAGGGTACTTGAGGCTGACTTGCAAATTAACTAAAGTTTTAAAGTAACCTTTTTTTCCACTGTAAATATTTCTGTAAATACTACCAATTGGAAACTAGAAGGTAGAGTACTTTTCTGAATCCAATCCTATTTTTATTTTATACAGTATTTCTCAGCTGTGATCTTTGGAGCAAAAGCCAACGGCAGGAAAAAAATAGTTTGTACCAGTTTCATGAAGTATGTCTTTGGGTTTTTGTAAATAATTTTAACTCAAATAAAATTGCTACTTTCAATACACATGTTGTCTTTAACATAAATCTATTGAACTATTTTGGAGGAGGAAGACTCACAAGCTTGATAGAGCTGACTAATGGGAAATACAGTGTGTCACTTAAGTGAATTTCACACTTTGAAAATGCACAGAACAGTTTAACCAGTTTTTGTTAAACACTATGTATATCCCTGTGTTTTTAATAATACTCATCTAAATGTAATGTCAGCTCAGCAACTCACATACGAGGGATGGTGGTTTTCCAGTTGAGTAGCTGTGCCCTTGTCACGTTACTAAGTTGCTTTAGTCCTTTTGCACCTCTGAATATGACCTTTCATTTGGGTTTTGAGAACTGCTTTTTAGTTTTCCAGTTTCTTCTTTAGTTGTCAGCCTTTAAGTTTCCTGTATTTATTCAAGTGGGTTCTTCAACCTCTGCTGAATGCTTTTAACTGTAAACCTGGATGAAATGATCTGTCCTGGGAGCTTCTGTCTGCTTTTCCCTCTTATACACATAGAGGCAAGCATATAACCATGTTTAAGAGTGCAGGCTAAGGAGATAGAAAGATCTTAAATCACATGCATAAATTTTGAATATTACTGCTGATGTTTATGGACTTCGAGCAAATTCCGGAACTTTTTTTTCTATTTATTCAGCCAGAAATAGGGGATAGTACTGGATTGGCCAAAAAGTTTGTTCTGGTTTTTATGGGGTTTTTTGGCCAACCCAGTACTTAACCTCAGTGCCGTGAAGATCAAGATGGTACACGTAAAGTATTCACAGTGTTTCAGACAGGACTTGGTAAATAGTAGCTTTTATCAAACAATTTTCATTCCATCAGGAAATTAAAATGTAAAGAACAGAGGAGAATAGTGTGATAATTTTTAAACAATTGAGATAATACCTTTTCATATCACCGAGGGCATTGGGTTTGAATTACTTTAACAGCAAATCTCTAATTAATATCTTGGTAGTAACTAATAAAGCAAGGGGAAAACAAGTGATCATTAAAAAGTTCCAAACAAGTTTTTATACACTAGAAAGAAGGACCAGAAGAGGTTTGCACAGTTCACTGCCAGTTAATGATCTCACACAGAATGCATAGATAAGTAATTTGATATAGAAAGTCTTTAAACTGAAGAAAAAATTGAATATTGTTGAATGTTTTGATCAAATCTCTGTTTTCTTTGCTTATATGTCTGCAAATTGAATACTCCAAAGGTCATGCATTGGCTTAAGGAACAAAAATGGAAAACCATACCTGTATACCACCTAGATTAAAGGGACCTGTCTGCTATCCAGAGTTGTATAACAGAGGGTATGGTAAATAGAATGTCAACTGCAAACTGGCACTTGCCATCTGTCTCTACAAGGACTAAGTCATGTGCTGTTGCAGCTGCTGATTTTCAACACCCACTAAAAGTTCAGGGTGCACAGAAATGAGATGCTCTGTACTGGTGTCGGGGGTACTGGGGGCACTGGCAGAACAGGTCTTCAGATATGTCAGGAGCTGATTTTATTAGCCCAATTGTATCTCCTCATATGGAGAAAAGCACTAAAATCCTTCACAGTGATAACTGTTCATCTTGACTAGCAGAAAGCTTCATGAGACTAGCAGAAACCTGGAAAAATGTGCCTGACTGCGTGTACTCACCCTTCACCAGAATCACATATATACTGTCCTTTCCCCCAACAACCTCTGGAGCAGTTTTTCAGAGCTATCTGAGGTGCTGCTTAAGTCCACAATACCTTACTCCCTACAACAGCAAGTATTTTTAAGGAGACAAAATGACCTAAAGTTAACATGGAACTGCAAAGGACCGAAAGGAGCAAGATAATCCTGAAGAAGGGTATACACAGGACAAGAGGAGCCTAGCAAGTTACAGCTCACAAAGAGTGAGCGACTTTCACATACACTTCTGAACTTCAAGTTTTGCTGCAAAACTACAGTAGTTAAAACCATGTGATATTAGCATTAGGGCAACTAGATGCGTACGACAGAGTCTAGAAACAGATGCACACACAATGCATCACCAAAATATTTTTGGCAGAGGCACCAAAGCGATTTTTAATGTGGAGTACTTTTTAACAAGTCATTCTGAAACAATTAGATAACCATTTTTAATAAACCTTGACCCTGCCTCTTACCAAACACAAAAATTCCAGATGGATCATAAGATCTAAGTGTAAAGGCTGAAACTACAAAGCTTTTAAAAGCATCAAAGAACATCATTTGGGGAGTGGCAATTTTTTTGACAAGATGCAGAAATCAATGAAAACTGATTAAATTTATCAAAATAAAAAAATGCATGTTCATAAAGGTACATCATAAGAAAGTGAAAAAGCATTCTGACTGGGAGAAAATGTTCACAAATCATTTGCTTGACAAAGGACTTTATCCAGAATATAGAACTTACAACTCAATAAAGAACAGCTCCATTTTTAAATGGACTTGAATAGGTCCTTAACAAAGGATGATACATGAGTAACTAATAAACGCATTTAAAAAACACTCTGCATCATTAGTGATCATGGAAATGCGCTTTTAAATTACAGATACTACCTATTCAGCAAAACAGCAAAATTTAACCAATAACACTAATATGTTGCAGAAATGAGCAGTTGGAACTTTGTCAGTGTTGCTGGTGAAAATCATAACACCACTTTGGAACAAAGTTTTGGGACTTGCTTGTAAAAGTAAAGATACATTTCTCTTTCAACTCAGCATTTGCTTTTTATGCAGGAAAAATTAAAGCATTCAACAGATGGTTGTGGTGAAATTTTCACAACAAATTTGTGAAAAAATGTTCATAGCCATTTTATTAATAGTAGCCAAACACTGGAAACAAATGTTTGTCCATCAGCAGGCAATGGATAAATTGTATTTATGCAATAGAATTTAGCAATAAAGGGGAATGACCTACTAATTCAATCAGAAATGTGGATAAATCTTATATTTATTGCTGAGTGGAAGAAGCCAAATAAGCTTACATATAGCATGAGTCAATGGACACAAATTTATAGGACTGGCAAAACTAAGGTGAAAACATTCACAACAGTTCACTTAGAAGACGATAACAAAAATGAAAAATTCTTCATGTTTAGAAAATTAAAACTAACCTGACAACTTATGGGTTAGAGAAGTTATGGTGGAAAATGTTTAAAAATTAGGACTAACAACAAAAGTCTTAAGATGTATCAAAACCATACTAAGGATAAATGTTTGACTTTAAATGTTAGTATGTGAAAAACAATGACTGACAATTCTAAAAGACAAGTCTCCATTTTAAAGATAGATCAAGAGCAATATAATAAACCTTTGATAAGGAGAAACAAGGTAATAGAAAAAACTTTTAAAATTAGCCCAAAATAGACTTTGAAAAGGGGAATTAACTTTGGGGACACTGACCAAGAAGGAAAAATACATGTTAAAAATTAACCATAAAAATACAAAAGTACAGAGATAGAAATTTAAAAGACATTAATTGAATACTCTGAATAGATATGTTAATGAAACTGATAATGTAAATGAAATTATCAAATTGGAAAAATGAATAAAATGGAAAGCAAAAGAGCTTTATAACTTATAAAAAAACATTTTAAGATTCCATAACATATATAACACAAAAGTTCATGATTTTGAAAGTTATTTCTACTAAGTTTTCAAGAAATTTACACAGATTCTTCTGGAGCACTGAAAAAGAGGGAGACCCCTATAAATACCTGATGAAGTACTGGTAACAAAATAAGACAAGGACAACAAGGAAAAGGAAAATTGCAGGATTACCCCATTGAAAACCATCGACACTAAATTCCTTTAAAACATGTAAGTAAATTGAATCCAGGAATATATATATATAATATATCAATATATGTATTGAACCCAGGGCTCCTGCATTTCAGGTGGAGTCTTACCATCTGAGCCATCAGGGTAGCCCAATCATGCTTAAGAATGCACAGACAGAAAAACTCCAGAAGGCTACTAATCAAACACATAACAGTGATTTTTCTGTGGGAAGATGAGATGAAGGGAGATGTCAAGGTGAATTTTGTTTAATCAGGATTCATTTGGGTTTTTAAAAAAATAACATTTATTCATTTCATATAAATTAAAAAAATAGATTTGAAAGGCCAGAAAAATCAAATGAACAGACCCATAGCTGGTATTTTTGCCAATGCTACCTAGTCGCTGTCTGCAGAGGATGCGAAGAGACTTAATGGTGGTCTGGATGGCATCACCAACTCAGTGGACATGAATCTGAGCAAAGTCCGGGAGATAGTGATGGACAGGGAGGGCCAGCATGCTGCAGGCCATGGGGTCACAAAGAGTGGACTGAGCAACCTAACAACAAATATCACCTGATGGCTAATATGAAACCTGATAATTTTTTTAGTTGCTCGTCATGTTTGACTCTTTGCAACCCCATGGACTGCAGCCTGGCAGGCTCCTCTGTCCACAGAATTCTCCAGGCAAGAATTCTTTTAAAATAGGAAAGATCAGAATTTTTACTGGGGCAATTTTTCTCATAACCACTGCAAGGAATTTCTGACATGCAAAACTTGAGTTGAACTCTGAAATGGGGATGAGTTGCAACAAAGGGTTTATCTTCCAGTAAAACAGCATCTTGGGCTTCCTTGGCAGTCCAGTGGTTAAAATTCCATGCTTCCAATGCAGGGGGTGCAGGTTCGATATCTGGTCAGGGAACTAAGATCCTACATGCCTCGAGGCATAGGCCGAAAAAATGTTTTTAACTGAGCTTCCACTAGCTACAAAACTGTAAAAGCCCGAAGTTTGTATGGTGCTCTGGGGGAGAATGATTGCAATATGAAATTAAAGATGGCACAAAGCCTAAGGTATGTGAACCTTGTGTTTTATTTGGAGAGTTTTCCTGGGACTGTTATGGTCCAAAGTAGTAGTAGGTGATTTCCCATGTCTCTTCTCTGATATAATCTCTCCAACATTCTGGAAAGGTGAGTAGTATCTGTATTTCATTGAGAAATAAATTGAGGCTCTGGGAGGTTAAGTTGGTTACCAGAGGTCCCACAAGGGGCAGAATCAGGATTCAAACCCACATCTGCCTGATCCCAAAGGTGAGCACCCACCCAGTTCCACCTGGGATGACCTCTTGTTTTTATTCCCTGCAAGTGTCTCTGCATCTTTCTGGTTCATGGGTTTCCTCATCCAGACTGAGTTTATTGAGAGCACGAAGCTTGAATGTTCAAGGTCCTGATGAAACTAGCTTAAAATAACTATATATCAACCAATTTCTAAAATAAATTCTGATTTCTTAGAGCAAAGAAGAAACCATTTAAAGTTCTAAGGGAGACGGTAATTAGAAGCAGTAGGACTCTAGGAGGGACATAGTTAAGAAAAAAATTAGGCTGCTGGATATCTCATTAGTTTGAATGTACTGAGAAGCAATTTACATTCCAGTTGGCAACTTGGGATAAGTTAGAGATAGGTATTTAGAAAACCAAGCAAATTATTAGCTTGGTTACCAAAGGTCTTGTGCAGGAACTTGATTAAAGAATTGAAATCAAGATATATACAATTCATCTGGGAATAATATTTACATAATAGTTATTATGAATGTTGAATACTGATATTGATTTCACCAAAACTTGTGGTAATAGGTAAGTTGGAAGGAGAAGTGTGGGGTGGGGGCCATAGGAGAGGGAATCTCAGTCTTCCAGGGTGGCTAGTTGATGAAAAAAATCAGAAATAGCAGTATAAGCATATTGTTTAGAAATAAGGAGGTAACGGGCGGAAGAAACCGCTGAAAGAACAGGAAGTGGGTACTTCTGGGGAACTAGTGGGGGTGCGTTGGAGGAGAGCCAAAGGAACTGCTATATTTCACTGTAAACTTTTCCATTGTAAAACTTCTGACTTCAAGGTACGTACATATATTACTTTGACAGAGATAAAACTTAAATTATAAAGTGAGTGGAGGCTGGCACTGTCTTCAGGGTGTAACCCACATCCTGAGTTGAACCTTTAGACCATGGAACAGTTTCTGAAGTACTTGAGCATGAATTCCTACATGATTAGCCACGTGGAGCATCAAATAATTTTTGGTGACTAAACTGAAACAAAAATAAGTATTTGGGGTTTCAGTGCTGAGGTTATTAGTACTCGGCATACAGCACATCATGGAAAATTACACAAATCAAATATTACTTAAGCACATACTGCTATTTCAACTTATTCTGTCGCTGTCATTCAAGATGAAAATGTAAGCAGTTCCCATAAAAAGAACTCACCTATACTGAACACTCACTGCGTCTGTGCCAGACCCTGAATAAACCACTTCCTGCCTTTAACCTTTGGATCACTGAACAGTTTCTGAAATGGTAAGCATGAATGACTGTGCAACCTACTGCGACCAGCCAGAAATAGCTCAAGTGGGCTAATATTAAACACAACACTTACTTTTAGGGTTTTAGGAGTAAGTGACTGGGCAAAATCACACAAGAAAAACTAAAATGGAATAAAGTAGACCATTGTTTTAAAGCACCTGTTAATTTTCCACTGACCACCTCATCTTGCCTCTCCAACCTAGGGTGGCATTTTGAGTGATGTTCTAGGGTAAACTGCTAACCTCTCCTGGGCATCTCGGCTGTGCCTGGCACAGTGGCCAGCGTTTGGCTCCTTCCACAAGAGCTGACGTTTCAGTTCTGGGGCCCTAAATCTATCCTTGAAGAATTTACAAAGTGTGAACAAGCTAGTTTTTAGATAAATTTTAAGGCAGTGTGAAGGTAAAAAGCTATTGGAGGCTTACTTTCAGCCTTGCTTGGAAGTTAATGAATTATTTATGATGTATTTAACAGTATATGCCTGGAGAATCCCAGGGATGGGGGAGCCTGGTGGGCTGCCGTCTATGAGGTCGCACAGAGTCGGACACGACTGAAGCGACGCAGCAGCAGCTGCAGCAGCAGCAGCAGCAGCAGCAGCAGCCCTCTTCTATCAAGTTAATATGATGTTTTCATCAAATCTCCTATGTGGTCAAATGACTCACCAGTGCTGGACCACAAGAGTGTACAGCCTCATGTAGTAGAAAAATGAACAATTCTTTTGGAAGAGGCAGTGCCAAGTGGGGACAGCCTACCAGGGAATGGTTACGTGACAGTTGATAAGTGGTTGTTGGGCGCAGCCAGCGGTCTACAGAGCTGCGCTGCTTCAGTAGGCCCAGCGGAAGCCAATCGGCTATTGTGTTATCTACAAGGCGCTCTGTATGGTGCTCGGGGCTTTATGCACTGCCTCAGGAATCCGCACTAGGAGGAGCTGAGGCCTGGAGAAGGCCGGGATCACAGTTAGCAGATAATGACTAAGTCAGTACTGTAACCCAGTTCTCTAAAGTTAGCAATAATGACTAAGTCAGTACTGTAACCCAGTTCTCAAAGTTAGCAATAATGACTAAGTCAGTACTATAACCCAGTTCTCTAAAGTTAGCGATAATGACTAAGTACTGTAAGCCAGTTCTCTAAAGTTAGCAATAATGACTAAGTCAGTACTGTAACCCAGTTCTCTAAAGTTAGCAGATGACTAAGTCAGTACTGTAACCCAGTTCTCTAAAGTTAGCAATAATGACTAAGTCAGTACTATAACCCAGTTCTCTAAAGTTAGCAATAATGACTAAGTCAGTACTGTAACCCAGTTCTCTAAAGTTAGCAGATGATGACTAAGTCAGTACTGTAACCCAGCTCTCTAAGCCTGTCCTGTATCAGTGATGCTCCCTGAGTCTGCAAGCTCTAAAGGGCAGTTATGCCCTGCGTGAGCTTCATGGGTGTTTTCTGAAATTTTCTACTGGTTTAGAAGGCTGATTGACGTATCTTATCTGCACCCTTTCACATTTATTTCTGTTTTGCTCCATCTACATTTTTTATGATACTTTTTTGAAGATGTAGCTGGAGTGAGATATCCAGGAGAAAGCTAGGTGTAGCAGGGAACAGTTTCAAGAGAGAGGACTGACTTAATTGTCCAGATAGGAGTTTACCCCCAAATAAAGTTTTCTTTTGTAAAAGAAATAAAAAATCTTAATCTCCCAATTATAGAACGGATGATACCTCTGTGTATTTCCTTAAGCAAGTTTTCTTAGACACACAGAGGATACCTCATACTGGTGCAAAGCCCAAGGCTGTGGTTTGACATGTTTTTATGTTTGTTTTAGGGACAGTGGAAGCCATTATCTGAAACTTTCACAAGAGCTCAATGGGAAAGGAAATGATGTGTTAAAGTAATGCCTGCAGGCATGTTGAGAAGAGAGAAGCCCTCATTTGAGCTGCCCCAGGTGATACCAGGCCTCCCTCATAGCTCAGCTGGTAAAAAATCCGCCCAGAATGCAGGAGACCTGGGTTCAATCCCTGGTTTGGGGAGATCCCCTGGAGAAGGGAAAGGCTACCCACTCCAGTATTCTGGCCTGGAGAATTCCATGGACTGTATAGGCCATGGGGTCCCAAAGAGTTGGACATGACTGAGCAACTTTCACTCATAGATGATACTGGTTGACATGGAGAAGAAGCCATGCCTCCTGATCCCTACTCAAATCTCTGACCCACGGAATTATAACTGACAAAGGACTGTTGTTTTAAGCTACTAACTTTTAGTATACTTTGTTACACAGCTATAGCTGACTGAGACAGAGCTTTATTAGGAAGAGCCTAAGTTGCAAAGATTCATAGGCCAAGGTTGAATCCAAGCAACCTAAAGTCAAGACATAAAAGATCCACAGAGAAGAGGGCGAAAAGGTGGAGGAATGAGGCAAGTACAGAGGGAACAAACTAGGGTAGCATGAAGCTAGTTCTGCTGCTGAGGGATGGATAAGATGGCCTGATCCTTAGAGAACTTCCTACTACGTCTGCACACGGCCAAAGTTCAGAAAGTATTTGTTGAATAAACAAATGAATTCATGAGGCAGTCAGCTTTCCTGTTCTACTTATCTCTACTCCATCAGAAAAATACATTCCTCTCAACTGGTTGAGAGGAATGTTCAGCTGGTTTCTTGTTTATCTGTGAGCCATACTGTGGCCCTAATAATACTCAGTTTATTTGCTGTGTTTGCTCACTGCGATTCAAGCAGCTTTCCTCAGGCAAAATGTCAAGGGTTCCAGAATTCTTATACAGGGCATTCTGGGGAGGAGAAACTGGGTTAAAAGGGGACATGAAGAATTTTTTTGAATCGTATCACCTACATATGGTAGATACACAAATCTTGATTGTTCAACAATATAAAATGTGTATGGAATCCCATGCATATGTATACACCATACAGTCACCACTCGGATCAACATCCAGAACATTTTTATCCCAAAGTTCCCTCGTGTATTTTCCATGAAGCAGCCACTACTCTGACTTCTTCCATCACAGATTAACTAACCTGCTCTTGAACTTCATACATATGGAAATATACAGCACGTGTGTATTTGACTTTTTCTCCACATAATGTCAAAGATTTGTCCATGTTGTATCAGTAATTTGTTCTTTTTATTATGCAACTATATCAACACTTACATCATTGTTGATAAACATGTAGGTCATTTCCAGTTTGGGGCTATTACAAATAAGGCTGCCATGAACATTTTCATCCATATCTTTTGTAGACATATGCATTTATTTCTCTTGGGTGAATACCTGGTAATGAAATTACTGAATGATAGGGCTGAGCATATATTTAGCTTTAGTAGACAAAGTCCAACCGTTTTCAGAAGAGAATAAGATGACCTACTCTAGCTCTGAAAATGAAAGGTGCTCTCTATCCTTTTCAGCACTTAATATTGTCAGACTTCTATGTTTTAGGGCTTCCCTGGTGGCTCAGAGGTTAAAGCGTCTGCCCGCAATGCAGGAGACCCTGGTTCGATCCCTGGGTTGGGAAGATCCCCTGGAGAAGGAAATGGCAACCCACTCCAGTATTCTTGCCTGGAGAATCCAATGGAGGAAGGAGCCTGGTAGACTACAGTCCACTGGGTCGCAGAGTCAGACACAACTGAGCGACTTCACTTTCACTTTCTATGTTTTAGCTGTCTTGTCTGGTACATGTTGGTATCTCACTGAGGTTTTAATTTGTGTTTCCCACATGAGTGATGAGGTTAAGCACTTTTTCAATGCTTATTTACCATTTGGATGGCTCTTTGTGATGTCCCTGTTCAAGACCGTTTTTTGAACTAATTATTTCTGGCTGCACTGGGTCTTTGCTGCTGTGCTCAGGGCTTCTCCAGTTGCGGCGAGCAGGCGCTGCTCTCTGCTTGGGGTGCGTGGGCTTCCCATTGCAATGGCCTCTCTTGTTGCGGAGTGCAGGCTCTAGGGCACGCAAGCTTCAGTAGCTGTGGCTCACCGGCTTCAGAGCACGGGCTTAGTGGCCCCAAGGCATGCAGGGGTCCTCCCAAACCAGGGTAGAACTGGTATCCTCTGCATTGCAAGGCAGATTCTTAACCACTGGACCACCAGGGCAGCCCTACAAAGTGCCTGTTCAAGTTTTTTGCCCATTTTTTCATTGAGTTCTTTGTACTTTTCTTATGTAGGTGTTCTTTTGTCAGATTGATGTGTTACAAATTTATTTTCCTAGTTTCCGGCTTGCCTCTTAATGAAATCATTTGCTTGACATTAATATTTATTTTTAATCATCCAAGAGTTATTTTTTAAAAATATGATGTATCCATAAATTACAATAGTAATAAAAGGGATACCTGCAAACCCACCCCAAATTTCAGGTCTAGAACATGATTCCTATATTGGAGCAGCTTACTCTTGAAGTCAAGTACTCCCTCCCTGCCTCTCCCTCAGAGGTAATTCCTTTCTTGAATTTTGTGTTTATCACTCTCATACTTTTAAAAATAACGTTACCTAATACGGATGTATCTCTAAACAACATGTCGCTCCACTTGCTTGCTTTTGAGATTTATAAAAAGTCTCACACTGTGTGTCTTCTTGGGCTTTCTTTTTCTTTCCTCCTACTCACTTTATGTTTCCAAGATTCATCTTTATTTCTGCATGTAGTTGTAGGTCATCCATTTTCACAGCTGGAAAACATTCTGCTACGTGATCTTTTTTCACTGTTTATGCATTATCCCACCCATGGAAATACCGGTTGTTCTCAGTACTTGTTTATTTCAAAGAATGCTGTTAGGATCCATCTTGCAAATACCTTCTTCTGCACCTGTTCAAGGGTCTCTCTAGGGTGCATACAAAGGAGTGGAATATACAGCTCATGGGATGTGGTCATATTCAGTTTTGCAAAACACTGTCAAATTGTTTTCCAAGTGGTTGTACCAATTTATACTCCCACCTGCATTAAAGGTACTCCCATTGCGCCACATTTCCCCCAACACTGAAGTATTAAATTTTTTTCTAATTTAATGGGTATAAAATGATATCTCATTGTCATCTTAACTTCCATTTTCTTCATTACTAATGAGCTGGAGAGTATTTATGGACCACTGGTCTTTTGTCCATTTTTCTATTGGGTTATTTTTTCCTTATTTATTGTTATAATTATTTATTCTCAATAGTGTTCCTTTGTTGGTTAGATATGTTATGAATATGTGCCCCCAGCTTGTAGAATGACTCTTCACTTTCTTCACTGTCTTTTAACAAAAAGAAGTTCTTGATTCTAATGTAGTTGCTTTATGAGTCCTTTTCATGATTAGAATTTTTTTCTTGTGGCCGTACCACGAGCTTGCAGGATCTTAGTTTCCCATCGAGGAACAGAACGAGGGGCTGCAGCAGCGAAAGCACCAAGTCCTAACCCCTGGACAGCCAGGGAGCTCCCAGAATTCAAAAATATTATTTAGTAAACAATTCTCTACTTAAATTGATAAAGACATTTGTCTGTATTACCTTCTAAAAGTATTAAACTTTGCTTTCGTATTTTAAGTGTTTGATTTTGAATTGACTTTGTCCTTTAAATATCAATTTCATTTTTTTTTCCATGTGAATAACCAATTGTCCTAGCTTGACAGCCCTTCCTTCTCTATTGGGTCTTTGTGGTAGGCTAAATAATGGTTCCTCAAAGATGTCTACTTCCTAATTCTTGGAACCTGAGAATGTGTTACCTTTTATGGCATAAGGGAATTTGCAGGTGTTGATTAAGGACCTTATCTTGGATTATGTGGGTGAATCCAATGCAATCAGAAGGCTCTTCATAAGAGGGAGGAATAGACTTACAGTCAGAGAAATACAAGGACAGATGCAGAGGTCTGTAGGCAGTCTTTAGAAACTGGAAAAGGGCTAACAGCACATTCTTATCTAGAAGTTCTAAAAGGAACAAAACTCCGTGGACACACTTAAGAATTCTGACCTCCAGAACTATGTGATAATTTGTGTTGCTTTAAGCCACATAGCCTTTGTTCATTTGTTGCAGCAGCCAACGGGAACTAATACAGTCTTCATCATCACCTTTGTCATATATCAAGGTTTCATATTATTCTGAGGCTTTCTAGGCTCTCTATTCTGCTCCAGTGAAAGTGAAAGTGAAGTAGCTCAGTCATGTCCACCCTGTGGACTGCAGCCTACCAGGCTCCTCCTTCCATGGGATTCTCCAGGCAAGAATACTGGAGTGATTGCCATGCCCTCTGCCAGGAGATCGTCCTGACCCAGGGATTAAACCCCCATCCCTTACATCTCTTGCATTGGCAAGTGGGTTCTTTACCACTAGCACCACCTACTAATTCAGTTCAGTTCAGTCGCTCAGTCGTGTCTGACTCTTTGCAACCCCATGAATCGCAGCACACCAGGCCTCCCTGTCCATCACCATCTCCTGGAGTTCACTCAGACTCACGTCCATTGAGTCAGTGATGCCATCCAGCCATCTCATCCTCTGTCGTCCCCTTTTCCTCCTGCCCCCAATCCCTCCCAGCATCAAAGTCTTTTCCAATGAGTCAACTCTTCGCAGGAGGTGGTCAAAGTACTGGAGCTTCAGCTTTAGCATCATTCCTTCCAAAGAAATCCCAGGGCTGATCTCCTTCAGAATGGACTGGTTGTATCTCCTTGCAGTCCAAGGGACTCTCAAGAGTCTTCTCCAACACCACACTTCAAAACTATCAATTCTTCGGCGCTCAGCTTTCTTCACAGTCCAACTCTCAGATCCATACATGACCACTGGAAAAACCATAGCCTTGAGTAGACGGACCTTAGTCGGCAAAGTAATGTCTCTGCTTTTGAATATGCTATCTAGGTTGGTCATAACTTTTCTTCCAAGGAGGAAGTGTCTTTTAATTTCATGGCTGCAATCACCATCTGCAGTGATTTTGGAGCCCCCAAAAATAAAGTCTGACACTGTTTCCACTGTTTCCCCATCTATTTCCATGAAGTGATGGGACCAGATGCCATGATCTTCATTTTCTCAATGTTGAGCTTTAAGCCAACATTTTCACTCTCCTCTTTCAATTTCATCAAGAAGCTTTTTAGCTCCTCTTCACTTTCTGCCATAAGGGTGGTGTCATCTGCACATCTGAGGTTATTGATATTTCTCCTGGCAATCTTGATTCCAGCTTGTGTTTCTTCCAGCCCAGCGTTTCTCATGATGTACTCTGCATAGAAGTTAAATAAGCAGGGTGACAATATACAGCCTTGACATACTCCTTTTCCTATTTGGAACCAGTCTGTTGTTCCATGTCCAGTTCTAACTGCTGCTTCCTGACCTGCATACAGATTTCTCAAGAGGCAGGTCAGGTGGTCTGTATTCCCATCTCTTTCAGAATTTTCCACAGTTTATTGTGATCCACACAGTCAAAGGCTTTGGCATAGTCAATAAAGCAGAAATAGATGTTTTTCTGGAACTCTCTTGCTTTTTCCATGATCCAGCGGATGTTGGCAATTTGATCTCTGGTTCCTCTGCCTTTTGTAAGACCAGCTTGAACATCAGGGAGTTCACGGTTCACATATTGCTGAAGCCTGGCTTGGAGAATTTTGAGCATTACTTTACTGGCGTGTGAGATGAGTGCAATTGTGCGGTAGTTTCAGCATTCTTTTGCATTGCCTTTCTTTGGAATTGGAATGAAAACTGACCTTTTCCAGTCCTGTGGCCACTGCTGAGTTTTCCAAATTTGCTGGCATATTGAGTGCAGCACTTTCACAGCATCATCTTTCAGGATTTGAAACAGCTCAACTGGAATTCCATCACCTCCACTAGCTTTGTTCGTAGTGATGCTTTCTAATGCCCACTTGACATCACATTCCAAGATGTCTGGCTCTAGATTAGTGATCACATCATCATGATTATCTGGGTCATGAAGATCTTTTTTGTACAGTTCTTCCATGTATTCTTGCCACCTCTTCTTAATATCTTCTGCTTCTGTTAGGTCCAGACCATTTCTGTCCTTTATCGAGCCCATCCTTGCATGAAATGTTCCCTTAGTATCTCTAATTTTCTAGAAGAGATCTCTAGTCTTTCCCATTCTGTTGTTTTCCTCTATTTCTTTGCATTGATCGCTGAAGAAGCCTTTCTTATCTCTTCTTGCTGTTCTTTGGAACTCTGCATTCAGATGCTTATATCTTTCCTTTTCTCCTTTGCTTTTCACCTCTCTTCTTTTCACAGCTATTTGTAAGGCCTCCCCAGACAGCCATTTTGCTTTTTTGCATTTCTTTTCCATGGGGATGGTCTTGATCCCTGTCTCCTGTACAATGTCACAAACCTCATTCCATAGTTCATCAGGCACTCCATCTGTCAGATATAGCCCCTTTAATCTATTTCTCACTTCCACTGTGTAATCATAAGGGATTTGATTGAGGTCATACCTGAATGGTCTGGTGGTTTTCCCTACTTTCTTCAATTTGAGTCTGAATTTGGCAATAAGGAGTTCATGATCTGAGGCACAGTCAGCTGCTGGTCTTGTTTTTGTTGACTGTATAGAGCTTCTCCATCTTTGGCTGCAAAGAATATAATCAGTCTGATTTCGGTGTTGACCATCTTGTGATGTCCATGTGTAGAATCTTGTGTTGTTGGAAGAGGGTGTTTGCTATGACCAGTGCATTATCTTGGCAAAACTCTATTAGTCTTTGCCCTACAGCAGCTTTATAACTATTTATCCTGGTAAAGCATCTTCCTCCTTCATCTTCCTCCTCCCTGTCTTGGCTACTTACTTTTCTTAGGCCTTTGCTTTTCCAGATAAATTTCAGAATCTGCCTGTCAAGTTCCTCATAGGACCCTAATGTGGTTTTGTTTAGAAATGTATGTCCCCTTAGGGCTGGTGCCAAACCACTCTCTAGGTTCACCCTTCAGTAAACTATCTTTCCCAGCTTCCAGACACATCACTGTGCAACCTAGCTCTGATACTTCCCCTTCCCCTGCTCCCACCTACCAACTGGCCGTGGCTGCCCATCCCCTCTGGAGCCTGAACATCTCCCCATGGCATTCAAGGACCCCCATGGTTTGTTTCCATCCCCTGCTCCATTCCTTTCTTCCTCTGTTCTCACTTCAGATCCTGGTGTGTCCTCCCCTCTCATCCACAGGCTCAGTACTTCTGAGGGCTGCCGAGCAGGCTGACTCAACCTTCTGCCCCCAAGACCGGCTCTAAGCTGACAAGTAGCAAGCAGTAAGGAAGGTGGGAGATTGCCCTTGGCAGACTCCAGATCCAGGGCTCCAGTCCCTGCCTGCACCTCTGAATGGATGGCGGAGGAAACCTCATCCCTGAGCCCAATCAGGTAGATGTTCTCTCCACTTAGGTCCCGTCACCCAGCGGCGGAATTGGAGGCCCTCGGAGTACGCCGCCTAAAGACGACCTGGAGAGGAATCTGATACTGGCGGGTCTAAGGGCCGCCATAGGCTCCTGCATCTGCCTGTCCTTGTCTGACCTCCCCTTGGGCTCTCGCCAGCATGCCGGGCCCAGCGGGCGCAGAGCCAGGATTTGCGGGTGTCACCACTTGGGTAAGTAGGTGGGCGGAGTGACACGTCCTGGCATAGGCCCCGCCTCCAGGGACCTCTCCCTGCCGTGCTCCTTCCCCTGGCCACCACGGAGGCGCGCTTTAGGTGTTGGCACCTGGTGCCTCCATTCAAGCCCGCTCCCAGCCTTAGAGAAGGGATGGAGGGCCCATCCGGCTCGCTCACTCCCTGCAGTCCCTGGGGAAGCCCATCGTCTCTGGATAGACTGCCCCGGACCAACTCCTTCTGGGCCTGGAAGGTGTGACTTGGTGGGTGGCGAGGCTGACCCCAAACCAGTGCAAACAGCTCCAGGGCCCAAGTCAGGCTGGGGTCTGCTTGAGCGGGGCACTGGGGAAGTCTGCGACGTGGGCAACTGCAAGGGGACACCCCGAGAGAAACGGGAGTTGGCCATAAGGAGCCCCCGCGACAAGCCACGCGGAATGGGCCGCTGCCTCCCAGGTCCGGATTGTTGCCTGGGGTTCAGCGGACTGCAGGCCTCTACCCTCTTGCGTCGGGTTGCAGGCTGGGCCGGTTCTCGGACTGCTCAGGGCCATGCAACAAGGCCTGCCGGTCTGGCCCCTGGGCTCGCCAACCAACTGCAGGGCTCAGATCCCCAAAGCCCTCCCCGCTGTCTGCTCTCCGGTTCTGGGTTGGGCTGGAGAGGCCTCTGGGCTCCACAAGGGTCAGGTCCAAGAAATGCAGCCCTTTCCTTGATTACAGCAGCCCCCGCAGTGAGCCAGCATGGGATCACTGCGCACTTCCCCAGGGCCCCTCTAAGATCCCAACCTGGCCTTGACTAGAGGTCCCTGGAGCCGTTCTTTTTTTCTACCTGACAGGCTTGGCTTCTGTGGGTGTATCCTCGGGTAATGGAGTTAGAAGTTCTTCAGTTCAGTTCAGTCGCTCAGTCGTGTCCGACTCTTTGTGACCCCATGAATCGCAGCACGCCAGGCCTCCCTGTCCAACACCAACTCCTGGAGTTCTCTCAAACTCATGTCCATCGAGTCAGTGATGCCATCTAGCCATCTCATCCTCGGTCTTCCCCTTCTCCTCCTGCTCCCAATCCCTCCCAGCGTCAGAGTCTTTTCCAATGAGTCAACTCTTTGCATGAGGTGGCCAAAGTACTGGAGTTTCAGCTTTAGCATCATTCCTTCCACAGAAATCCCAGGGCTGATCTCCTTCAGAATGGACTGGTTGGATCTCCTTGCAGTCCAAGGGACTCTCAAGAGTCTTCTCCAACGCCTTCGTCTGTATCAAATATCCAATATATAGAAAATGACACAAAAACAAACGTGAAGCTTAGTGAATTATTACAGAAAGAATAACCTTGTATGGTTCAGTATCTTCGAGTCAATGTGCTATACCACATTAACAAACAAGATTAAAATCATATGTTCAACTCAACAGATGCAGAAAAAACTTCTGGCAAAATTCAACATACATTTATGATAAAATTTCTCCAGAAAGTAAGTATAAAGGGAACATACCTAAACACAATAAAGGCCACGTATAGTGAGAGTTGGACTGTGAAGAAGGCTGAGCGCCGAAGAATTGATGCTTTTGAACTGTGGTATTGGAGAAGACTCTTGAGAGTCCCTTGGACTGCAAGGAGATCCAACCAGTCCATTCTAAAGGAGGTCAGCCCTGGGTGTTCTTTGAAAGGAATGATGCTAAAGCTGAAACTCCAGTACTTTGGCCACCTCTGAGAAGAGTTGACTCATTGGAAAAGAGTCTGATGCTGGGAGGGATTGGGGGCAGGAGGAGAAGGGGACGACAGAGGATGAGATGGCTGGATGGCATCACGGACTCGGTGGACGTGAGTCTGAGTGAACTCCGGGAGATGGTGATGGACAGGGAGGCCTGGCGTGCTGCGATTCATGGGGTCGCAAAGAGTCGGACACGACTGAGCGACTGAACTGAACTGAACTGAACATTGTTTTCAAGAGTTAAAAGCTGAAAGCGTTTCCTCTAAGATCAGGAACGAGACAAGGATGCCCACTCTTGCCACTATTATTCAACACAGTATTGGAAATCCTAGCCACAACAGTCAGACAAAAACAAACAAAAAGAAAAAATGGAAGGAATACAGAATGGAAAGGAAGAAGAAAATCTGTTACTGTTCACAGATGGTATGATACCATACATAGAAAATCATAAAGCCAGCATCAAAAAACTACCATAGCTCATCAATCAATTCAGTAAAGCTGCAAGATACAAAATTAACATACACAAATCTCTCACATTTCTGTACACTAAGAATTATCAGAAAGAGAAATTAAGAAAACAATCCCAGTTGCTATCACATCAAGAAGAATAAGACACTGATGAAAGAAACTGAAGAGCATATCAAAAGATGGAGAGATACACTGTGTTCATGGACTGGAAAGATGAATATCGTTACAATGACCATACTACCAAGGCGAACTACAGGTTCTATCCAGTCCACGTCAAAACACCAACAGCATTTTCCAGAGAACCAGAGCAAATATTTCTAAAATTTGTATGGAAATGAAGACTCCAACTAGCCAAAGCAACCTTGAGAGAAAAGAACAGATACGGAGGTATCATGCTCCTGGACTTTATACAACAAAACTACAGAAATCAAACCACTGTGATGCTGGCACAAAAACAGACAAATAGATCAATGGAACAGAACAGAGTGTCCTCATAAATAAAACCCATAAGTAAATGGTCAGTTAATCTACAACAAAAGAGGCAAGAATATACAATGGGGAAAAGACAGGGCTCTTCATAAATGTGCTGGGAAAAACTGGACAGCTACATGTAAAAGAATGATTAGAACACTATCACTATATAAAAAAATAAACTCAGAGTGAATTAAAGACCTAACTGTAAGACCAGAAACCATAAAACTAGAAGAAAGCAAACAGAACACTCTTTGACATAAATTGTAACAATTTAAAAATAATTTCTCTCCTAAGCCCAGGGAAGTACAACAGAAAATAAACAAATGGGAGCTACTTAAACTTAAAAGCTTTTGCACAGCCAAGGAAACCATCTACAAAACAAAGACAAACTACTGAACTGGAGAAACTATTTGCAAACAATATGATCGATAAGGGGTTAATATCCAAAATACAAAAACAGCTCATACAAGTCAACATCAAGAACCCAAACAACCTGATTAAGAATATGCATAAGACATGAATAGATATCTCCCAAAGAGACACACAGATGGCCAATAGGCACGTGAAAAGATGCTCAACGATAGTTATCATCAAAAAGACAACAAATAACAAATGTTCTCAAGGATATGGGGAAAAAGAAACTCTTGTAAAATACAAAAATATCAACTTGAAAAGATACATGCACTCCAATGTTCAAAGCAGCAGTATTCACAATAGCCAAGCTATGGAAGCAATTTAAGTGTCCAGCAACAGATAAATAAATAAAAAACATATGTAAACTGCATATGTGTGTATGTATGTGTGTATATATACACATATATATGTGTGTGTGTTAGTTGCTCAGTCATGTCTGACTCTCTGCAACCTCAGGGACAGTAGCCCGCCAGGCTCCTCTGTCCATGGGATTCTCTAGGCAAGAATACTGGAATAGGTAGCCATACTTTCTCCAGGAGCTCTTTCCCACCCAGGGATTGAACCCGGGTTTCCTGCATTGCAGACAGATTCTTTACTGTCTGAGCCACCAGAAAAGCATTATACCTACACACACACCGCCCCCCCCCCACACACACACAGCACTACTCAACCATGAAAAAGAATGAAATTTTGCGATTTGCAAGAAGATGGATAGATTTGGGAGGTATGCTTAGTAAAATAAGTCAGAGCAAGACAAATACTGTATGTGGAATCTAAAAAATGAAACAAATGAATTTATATAATAAAGAGAAACAGACTCACAGATGTAGAGAACAAACTAGTTGTTACCAGTAGGGAGAGGATGGAGGGACAAGGTGGGAAAAAAAGATTGAGAGACACAAACTGCTATGTGTAAAAGAAACTATGTGTTGTCAGGAATTTTTACAAATATGTTTTACACTTAAGACCCCAGTTTTGTCATGGGGGTTTTTAATGAATGCTGGGGCTAGGGTATAGCTACCTTTCTAAAATAACTGCAAACTTTCCAACAGCTTAAAGAAATTGGTTTTCAGGTCATCTCTAAGTGAATCTAAGGCCAACATTTAAAATTCTTTTAAGAAAGTGGTCTGTTCAAAGTTTTGTTTTTTTTTTTCAATTTTAGTAACTTTTGTTTTCCAGAAAATTACTCATGAAGCCTGGGCTTTCCTTGTGGCTCAGCTGGTACGGCAGATCCCCTGGAGAAGGGAAAGGCTACCCATTCTAGTATTCTGCTCTGGAGAAAATAATGGACTGTATAAGTCCATGGGATCGCAAAGAGTTGGACACGACTGAGCGATTTTCACTTTCATTCATGAGGCCTAATGTGTCATGTCAATGACATGGATATCAAGTTGTTCATTATCTTATTTATGATTCTTTTTTTGTACAGTATTTGTCTTACTCCTAATAAACTTTTTTTTATTGACTTGACAGGGTTCATCTATTTCCCAAAAGAAACATTACTTTCTTTTCCAAAAACCAGGATTTAGTTGTATCCATCAAGCATAACGTGTGCTTTCCAATGGTTTTCAGTTGGAAAGGTTGTTTTCAGTTCAGTCGCTCAGTTGTGTCCGACTCTTTGTGATCCCATGGACTGTAGCACGCCAGGCCTCCCCATCCATTCCCAACTCCTGGAGTCTGCTCAAACTCATGTCATTGAGTCAGTGATGCCATCCAGCCATCTCATCCTCTGTCATCCCCTTTGCCTCCTGCCTTCAATCTTTCCCAGCATCAGGGTCTTTTCAAAGGAGTCAGTTCTTCACATCAGGTGGCCAAAGTACTTCAGCTTCAGCAGCAGTCCTTCCAATGAATATTCAGGACTGATTTCCTTGAGGATGGTTGGATCTCCTTGCAGTCCAAGGGACTCTCAAGAGTCCTCTCCAACCCCACAGCTCAAAAGCATCAATACTTCGGCACTTAGCTTTCTTTATAGTCCAGCTCTCACATCCATACGTGACTGATAGAAAAACCATAGCTTTGACTAGACGGACCTTTGTTGGCAAAGTAATGTCTCTGCTTTTTAATATGCTTTCTAAATTGGTCATAACTTTTCTTCCAAGGAGTAAGGTTGTTTTAGGTTTTCCATATTAAATTCCTCCTCCCTAGGTGTTAAAATTTTTGTCTTCAACTCCTAGGTTGAATGCATGCTTTATGTAATTTCAATCGTGCTAAATAAAGAAAAAGTGCAAGTTTCTACTAAAAAAAAAAAAAAAAAAATGAAGCACAGCTGCCCTAAAAGAAAAAAGACACCAGAAACAAGGCAATAGTGAGTGACAGGTGGAAGAATATATCTTCAACATAAAACAAAGAGCTAAATCAATAACATACAAAGAATACCACAAATTAAGGGAAAAAATAGAAAAACTGACAAAGGGATAACAAAAACTCACACCTGAGGAACTGCAGTTCAGTTCAGTCGCTCAGTCATGTCCGACTCTTTGTGACCTCATGAATTGCAGCACGCCAGGCCTCTCTGTCCATCACCAACTCCCGGAGTTCACCCAGATTCACGTACATTGAGTCAGTGATGCCATCCAGCCATCTCATCTTCTGTCGTCCCCTTCTCCTCCTGCCACCAATCCCTCCCAGCATCAGAGTCTTTTCCAATAAGTCAACTCTTCACATGAGGTGGCCAAAGTACTGGACTTTCAGCTTTAGCATCATTCCTTCCAAAGAAATCCCAGGACTGATCTCCTTTAGGACGGACTGGTTGGATCTCCTTGCAGTCCAAGGGACTCTCAAGAGTCTTCTCCAACACCACAGTTCAAAAGCATCAATTCTTAGGCACTCAGCCTTCTTCACAGTCCAACTCTCATATCCATACATGACCACAGGAAAAACCATAGCCTTGACTAGACAGACCTTAGTCAGCAAAGTGATGTCTCTGCTTTTGAATATACTATCTAAGTTGGTCATAACCTTTCTTGCAAGGAGTAAGCGTCTTTTAATTTCATGGCTGCAATCACCATCTGCAGTGATTTTGGAGCCCCCAAAAATAAAGTCTGACACTGTTTCCATTGTTTCCCTATCTATTTCCCATGAAGTGATGGGACTGGATCCCATGATCTTAGTTTTCTGAATGTTGAGCTTTAGGCCAACGTTTTCACTCTCCACTTTCACTTCCATCAATAGGCTTTTTAGCTCCTCTTCACTTTCTGCCATAAGGGTGGTGTCATCTGCATATCTGAGGTCATTGATATTTCTCCCAGCAATCTTTATTCCAGCTTGTGTTTCTTCCAGCCCAGCGTTTCTCATGATGTACTCCGCATAGAAGTTAAATAAGCAGGGTGACAATATACAGCCTTGACATACTCCTTTTCCTATTTGGAACCAGTCTGTTGTTCCATGTCCAGTTCTAACTGCTGCTTCCTGACCTGCATACAGATTTCTCAAGAGGCAGGTCAGGTGGTCTGTATTCCCATCTCTTTCAGAATTTTCCACAGTTTATTGTGATCCACACAGTCCAAGGCTTTGGCATAGTCAATAAAGCAGAAATAGATGTTTTTCTAGAACTCTCTTGCTTTTTCCATGATCCAGCGGATGTTGGCAATTTGATCTCTGGTTCCTCTGCCTTTTGTAAGACCAGCTTGAACATCAGGGAGTTCACGGTTCACGTATTGCTGAAGCCTGGCTTGGAGAATTTTGAGCATTGCTTTACTAGCATGTGAGATGAGTGCAATTGTGCGGTAGTTTGAACATTCTTTGGCATTGCCTTTCTTTGGAATTGGAATGAAAAGTGGTCTTTTCCAGTCCTGTGGCCACTGCTGAGTTTTCCAAATTTGCTGGCATATTGAGTGCAGCACTTTCACAGCATCATCTTTCAGGATTTGAAACAGCTCAACTGGAATTCCATCACCTCCACTAGCTTTGTTCGTAGTGATGCTTTCCAAGGCCCATTTGATTTCACATTCCAGGATGTCTGGCTCTAGATTAGTGATCACATCATCATGATTATCTGGGTCGTGAAGATCTTTTTGCACAGTTCTTCTGTGTATTCTTGCCACCTCTTCTTAATATCTTCTGCTTCTGTTAGGTCCAGACCATTTCTGTCCTTTATCGAGCCCATCCTTGCATGAAATGTTCCCTTGGTATCTCTAATTTTCTTGAAGAGATCTCTAGTCTTTCCTGTTCTATTGTTTTCCTCTATTTCTTTGCGTTGATCGCTGAAGAAGGCTTTCTTATCTCTTCTTGCTGTTCTTTGGAACTCTGCATTCAGATGCTTGTATCTTTCCTTTTCTCCTTTGCTTTTCACCTCTCTTCTTTTCACAGCTATTTGTAAGGCCTCCCCAGACAGCCATTTTGCTTTTTTGCATTTCTTTTCCATGGGGATGGTCTTGATCCCTGTCTCCTGTACAATGTCACAAACCTCCATACACAGTTCATCAGGCACTCTATCGATCAGATCTAGGCCCTTAAATGTATTTCTCACTTCCACTGTGTAATCATAAGGGATTTGATTGAGGTCATACCTGAATGGTCTAGCAGTTTTCCCTACTTTCTTCAATTTGAGTCTGAATTTGGCAATAAGGAGTTCATGATCTGAGGCACAGTCAGCTGCTGGTCTTGTTTTTGTTGACTGTATAGAGCTTCTCCATCTTTGGCTGCAAAGAATATAATCAGTCTGATTTTGGTGTTGACCATCTGGTGATGTCCATGTGTAGAGTCTTCTCTTGTGTTGTTGGAAGAGGGTGTTTGCTATGACCAGTGCATTTTCTTGGCAAAACTCTATTAGTCTTTGCCCTGCTTCATTCCGGATTCCAAGGCCAAATTTGCCAGTTACTCCAGGTGTTTCTTGACTTCCTACTTTTGCATTCCAGTCCCCTATAATGAAAAGGACATCTTTTTTGGGTGTTAATTCTAAAGAGTCCTGTAGGTCTTCATAGAACCGTTCAATTTCAGCTTCTTCAGCGTTACTGG
The DNA here is from genome assembly GCF_016772045.2 of Ovis aries. Classification (NCBI taxonomy): domain Eukaryota; kingdom Metazoa; phylum Chordata; class Mammalia; order Artiodactyla; family Bovidae; genus Ovis; species Ovis aries. Next base: position 40,164,282 of record NC_056078.1, on the reverse strand, counting down.
TTGGGGCATAGACTTGGATTACCACGATATTGAATGGTTTGCCTTGGAGACGAACAGAGATCATTCTGTCGTTTTTGAGATTGCACCCAAGTACTGCATTTCAGACTCTTTTGTTGACCATGATGGCTACTCCATTTCTTCTGAGGGATTCCTGCCCACAGTAGTAGATGTAATGGTCATCTGAGTTAAATTCACCCATTCCAGTCCATTTTAGTTCACTGATTCCTAGAATGTCGATGTTCACTCTTGCCATCTCTTGTCTGACCACTTCCAATTTGCCTTGATTCATGGACCTGACATTCCAGGTTCCTATGCAGTACTGCTCTTTACAGCATCGGACCTTGCTTCTATCATCAGTCACATCCACAGCTCGATATTGTTTTTGCTTTGGCTTTATCCCTTCATCCTTTCTGGAGTTATTTCTCCACTGATCTCCAGTAGCATATTGGGCACCTACCAAACTGGGGAGTTCCTCTTTCAGTATCCTATCATTTTGCCTTTTCATACTGTTCATGGGGTTCTCAAGGCAAGAATAGTGAAGTGGTTTGCCATTCCCTTCTCCAGTGGACCACATTCTGTCAGACCTCTCCACCATGACCTGCCCATCTTGGGTTGCCCCGGGGGCATGGCTTGGTTTCATTCAAGGCTGTGGTCCTAGAGTGATTAGACTGACTAAGCGTGGGCGGCTGGGTGGCTGCGACCCGGCGCACTAAGCGCGGCCGAGAGGAGTTACCCCACGTCTGAGGTCAGGGGCAGCAACTGAGAGTGCCAGGCTGCGACGGCACAGGAACAGCCGAGAGGAGCTACCCAAGTCTGAGGCCAGGGGCGGCGGCCGGGAGGAGACACCCCATGCTGGAGGCCAGGGGTGGTGCCCGAGGCCAGGGGCGTGGGAGGAGCAACCCGAGGAGCTATCCCACGTTGAAGGTCAGGAAGTGCACCGGTAAGGAGATACCCCTTGTCCAAGGTAAGGAGCAGTGGCTGTGCTTTGCTGGAGCAGCCGTGAAGAGATACCCCACACCCAAGGTAAGAGAAACCCAAGTAAGATGGTAGGTGTTGCAAGAGGGCATCAGAGGGCAGACACACTGAGGAACTGCAATGCTCACTAAATCTCAAAAGCTATCCTTGACCTTACCAACTTGTAAGAAAAGGAGCATTTCAGTGAGTTCTAATCACACCAGTACTTTTGTATAAATATTAACAATTTGTAGCATTCTTTACCTGGCATTAAATGCATCTCTTTCACAACATAAACCAGCAAACCTTCAAGATGAAATCCTGAGCACATATCTCAATAAAAAAGAACACCCTTGCAACTATCACCTAGACCAAGAAATTGTACTTTTCCACCCACCCCAGAACACCCTCCCTGTACCGCTTCACAATCTCAATCACCTCCCTATTTCCAAAAGTATTCTCTATCCTGATTTTTATACTCATTACTTTCCTTGAGTTTATAGTTTTTAATCACCAAATCATGCTCTCCAGACCTATAGCTTAGACTTGCCCATTTTGTTGATGTCTTTTAAATCTCTTTTAGTCTGTAGGTTCCTTCTCCAACCCTTTCTCTTTCTTTACACTGTATCCATGGAAAAACCTGAGCCCTTCTCCCTATGGAACTTTTCAGTATAATTTTACAGACTGTATTCTAGGGTGCCGTTCAACACAACCCTCTGTTCTCTACATTTCCTGCAATTTTCAAGCGTATTCAGAGGCTTGATCAAGCTCAGAATTAAGATTTTTGATGACATTCTAGGTCTTGATATGCTCTTTTATCGAGGGGCACATAATTCAAGGTGTCTGTTGTTTTTTTTGAGATACTACCAGAGATGATATCCAATACTTACATTCATTAATCCACTTGGGGTGAAAAATGATAATAGTCTAATTACATCATTATTTTTTCATTTATCACCTGGATTAATTTTATAAAGACATTCTTCTCTTCATCTACTACTTGTTCACCTGGTAGAACAGCTTATAGAGGAAGGGTAGGATAGATGTTTCCTACTTTTCCTTTATCCATTATCAAGATAATGAATTGCAACCCTATCATCCTTCAAAGATGATAAATTAATTAAAAATGATAAAGTCAAGGATTAAAACATATTTGATGGCTTTTAATACATTACAGTTATTACATATATTGATATTCAAACTGTCCCATCTTTCACCAGTTGGAACTTCTCCATGTTACTCTTAAGTCATTTTGAACTGACCCTAATAATCTGAATGCTTTCTGATATCTGGTTTAGCAAGATGTTTTAAGTTCATCTTGTATATTTCCTGCCCAGGACTAGAATCAGTCATTTTTCCAAGAAGCCTTGGTTTCTTTTAGTAGGAAATAATACTGAATATTAAATACTGAACACTGAAATGTTAGGGATGCTCCTTGCTTCTACTGTGGCCATTGTTTCTAGGTCTTTTCAGTGGGAAGAGCTAGATATTACGTATGGGATAAAATATTCTAATAGTTTATAAAGGTACATCCAATTCAAATTGAGAACTGTAAGATTTTTACTTTATCTCTTCTGTGACATCTATATCTCCTTTCTTCCACACTGGAAATCTTCCACACTGTGTTCTCAAGGACACAGGAAATAACTGAATTAGAATACCCAATCAGTCATTTTTTAAATCTCAACTGATGCACACGTAAGTTCAGATTAACAATATCTATGATACCATTAAAAACACTGATGATTTCCTCTATGTCTCAGGAAACTCAAACAGGGGCTCTGTATCAAACTAGAGGGGTGAGATGGGAGGGAGGTTCAAAAGGGAGGGGATATATGTATACCTATAGCTGATTCATGTTGAGGTTTGACAGAAAACCACAAAATTCTGTAAAGCAATTATCCTTTAATTAAAAAATAAGTAAAACTATACAACCAAAAATAAATAAATAAAGCCAACACTGATGAAAGAAATTGAAGACAGGACTAAATGGGAACATATTCCATCCTCATGAATTGGAAGAATTAGGTAAAATATCCAAGCTACCCAAAGCAATTTACAGGCTGAATGCAATCCTTATGAGAACTCCAATGGCATTTTTCACAGAAACAGAACAAACAATCCTAAAATTGGTATGGAAACACAAAAGACACTCAATAGCCAAAGCAATCTTGAGCAAGAAGGATAAATAGGGAGGTACTTCCTAATTTCAAACTGTATTACAAAACTGCAAATATCAAAACAGTATGATATTGTCCTAAACACAAACACACTGGTGACTGGGGCAGAACAGAGAGCCTACACAAAAATTCATGCATAGATGGCCAGTTAGTTTACGACAAATAGTGAAGAATGCAGAATGGGGGAAGGACAGTATCTTTAGTAAATGGTGATGGGGAAACTGGACATCCACATGTGGAAGAATGAAGCTGGACCACTGTGTTATGCCAAACACAAGAGTTAACTCAAAATGGATTAAAGTCTTGCATGTAAGACCTAAAACTATAAAACTCCTGGGGGGGAAAAAAAAAAAAACCAGATAGTAAGCCCCTTGACCTCAGTCTTGGTGATGATTTTTTGGGTCTTACTCCAAAATGAAAGGAAACAAAAGCAGAAATAAACAAGTGCGACTATATCAAACTAAAAAGCTTCTGCTTAGCAAAGGAGACAATCAATAATACAAAAAGGCCCCCTCGGAATGCGAGAAAATATTTGCAAATCATGTATTTGATAAGTGGTTAATATACAAAATATATAAAGAACTCATACAACTCAATAGCATACAAACAAATGAATATTCTGACGAAAAAATGGGCAGAGGGTCGGAATAAACATTTTTATGAAGAAGATATCCATATGGTCAATAGGTACGTGAAAGCATGCTCAACATCACTAATCATCTGGGAAATGGTAACCAAAACCATAATGAAATACCAATTCACACCTATCAGAAAGGTTATTATCAAAAAGGATAACAAATAACAACTGTTGGAAAGAATGTTGAGACAAAGGAACCCTGTGCACTGTTTATGGGAATGTAAATTGGTGCAGTCACTATGGAAACCAGTATGGAGTTTACCCAGAAAATTAAACATAGAACTACCACAAGACATAGCAATTCTACTTCTGGTATTTATCTGAAGAAAAGGGAAACAGTAGCTTAGGAAGGATATACGCACACCTATGCTCACTGCAGCGTTATTTGCAATAGCCAAGCTATGGAACCAATCCAAGTGTCCGATGAGAGATGAATGGATAAGGAAACTTTGATATAGGTATACAATCAAATATTACTCAGCCAAATGAAAGAATGAAATCACACCATGTCGTGGAAGGACCTTGAGGACATTATGCCAGTGAAATAACTCAGAGAAAGGTGAATACTGCATGGTCTCACTTGTATGTGAAATCTTAAAACAACATCCCTCCCCCCTCCAAAAAAAAAAACCAAAAAACCCAACAACAATAAAAACCAGGGTCACAGATACAGAGAACAGATTGGGGTTGCCAGAGGCAGGAGGTGAAATGGCAAAATGAGTGAAGGTAAAAAGGTACTTCCCTGGGGCTCAGAGGTTAAAGTGTCTGCCTGGAATGCGGGAGACCCGGGTTCGATCCCTGGGTGGGGAAGATCCCCTGGAGAAGGAAACGGCACCCCACTCCAGTACTCTTGTCTGGAGAATCCCATGGAGGGAAGAGCCTGGTGGGCTACAGTCCATGGGGTTGCAGAGTCGGACACGACTGAGTGACTTCACTTTAAAAAGGTACTAACATAGTTTTAATATAAATAAATCATGGAGATGTAAGACGCAGTATGGTGATTATAGTCAATAATACTATCTTGTATATTTGAAAGTTGCTAAGAGACCTTAAAAATTTTCACAAAAGTTTTCATACCCATGCATGGTGACAGATCTCATCTAGACTTACTGTGGTGATTATTTCACAATATATGCAAATAACAAAATATTATGTTGTACATCTGACTAATCATGTTAGAAGTCAACTTACCTGAAAAAACCCATTGTGATATCCTAGGGAAAATATATCAGAGCTAGTTGTGGCTTCTGAAAACAGTGAGCACTTTTTGCGTGCTACTTCAATGCTTTCCTCCCTCTCCCTCATTTTTCCTTTGTGCCGTGTTTACATTCTCTGAACATGAAGCCACATGAAATGCTGGGACCTGGACCCTCAGCCTAAGCACTTGCATCGCGACAAACATCTTCTGGAGCAACACAACACCAAAAAATAATGTCTAAGGGACTGAAAATAGCTGCATTCACATGCAATTAGGAATAATAAGATACAAAAGGCCCAGCCCACCTGCCACTTCTGAGGTGTCAGGAGCAGAAGCAGGGAACCGCACATGATGCCTGCACACAGCACCGCCAAGGCGGTGCACAGACTCCCTGAGCCAACAATCCGCCCCACCCTTATCCCATTTAGAGAGCCGCCCACCCTCCTGAGAGAGTGAGCAAGGGGCCTGTTCCTTGTATTCACTCCCTCGTGCTGCAGCAAACTAAAATCCCAATAAAGCCTTCTCTGCATTCCTCCTGTGGCACCGTATCAGTATCAATTTCTGTTGATGAACAAGTCCAAGGGCCCGAATCTTATCAGTTACATAGTATAATATCTTTACTCTCGTTTAATCTAAATTTTACAAATACCTATACGTTTACTGCACACTGTCTCTTTAGTTACTTTGGTTTCTGAGGCTGGTTCTTTCCTAGATTCCTCAAGGACGGCTCTGGGACACTCTTCTGTAATAAAGACAGGTATCGGTATTACAGATTTCTCTTTTTGCCTCAAGGCTCCAGGATGGTTCAGCCTCAGACTGTTACTAACTCTGGCTTTATCTAAAAGTTTGATATGTTACCTATCAAGGATTTTGAGCATTAATTTTTTTAAATTTGTTACATTAAAATCTCATTTATCTTGATATCTGAGTTGTTTGGAGCCCCTAAAATTCTGTGCAGGCTGCCAGTGCCTTTCCTGTCTCTCCTGCTTCTAGCCCTTGAGTAGGAGCTTTGCTGTCCTTTATCTTTATTGCTCCTATCCTATTTAATTTTGATTCCACTTCTTATAGCTGATGTCCCTTGTGGGAACCCAGTCCCAATGGATTTCTGGCACCAGGCTTCCCGGGTAGTACCAGTGGTAAAGAGCCAGCCTGCCAATGCAGGGGACTAAGAGACACGGGTTTGATCCCTGTGTTGGGAAGATCCCCTGGAGAAGCGCAAGGCAACCCACTCCAGTATTCTTGCCTGGAGAATCCCAAGGACAGAGAACCCTGGAAGGCTATGGTCCAAGGGGTTGCAGAGTTGGACACGATTGAAGCAACTTAGCATACAGTGTGAAAATTCAAAGACTTTCATGCCTTACCTTAGATCTGTTTCATTCAGTGTGGAGTTGGCCGAGTCCTCCTCCTGCTCAGCAGCAGGTCCTGGCCAGGCTCCCGCACTGCACAAGTTCTAGGCTCTGCTGTGGGTCATTTAGTTCCTGCGCAGCGCATGCCTCGGGCTGTCCGAGGAAGAACGCAGCGCAGGCTCCCGCCACTCCTGTACTGAGCATGCGCAGGGCTCTCAGGGGTCCACTCACGCTTTCTCCTACTTGCCCCACACTCATGGTGATGCTGGGCAGGGTCGCGGCTGTTGTCCACCCACTTGTATTTTGTGGTCACAGGGGAATACCTTGTCATCTAGTCTTGTGAATACTGCTTATGGGTTTTGGTTTTAATATCGTATCGATCCATCTGTGTTTATGAGGGGATTCTGGACAACAAAAGCTATACTTCCATGAACACTGCCATCTTTCCAGAATTTATTTTGGTTTAAATTTATTTTGTTTTAAAAAGAATATTTTAAAAGAAAACAATGGAAAACCAGAATTTGTGTGTGTGTGTATACAGAAAGCATTTCAAAAATACATTAAAAACCACAAGAGAGTCCTGTTTGCTCAAGGTCTACTGCTGTGATTGCTAGCAAGGGAGATTGTAACTGCTGGGAGGCGACAGCTCCTGGTCCCCGCAGGATGTAGACCAGGCAGTCTAAACAGCTTTGTTACAAACACCCAGCTGTGTGATGGCCTGGCCAAACTCAGAGGAGAGAATGGAAAAGGCCCTGGGAGTGAAGAGGGGAAGGGAAAACCAGGTGCAAGTTTGTGACCCAGCTGCCAGGGTGGGGTCCTGCCGCTGGTCCATGGATTGAAGTGAGTGAGTGAGCTTCCCTGCCTTTTGATGGAAGAGGAGGCAAAGATCAGGAAGGGGTGGGGAGAGACACCCCCTCCCCTAACACACACATATAAAGCCAAGTCTGCTGGTGGGTTGTGCCCCTAATAGAAGGTTGAGTAGAAAACATTCCACTTATTGAGGAAACTGTAGGTTCTGGGTGAGGAGGAAGAGACTCCTCTGGGGGGACAATCACTAGGCCTGTGCTGTGGACTGAACATTTATGTGCCCCAGATTCCTACACTGACATCTTGACCCCTGAGGTGATGGTATCAGGAGGTAGGCCTTTGGGAGGCGGTTAGGTCAGAAGGCAGAGGTGTCATGAAGAGATGAGTGTCCTTGTAAAAGAGGCCTGAGAGCCCTCTTGTGCCTTCTGACAGGGGAGGACACACCAGAAGTATGAACCCGTGAACCAGAAAGTGGGCCTCACCAGACGGGGACCTGCCACACCTGGTCTTGGACTCCCAGCACCTACAACTGTGAGAAAGGAATCTCTGTTGTTTGGGTGCCACCCAGTCCGTGGTCTCTGTTACAACTGCCCAAACGGAATAGGAAGCCTGTGAGTCAGGCAGCCAGTGTCTGGTTCTATGTGCTATCAGTTCAGTTCCGTTGCTCAGTCATGTCCGACTCTTTGCGACCCCATGAATTGCAGCACGCCAGGCCTCCCTGTCCATTACTATCTCCTGGAGTTCACCCAAACTCAAGTCCATCGAGTAGGGTGATGCCATCCAGCCATCTCATCCTCTGTCGTCCCCTTCTCCTCCTGCCGCCAATCCCTCCCAGCATCAGAGTCTTTTCCAATGAGTCAACTCTTCCCATGAGGTGGCCAAAGTATTGGAGTTTCAGCTTCAGCATCAGTCCTTCCAATGAACACTCAGGACTGGTCTCCTTTAGGATGGACTGGTTGGATCTCCTTGCAGTCCAAGAGGCTCTCAAGAGTCTTCCCCAGCACCACAGTTCAAAAGCATTAATTCCTGGGCGCTCAGCTTTCTTCACAGTCCAACTCTCACATCCATACATGACCACAGGAAAAACCATAGCCTTGACTAGACAGACCTTTGTTGGCAAAGTAATATCTCTGCTTTTTAATATGCTATCTAGGTTGGTCATAACTTTCCTTCCAAGGAGTAAGCATCTTTTAATTTCATGGCTGCAGTCACCATCTGCAGTGATTTTGGAGCCCAAAAAATAAAGTCTGACACTGTTTCCACTGTTTCCCCATCTGTTTCCCATGAAGTGATAGGACTGGATGCCATGATCTTAGTTTTCTCAATGTTGAGCTTTAAGCCAACTTTTTCACTCTCCACTTTCACTTTCATCAAGAGGCTCTTTAGTTTTTCTTCACTTTCTGCCATAAGGGTAGTGCCATCTGCATATCTGACATTATTGATATTTCTCTTGGCAGTCTTGATTCCAGCTTCTGCTTCTTCCAGCCCAGCATTTCTCATGATGTACTCTGCATATAAGTTAAATAAGCAGGGTGACAATATACAGCCTTGATGTACTCTTTTTCCTATTTAGAAACAGTCTGTTGTTGCATGTCCAGTTCTAACTGTTGCTTCCTGACCTGCATACAGATTTCTCAAGAGGCAGGTGAGGTGGTCTGGTATTCCCATCTCTTTCAGAATTTTCTACAGTTTATTGTGATCCACACAGTCCAAGGCTTTGGCATACTCAATAAAGCAGAAATAGATGTTTTCTGGAACTCTCTTGCTTTTTCGATGATCCAGCGGATGTTGGCAATTTGATCTCTGGTTCCTCTGTCTTTTCTAAAACCAGCTTGAACATCTGGAAGTTCACCGTTCATGTATTGCTGAAGCCTGGCTTGGAGAATTTTGAGCATTACTGTACTAGCCTCTAAGTGCTACAGATATTAGTAAACAGAGGAAGGGGGTTGAGGTGGAGAGTGAGGGATGTTTTGTTTTAACCGGGGTGATGAGTAAAGTCTCTGTTTTGGGAGGAAAATGAAGGAAATGATATTTAAGAAGAATTCTATATGTTCATCTCCATAGGGTCTGAAAATGCATTGGAGAAAATTTAATATCCTTTTCTGATTAAAAACCAAAATAACACTTTACAAAAGTGCCAATAAGTAGAAATGTCCTGAACATGACAAAACACACACACACACACACACACACACACATACAGAGAGAGAGCCTAATGCAAGTGGGATATAAGGATGAGAAATGGGAGGGCTGGTGAAGGAACAGATTCAGTATTTTCAGAATTTTTGGAAACATGCGTCTGCAGATCCAAGTCTTATGCAGGAAACATAAAAATAAATTCGAACCTTGCCCTACAGTAAGGGACTGTAGAAGATAGTTCAGTTCAGTTGCTCAGTCGTGTCCAACTCTTTGCTAATCCATGGACTGCAGCATGCAAGGCTTCCCTGTCCATCACCAACTCCCAGAGCTTACTCAAACTCATGTCCATGGAGTTGGTGATGCCATCCAGCCATCTCATCCTCTGTTGTCCCCCTCTCCTTCCGCCCTTAATGTTATCCAGCATCAGGGTCTTTTCAAATGAATCAGCTCTTCACATCAGGTAGCCAAAGTATTGGAGTTTCAGCTTCAGCATCAGTCCTTCCAATGAACACTCAGGACTGATTTCCTTTAGGATGGACTGGTTGGATCTCCTTGCAGTCCAAGGGACTCTCAAGAGTCTTCTCCAACACTATGGTTCAAAAGCATCAACTCTTCGGCACTCAGCTTTCTTTATAGTCCATCTCACATCCATACATGACTACTGGAAAAACTATAGCTTTGACTAGATGGACCTTTGCTGGCAAAGTAATGTCTCTGCTTTTTAATATGCTATCTAGGTTGGTCATAGCTTTCCTTCCAAGGAGCAAGAGTCTTTTAATTTCATGGCTGCAATCACCATCTACAGTGATTTTGGAGCCCCCCCCCCCAAATAAAGTCTGTCACTGTTTCCATTGTTTCCCCTTCTATTTGCCATGAAATGATGGGACCAGATGCCATGATCTTCGTTTTCTCAATGTTGAGTTTTAAGCCAACTTTTTCATTCTCCTCTTTCACTTTCATCAAGAGGCTTTTTAGTTCTTGTTCGCTTTCTGCCATAAGGGTGGTGTCATCTGCATATCTGAGGTGACTGATATGTCTCCCGGCAATCTTGATTCCAGCTTGTGCTTCATCCAGCCTGGCATTTTGCATGATGTACTCTGCATATAAGTTAAATAAGCAGAGTGACAATGTACAGCCTTGATGTACTCCTTTCCTGATTTAATTGAAGACAGTCAATTAAATCAATTAAAGACAATTGAGGACTTTATCACAGAGGAGGGAAGTCAGATGACAGTGAGAGCAAATAGCAGACCAGCCGGCAGTCACAGTTCAGGGCAGGACAAATGTCTGTATAGATTTCATTCTAAACTCTCACTCAAGAATAAAAGTGTAATACGAACTTTTCAGATAAAAAAGATTATGAGAGTTTATATCTCTCAGGCTCTCATTAAGAGGCAGGAAGGACGTATTTAAGGAAGAAGTGAATGAATCCCAGAAGGAAGGAATGGAGTGAGACACAGAGGCAAGAAACGGGTGAATGCTGGTCTAAGTCAGACAGTCATTGACTGTGTAAAACAGCAGTCAGGAATTAGACATAAACCTCTGTGATTCAGTGTTGAATCCTGGCAACTGCCTGCCAACATACCAGGGTTCAGACAACCTGAGCTGAGGCTGGGAGTGCTCATATATTTATTGAGATATTAATCACTTGAATCTATTTATATAATAAGAATTAGCATCATGAACAAGTGAAATTTATTCCTGGATTGAGAGGATGCATCAACCTAGGGAAATGCATTGGTGTAATACATCACATTAATGGAATGAAGGAAAAAAAATCAGGATCACCACAATTAATGCTGAGAAAGCAATTGAAGAAATTCAAGAATACTTTCATGATTAAAAAAAGAACACTCAACACACTAGGTTTGAAGGTAATCATAATGTAATTAACGCCATGTATAGAATACGCGCAGCCGACCTCACAGTCAGTGGTGAAAGACGGGAAACTTTTGAGATCAGGAAACATGTAAGCATGCTGAGTTTGACCACTTTTAAGCAACATAGAAGTGGCAGTTTTAGCCACTGCAGTTAGGAAACACATCAATAACAGAATCAATGAATAAATCACTTACATTCAAATTTTAAAAGTAGCAGAATTATCTCTGTTCACACATGACATGATCTCCTATTTAGAAATCCTAAGGAAGCCACAAAAATAATGTTACAAATGATAATTCAGCAAATAATATGAAAGTCAACACTGGATATCATTTGCATTTCTATATGCAAATATGATAGACTTGAAAAGGAAATTAAGGCAATTTTATTTATAAATACGTCAGAAAGAATAAACTACTTAGTAATTAACTTAACCAAGGAGGTGAAGACTGCAAGACAAGCTTGCCTAACTTGTTAAGAGATTGATTATATGAGACAAACTGCATTTTCACGGTTTGGACAATTTACTGCTAAAGATCTCAATACTACCCATTGTAACTGATAATTTGATGCAATCCCTTCAAAACTCCATCCTAAATCAAAAAGCCTATCCTAAAATACTTTACCTCTAATAGACCCCCAAATAGTCAAGTAATGTTAAGCAAGAAAAACTTGGGAGGACGCACGCTTCCCAGTTTCAGAACATCGCACGGCTACAATAACCAAAATAGCTTGGTACTGGCATAAAGACAGCATTATCACTCAGTGGAATAGCATTCAGAACCCAGAAACAAGCCTTCACGTATGTGGTCAATGATTTTTGACAAGAGTGGCAGATAATTCAATGGGGGAAGGACAGAACGGTCCACAAAATGTGCTGGGAGAAATGTAACATCCATGTTGAGAGGAATGAGGCTGCTGCTGCTGCTGAGTCGCTTCAGTCGTGTCTGACTCTGTGCGACCTCATAGACAGCAGCCCACCAGGCTCCCCCGTCCCTGGGATTCTCCAGGCAAGAACACTGGAGTGGGTTGCCATTGCCTTCTCCAGTGCATGAAAGTGAAAAGTGAAAGTGAAGTCGCTCAGTCATGTCTGACTCTTAGCAACCCGATGGACTGCAGCCCACCAGGCTCCTCTGTCCATGGGATTTTCCAGGCAAGAGTACTGGAGTGGGTTGCCATTGCCTCCTCCCCTGCAAATAATGTTTACAAACATTAACTCAAAATAAAGAACTGAAAATGCATAACCTTATCTCTCTCCTCCAATTATTATAACCATTGTTCATTATTCTGACCATGATCCTCCTTCAGAATATACAGGATTTTAGCAAAGTTCCTGGGGGTGGGGGTGGCGGGGGGCTGGGAAGCAGACCCAGTGTTTTGGGAACAGGAGACAGTGTGGACCTGACCTTGGCTGTGCTGGGCAGGAGATCTCCCCGCTTCACCAGCTCCCACTGAGACCTAAGGACGAAACGACTCCTGTTTTGTCTCCTAGGGCATCAGGGCCCTTCCCACCGTCTCGTGAGCAGAGCACTTGCCACCCAGAGATTCACATCACAAAGAAGGGGCAACACGATTGAAAAACACCTCTCCTCCATCACTTAGTTTGTCAATAGCTGCTTTACACACACAGATGGGGGTGTGGTTTGGACACATAATTTTAAAGGCTTACAATGTTATCACGAGGGACAATGTCCAGTCAGTGGCTCTACTTATATTAGTTGTAGTGGATTTTCACTATTTTCCAAAGGAGATTGGAGAAGAAAAGCAAGTAAATATAAGAAAGCCCGTAAGTTTCTAAAACCTGTTCCGAGGAAGGCTAGCTTGAAAAGGATCCCTTTTGGGATGGAGCCGTGTGTTGGTCATAAGCAGCTGCACACTGCCCTCTGATGGCCATGTGAGATATGGCATGAGTGCTTCAGGGCTGCGTTGTGTCCCCCAAAGAAACCAACTTTTAAACTTACACATTTCCACAGTTCTGTTGTTAGAGCAAAACAAATTCTGCAAGACTCAATGTTTGGGGTGCCTTCTGGTGAAACTCATTGTCTTTACCAGAACACAGTAGGCCACTTCCCAAGTGCACTGTTTCAGGGAGTGTTGATTGAGCCCCCGAGTCAGACCCTGGGTCCACAGCAGAGGACAGGAGGCTGCTGTCTCAGGGGCCCTGCAGTGGAAGGGTGGGGACGTGCTGGGTTCCCTGGTCTGCATCCCAGCGCTGCGTGTCTGGTGAGGAGAAATTAGTTTATCCAACTAAAGAAGTTGATGGCACTTCTCTGTTTATATTAACAATAAGAGATTTTAGAAAATTAAAAACTTGTAACTCAACATATCTGTGTAAATTCATCCAAATTTATAGTTAAAAAAATGGGATTATTTTTATTACCAATCACTTACTACAAGTAATTATTCCACCTATTTAAAGTTTTAGAATTTATGAATTTAATGGCTCCATAATATTCCTTATGATCTCTTGTACTTAAAGGACCCATTTCTATAGTGCCTTCAGCCAGCTTCCTCCACAACTGTATCTGATTCATGTCTGCAAATGGAGTCCAAATCCCATCATCCCCAGGAAGCTTCCTAATCTAGACTCATTCCCTGAACTTGCAGAGAAGGTTCTCTTCATCCTTTCTCCTAGGATAGCAAGGCACTTCATTCTATGTCTTCTCTCCTTCTGCGGATTCAGAGCTTCTCCCAGACCAAAATGCTGCTGTCAACTCTCAGGCCACCCTCAGCACAGCACTTTGTACACGGTAAATATCCAACAACAACTGCGGGCTTCCATGGTGGCTCAGTGGTAAAGAATCTGCCTGCCCATGCAGGAGACAGGGGTTCCATCCCTGGTCCGGGAAGATCCCACACACCATGGAGCAGCTAAGCCTGTGCACCACAGCTGCTGAGCCAGAGCCCGGGAGCCGCAAGTACTGAGCCCATGGCAGCAAGTACTGAAGTGTGAGTGCCCAGAGCAGGCTCCCCAACAAGAGGCGTCACTGCAGTGAGGAGCCTGCGCACCGCCCTGGAGAATGGCCCCTCAGAGCTCCTCCCAGCCCAGGACGCTACTCAGCCAGTTCTCAGGCCGTTCTCCACACAGTGAGTGGTATGGCAAACAGTCAGCAAAGACTTGAAAACACAAAGAGATCTAAATGAGCTACTCACTATTGCTGATGTCCTCCTAAAATTAGAAATAAGTCAGAAACCATCAAGGTTGTCTGGAGGCAAAAGACTAGTCTATTGTTGGCAGGTTTGCAATCCGGGGGTATACATCTTTTGTCTGTAACTGAAAGTAGTTTCCCAGAAGGTGATGGGACTGAGGAGTTTTAAAAAGTAAAATCCACAGAATACACAGTTGGGAGACGTGTGAGAGGGCTGCCTGGCCCCTGCAGCCTGGCCCCAAGTCCTCGAAGCTGGAGCGCAGTTTGTGAAGATTTGCTGTCACTGGAGCTTCACCTCCAGGGCTGTTCCAGGCGGGGCCCCAGGCAGAATCAGGAGTCAGAGTTTTTGTTTGCGGTTTTCTAAAATCTCAGAGCACAGCACTGAACCCCGGGTCTGTCATCCCTGCTTGGCTCTACTTTATTTCTGGTCTCTGTTAGCCACACCAGGCCCATTTTTTACGTACTTTCCTTAGGGGATTTCTCTCATTTTTATTTTTCCTAGGAGATATGATGAAACTTTAGCACTGACAATGTTAACTGTCCGTGAACGTCTGCTCCCCTTCTTGGAGCGTAGCTGAAAGACTTCCCAGCCTCTTTTGTGGCCGTAGGGCCATGTCGCTGCCACTGGGGCAGGAGAGGAGCTGATGTGTGTCCTCCGAGGCTGGGCCCATTATCACCTCCCACAGGCATTTCTTCACATTCTGGCCCCTTCTGCTGACGGATGTAGATGGGTATGAGGTCCTAGGGACAGAAGAGACCCAGGATGGGAGACTCTGGATTGTTGAACGATCACATGAAGAAGTGCAGTCTTCCCAGTGTGACCACCCAGGCAGCACTACCGTGTGGGGAATATAGAGCATGTGCTGCTGAAATCCAGGCAGTTGTTTGGTCATTCACCATAAACTAAAGTCCTGGATATATGTTCAAAGAAAACAAATTCAGAAAGATACATGCTCCCCAGTGCTCACAGCCGCATTATTTACAAGAGCCAAAATATGGCAGCAACCTAAGCGTCTAGCAACAATGAATTGATAAAATAGATATATTTATACATATAGGGGAATACTATTCAGCCATAAAAAGAATTAAATTTTGCCACTTGGAACAACATGGATGAACCTGCAGGATATTATGCTTAGTGAACTCAGAGAAAGACAAATACTGTATGTTGTCATTTATATGTGAAATCTAAAAAATAAACGAAAGTATATGACAAAACAGAAACAGACTCACAGATAAAGGGAATAAACTGGTTGTTTGTAGTGGGGAGAGGGATATGGGGGACAGGGCAGGGTAAAGGATGGAGAGACACAAACCACTATGTATAAAGTAAGTATGTGTTAGGAACTTCACGTGTATGTTTTAGACTTAAGGCCCTTGTATTGTTGTGGGGATGTTTATGGATGCTGGGGCTAGGGTAAGGTTGCCTTTGTCAAATAATTACAAACCTTCCGAGAGCTCCAAGGAATCAGCATCTCAGGCCATGCCTAAGTGAATGCGTGACCAACTTTAAAAATTCTTTTAAGAAAGTGGTCTGTTTGGAGTTTCTGTTCTTTCTATTGATTGACTG